>NC_047116.1:27418086-27729336 GCF_902500255.1 Thalassophryne amazonica | reverse complement strand
CTGAAATGTGGAGGTTTTCAGCTTGAACAGGCTGACGACGCTGCCTGAGAGCGCTGCACGACGTCTCGCACCGTGAAAAGTCCTATATAATTTCAGAGAGGTTTGTTTGTGTTTCTTTGTTTTACTACTCTTCCCTGCTCCTTTAGCTGATTCTGTCAAACTTGATATGTGAAAGACAGATAACCTCAGAATTGACCTTAAAGGATTTGATCAAGTTCATTGGGTCAAAGATCAAGGTTATTGGGTCAAAGTTCAATTATTTGTCACTTGGATGTCCACCAAAGGTGGCAAAACATATAAAGGTGGGTTTTGGAATTGCCCAGACCAGGTCAGATTTGCCAAAGATCAATCAGTGGGGTCAAGATCATTTGGGTGAAAGGAAAAAAATTTAGGTTCTTCACTCCGATTTGCATCAAACATGGCACACACAGCTCACTATGGGCTCTAGAACTGCCCAGCAAGGTAAAACTTGACAAACATCAATCATTGGGATTAATATCATGGCTGCCTCTACGTTTGTTAGCCAACTTCTGTCAGGTCCTTTTACTGACTTCTTCCAAATGTGGGATTTCAATGAAGGCTGGTACCAAAACTACTTATATATATATATATATACACACACACACACTGGTCCCTCGCTATAACGCTGTTCACCTTTCACAGCCTCGCAGTTTTGCGGATTTTTTTAGTCCAATTTTGCATGCTTTTTTTTTTTTTTTAGAAGTCAGAAGCTGCGGGCAGTGTGGAACAGTAGTAGCCAGTAAACCAGTAGCAAGCACAAGTTTTTCTGATGTTTATATTTGTGCATTTATATTTGCCATTTTTTTACTTTCACTTTTGATACTCTGTGTGCTGCAGTACACTGCTGCTGGAACCTCAATTTCTGAGGGAGTCTTCCCAAGGGATCAATAAAGTTCTGTCTAATCTAATCTAATTATTATTATTATTATTATTATTATTATTATTATTATTATTATTCCAATTGGGCAACACAGTCTCGTTTCAGGGTGGGCGCTAAAGGGGTAAAATATGACGCATACGACATCATTTCTCTACTTCTGGCGACCAAGGTTGGGTAGGATTACTTTGAAAGAATACATGTGGATTACATGTATGTATGTACATACATTTGGATTACTTGTAATACATTGGATTACTTGTAATATGATTACTTTTGGATTATATTTCAAAGTAATCCTACCCAATCCTTACTGGCGACAGAAACATGGCACTTTCTCTGTGCTTTGGGGCAAATTACATGCAAACAAAATGAAAATGCAAAGAAAAAGTGACGATGCAGGGGGAAAGTGGACATGTGTTGTGGTTTGTTTATGACCCTGAGCTCAAATGTGTCGATGCAGTTCTGCAAGTGAGAAAACAAAGCTACTCTGGTTAGCTGTGTAGGCTAACATTTACAGACACGACCTCTCCCATTAGCCTCGTCTTCCCTTCTCCGCTGAGAACTGAAAAAAAACTGCAACTTTTCGCGACTGTGTCGGTGATTGCAGCCGAAAACAAAAAAGTACAACATTTCCCGTGTGACATTATGCTGTGTATATATGCGCAACGGGAGCGGCTGTCCCCATAAGTGGTCAAACCCCACAATATCACGCAGGGTTCAAACGAGACTGCGCTGCCCTATTAAAATGCATTACAACATTGAACAACATTTTTTGAAAATTCTTTTTAATGACCTGTCATCATCCACTAGGGGGCGACAGTGCCTTCATGGCCCACCAAGGGACTTGGGCCCCACACTTTGGGCATCACTGATTGAAACGATTCATTTTCATTCTTGCTGATGTAACCGCGTGTGTGCACTGAAGACATGGAAGAAAAAAAACAAAAATCACACAGGGAACTAATCAATACGTGAGATCGGTGCAGCTGTCTGTTTCTGTTGGGTGCATTCCATCACTTATTCAGTGTCAAATAAGGGATTCTGAGTCAGTCTGATGAAGAGTATTTCAGCCTTAAGAAAGAAGATAAACACTGCAGAAACAGAATCAAACAAACTATTATAACTTGTTTCTTAAATATGAGAGAAATCACAAAACATTAAATGGCAGATGATGACAATAACTTTGTACATCCAATTCTAATTATTTTATTGGTATATCTGAGACACACGCACACACACACACACATATATAATTTGATAATAATGACATTTTCCAACTATGTCTGATGTAGCCAGTAAGGGAAATTTTCATCTGAGGAAGTTAGACTGAAAAATGCCAAATCTTACCAAATGTATTTAATTTCTCATCAAATTATCTAATCTACACATAAGACCAAGTCACTTCACAAGTTAAATTTCACAAAAAAGGAAACTTGCTGTTAGATTATACATCTTAAAAATATTGTTAAGTGAGAGAGTCTTGAAAATACTTTTTGAGTCATAACTGTGATGAAGTTGCTGTGTTATTTATAAAATATGTAATACTTACTAATACTAAAGCTCAAAATGAGTTTTCACAGTTCACAGCAAATTTCAAAATGATATTTTAAAAAAAATCTTAACTGAGTTTCCACTGGTTCTATTGGCAGATTTTTGAAAAATATATTAAAATGTGTATTTAAATTGTAACTTTCATTTTATGTTTTTTATTATTATTTTCCAGTCACAATTGTGAATGAACATTGAAAAAAGAAAAACCAACATAAAATGTAAATAGAAAAGAAGAAACAGAAACACTTAGTAAACACAGGTCACCAGAGATCTTGTTGAAAATAACTCTGGACAAATTTCAGATGAAGCTTTTTTTTTTTTTTACACCGCATTGTGTTCTGCATCCTGATCAAGCAGGCCGGTCACGGCACTGCAAAGGGAGAGTACGCGCATTGTGTTCTGCATGTCTGTTTCTAAGAATCTTCTCACCCAGAAGAAAAAAGAGCGCCAGCAACTACCCATAACTCGGTTCTTCACTCGGAAAAAGACACCTGCACCGAGGTGTCACTCAGTGGAAAAAAGCGCAACAGCGGAGCGGTGCCAGGATGAAGAGTCATGATCAGAGGAACTGTGAAATATTGATCAGTCACTATTAATAATTTCTTATGTGTCCAACCTCATAGGTTGCTCATTAAAATTTAATTCATTAGTTCTAAAAGCCATCATAATTATTTATAGGAAAACGTTCTATTTTTATTTCTCAAACAAATGTTTTGGCCTGAAAACAGGTTGGTCTTATTTTTCTACTAAGGTTTGAACTTTGACAGTGTTTACACACGAGAGAAAAGTGATAAAATGTTAATGCCTGTTTGAGAAAAGTGTATAAAGTGTGTAGTGAGGGGTTTTACAGCCTTAAAACGTCTATAATAATTGTAAAAAATAACGCTGACTACTTTGCGGATTTCGCCTATTGCGGTCTATTTTTAGAACGTAACTCCCACGATAAATGAGGGACCACTGTACTTCCCATTTGGGCAAATGTGGCATACACTCCAGAATTGTCCTGGAAAAGTCAGCCAGAAGTAGACTATCTGCGTCAAGGTCATTGGGGTCAAATGTCAAACTGTCGTAACCCTTAAAGTCTTCAAGCCCTGAAACCTTCCAAAAGAAGGATTCCTTTTAAAATATATATATATATTCCAGCTGAAGCCATCTATGTCAAAGCTGTAACAAGACGTCTGAGGGTGAAACATAAAGCTTACGAGCTGAGTCTAATCGGGCCTCAGTGGAAAGCAGAGTGTAGCAGCCGATCCTCCACCGTGATTCATCTCTGCTGTGGTGTTGGTTGCCTATATTGCTCTCATGGCTCTCACAACAATTATCACCAACTTGTCTGATGACACCGAGTCGTTCTTTTCGCTCCTTATCCTCCTCGTCTTTGGCTTTAGCTTTAAAGTTGTGCTATATCACTCATATACAAACCTGGTGTGCATCACCCATTGTTTATGAAAGATAACTGTGGAGCAAATGGTTTAATTTTACAAATTAAACCCAATAATACTCACATTAATCCAGCCATGGCTTTGGAGAAAGTATGCAAAAAACATATATTACATATTACAGTATTTCAGAACAGTTCTCAATCAATCAATCAATCAATCAATTTTATTTATATAGCGCCAAATCACAACAAACAGTTGCCCCAAGGTGCCTTATATTGTAAGGCAAGGCCATACAATAATTACGGAAAAACCACAATGGTCAAAACGACCCCCTGTGAGCAAGCACTTGGCAACAGTGGGAAGGAAAAACTCCCTTTTAACAGGAAGAAACCTCCAGCAGAACCAGGCTCAGGGAGGGGCAGTCTTCTGCTGGGACTGGTTGGGGCTGAGGGAGAGAACCAGGAAAAAGACATGCTTGTGGAGGGGAGCAGAGATCAATCACTAATGATTAAATGCAGAGTGGTGCATACAGAGCAAAAGAGAAAGAAACACTCAGTGCATCATGGGAACCCCCCAGCAGTCTAAGTCTATAGCAGCATAACTAAGGGATGGCTCAGGGTCACCTGATCCAGCCCTAACTATAAGCTTTAGCAAAAAGGAAAGTTTTAAGCCTAATCATAAAAGTAGAGAGGGTGTCTGTCTCCCTGATCTGAATTGGGAGCTGGTTCTACAGGAGAGGAGCCTGAAAGCTGAAGGCTCTGCCTCCCATTCTACTCTTACAAACCCTAGGAACTACAAGTAAGCCTGCAGTCTGAGAGCGAAGCGCTCTATTGGGGTGATATGGTACTAAGAGGTCCCTAAGATAAGATGGGACCTGATTATTCAAAACCTTATAAGTAAGAAGAAGAATTTTAAATTCTATTCTAGAATTAACAGGAAGCCAATGAAGAGAGGCCAATATGGGTGAGATATGCTCTCTCCTTCTAGTCCCTGCTAGCACTCTAGCTACAGCATTTTGAATTAACTGAAGGCTTTTCAGGGAACTTTTAGGACAACCTGATAATAATGAATGACAATAGTCCAGCCTAGAGGAAATAAATGCACTAATTAGTTTTTCAGCATCACTCTGAGACAAGACCTTTCTAATTTTAGAGATATTGCGCAAATGCAAAAAAGCAGTCCTACATATTTGTTTAATATGTGCATTGAATGACATATCCTGATCAAAAATGACTCCAAGATTTCTCACAGTATTACTACAGGTCAGGGTAATGCCATCCAGAGTAAGGATCTGGTTAGACACCATGTTTCTAAGATTTGTGGGGCCAAGTACAATAATTCCAGTTTTATCTGAGTTTAAAAGCAGGAAATTAGAGGTCATCCATGTCTTTATGTCTGTAAGACAATCCTGCAGTTTAGCTAATTGGTGTGTGTCCTCTGGCTTCATGGATAGATAAAGCTGGGTATCATCTGCGTAACAATGAAAATTTAAGCAATGCCGTCTAATAATACTGCCTAAGGGAAACATGTATAAAGTGAATAAAATTGGTCCTAGCACAGAACCTTGTGGAACTCCATAATTAACCTTAGTCTGTGAAGAAGATTCCCCATTTACATGAACAAATTGTAATCTATTAGATAAATATGATTCAAACCACCGCAGCGCAGTGCCTTTAATACCTATGGCATGCTCTAATCTCTGTAATAAAATTTTATGGTCAACAGTATCAAAAGCAACACTGAGGTCTAACAGAACAAGCACAGAGATGAGTCCACTGTCTGAGGCCATAAGAAGATCATTTGTAGCCTTCTCTAATGCTGTTTCTGTACTATGATGAATTCTAAAACCTGACTGAAACTCTTCAAATAGACCATTCCTCTGCAGATGATCAGTTAGCTGTTTTACAACTACCCTTTCAAGAATTTTTGAGAGAAAAGGAAGGTTGGAGATTGGCCTATAATTAGCTAAGATAGGTGGGTCAAGTGATGGCTTTTTAAGTAATGGTTTAATTACTGCCACCTTAAAAGCCTGTGGTACATAGCCAACTAATAAAGATAGATTGATCATTTTTAAGATCGAAGCATTAATTAATGGTAGGGCTTCCTACCCGTTATGTGACCCGTAACCAGTTATGTGTTGGAAATAAAAGAAATCCACCATTACATACAGTAATAGTATAAAAAAAAAGTCTTCCTGTACACATTTTCCTGGATCACCCATATTTTTCATGTATTTATAGAAAATATAATCATTCTTTTTAATTACTGCACCTAGGCACTCTATTAAAATTGTAATTCACCTCATCCACCTCGATTGATCTGCTCACAGTGGGTGGCTGTGGCGAAATGCACTGTATAATATTCATGCTGGTACGCCTTGGTTGTGCTGTGTGTCAGAAGCCATCTTGCAGTGAATCCCTCACCCACCTTGGAGCGCAGCCTGTGGAACTGATGAGGTGAAGAGCATTGCTCTGCAGCTCCGTGCTAGTAATCACGGGACTGAAGAAACACATACATCATCTGCCACGCAGGTTGGCATGGCGAGTGAAAAGCCTTCACATCACGTAAGATGTTGGACAAATGATGGCCATACGTGTGTTTGTCTCCTCACAGATGGCTGTGCATCTTCAGTCAAGAAAAAAGCTGAGCCTGGCACTTATTCCCCTCCTCCATTTCACTCCTCCTGCTCCCTCTTCCTCTCTCCCTCCATCAGTCTTTTGTAGCATGTACCTTTTTTTCCTCTCTCTCGCCGCCTCTCCTCTGCAGGAGGTTTGATATTGGCAACACAGTTAGTGCCCTCTGCGGAAATAACAGTGGAAAAGATGACATAAATTATTTGCCAATTGTTTGACACATGCAGGGCATTGTCCTTGCTATAATCATCAGCGCTCTGTCACCTGAAGGTATGAGCGGTGCCACCGCTGCTTTGTGTCTCCTCGCTAAGCCTCTTGGGCTGTTCTAGGCTCCTGTTGTCTTCGGCAAAAGATATATTACGATTCCTCCAAACAGCAAGAAGAAATGAAACGCATCATGTTTCAAATAGCAGGTCTTCTGGCCTGTGTTTAGAACGGGCAGACTGATTTTAAAATTGAAAGAATGTTTAAACCAGAGCTGGAGCTCATCTTTATTGAGTGCAGGATATGTATAAAATGATGAATAACATTAAATTCCCTTAGCTTTGAATTATCATTATTATTATTATTATTATTATTATTATTATTACCAAGCAGAGGACCATCAGACTGTATAACCCCTGACTCAGGGGGAGGAGGAGTAACAGGAAGACAGACGACAGGAAGGAGAGGAACAGCAGCATCTTCTACCACTCGCCACTGCTCAGAAGCTGAAGTAGTCTCTCTCGGTTAGGCTGAACCACCATTAAGATTTTTAATTTTCTGTGCACATCCGCGCTCTGGCCTCATCACCAAGAAGCTATCACTACACCTAAAGTAATCCCACAACAAACGAATAAATGCACCACAAAACAGTGCATGATTTGCCGATGTATTAATTTAACAATGTTTTAAGTCACACGAATGGCAAAAATTTCAACAAAATCATGATTACTTACCCTCTCACTGATGCATGCGTGTGGCTTCATGGAGGCCTTCTTGTTTACATCTGGGAAACCTCGAAAATAGTCCGGCAGCCTTCACAGAAGCCCATCTTGCAGCGATGACTGCATACCACAGTCAGTCAGAAGCTGCGGGCAGTGTGGAACAGTAGTAGCCAGTAAACCAGTAGCAAGCACAAGTTTTTCTGATGTTTATATTTGTGCATTTATATTTGCCATTTTTTTACTTTCACTTTTGATACTCTGTGTGCTGCAGTACACTGCTGCTGGAACCTCAATTTCTGAGGGAGTCTTCCCAAGGGATCAATAAAGTTCTGTCTAATCTAATCTAATCTAATTATTATTATTATTATTATTATTATTATTATTATTATTATTATTATTATTATTATTCCAATTGGGCAACACAGTCTCGTTTCAGGGTGGGCGCTAAAGGGGTAAAATATGACGCATACGACATCATTTCTCTACTTCTGGCGACCAAGGTTGGGTAGGATTACTTTGAAAGAATACATGTGGATTACATGTATGTATGTACATACATTTGGATTACTTGTAATACATTTGGATTACTTGTAATATGATTACTTTTGGATTATATTTCAAAGTAATCCTACCCAACCTTACTGGCGACAGAAACATGGCACTTTCTCTGTGCTTTGGGGCAAATTACATGCAAACAAAATGAAAATGCAAAGAAAAAGTGACGATGCAGGGGGAAAGTGGACATGTGTTGTGGTTTGTTTATGACCCTGAGCTCAAATGTGTCGATGCAGTTCTGCAAGTGAGAAAACAAAGCTACCCTGGTTAGCTGTGTAGGGTAACATTTACAGACACGACCTCTCCCATTAGCCTCGTCTTCCCTTCTCCGCTGAGAACTGAAAAAAACTGCACTTTTCGCGACTGTGTCGGTGATTGCAGCCGAAAACAAAAAAGTACAACATTTTCCCGTGTGACATTATGCTGTGTATATATTGCGCAACGGGAGCGGCTGTCCCCATAAGTGGTCAAACCCCACAATATCACGCAGGGTTCAAACGAGACTGCGCTGCCCTATTAAAATGCATTACAACATTGAACAACATTTTTTGAAAATTCTTTTTAATGACCTGTCATCATCCACTAGGGGGCGACAGTGCCTTCATGGCCCACCAAGGGACTTGGGCCCCACACTTTGGGCATCACTGATTGAAACGATTCATTTTTATTCTTGCTGATGTAACCGCGTGTGTGCACTGAAGACATGGAAGAAAAAAACAAAAATCACACAGGGAACTAATCAATACGTGAGATCGGTGCAGCTGTCTGTTTCTGTTGGGTGCATTCCATCACTTATTCAGTGTCAAATAAGGGATTCTGAGTCAGTCTGATGAAGAGTATTTCAGCCTTAAGAAAGAAGATAAACACTGCAGAAACAGAATCAAACAAACTATTATAACTTGTTTCTTAAATATGAGAGAAATCACAAAACATTAAATGGCAGATGATGACAATAACTTTGTACATCCAATTCTAATTATTTTATTGGTATATCTGAGACACACGCACACACACACACACATATATAATTTGATAATAATGACATTTTCCAACTATGTCTGATGTAGCCAGTAAGGGAAATTTTCATCTGAGGAAGTTAGACTGAAAAATGCCAAATCTTACCAAATGTATTTAATTTCTCATCAAATTATCTAATCTACACATAAGACCAAGTCACTTCACAAGTTAAATTTCACAAAAAAGGAAACTTGCTGTTAGATTATACATCTTAAAAATATTGTTAAGTGAGAGAGTCTTGAAAATACTTTTTGAGTCATAACTGTGATGAAGTTGCTGTGTTATTTATAAAATATGTAATACTTACTAATACTAAAGCTCAAAATGAGTTTTCACAGTTCACAGCTAATTTCAAAATGATATTTTAAAAAAAATCTTAACTGAGTTTCCACTGGTTCTATTGGCAGATTTTTGAAAAATATATTAAAATGTGTATTTAAATTGTAACTTTCATTTTATGTTTTTTATTATTATTTTCCAGTCACAATTGTGAATGAACTTTGAAAAAAGAAAAACCAACATAAAATGTAAATAGAAAAGAAGAAACAGAAACACTTAGTAAACACAGGTCACCAGAGATCTTGTTGAAAATAACTCTGGACAAATTTCAGATGAAGGTTTTGCTGGATATCTGCTGGACATAAGCTGTTTTTTTTTTGTTTTGTTTTTGTTTTGGATTATCAATACTAAATTAGTTACAGTTTCATACTGAGTCAGTGGGGAGACAAACATTTTATCACAGTTTTGTTTGACCCTGTATGTGTATTTTTCCTTGTAAGTTGAAAATGTTGAGTTCGAAGTTCCCACTGAATACTGCGTGAAGTTCCTTCTTCTTGCCATCTGCAAGATCTCACAGAGCTAACTCACAATAGTAAGTAAATTATATTTACACTGAACAAAAATATAAACACAACACTTTTGTTTTTGCTCCCATTTTTCATGACCTGAACTCAAAGAGCTAAAATATTTACTATATACAAAAAAAAAGACCTATTTCTCTTAAATATTGTTCATAAATCTGTCTAAATCTGTGTTAGTCAGCACTTAAGATCTTAATCTATCCCACCTCACAGGTGTGGCATATCAAGATGCTGATTAGGCAGCATGATTATTGCACAGTTTATATTTTTATTCAGTGTATATAGCACCTTTCAGGTGCTGTATACACTCACAACGTGCTTCACAAAAACAAAATTAATTCATTACTTAATAGATGGAAAACACTGATAAAATCAGTAAACATCAGTTAAAATAAGACAGAAACAACAGAATGCTCCCCAATTTAAAAAATGAGTCTTCAGCCTGAAAAGACAAATCCAGTATGTGTCATGTCTTATATATCATGATATGCCATGGAATCCCCATCAAATCAATACTTTAACAACAATAATTTTGTGATACACAACAGAAATAAATCTGCAATATAATAAGAGCATTGCAACACAAAGCAAATTTTGTCAATTTTCCCATACAATCAAACAGGCGGCGGCAGAGGTGGCTTATTCTCGTTTCTGAGTGTTTCTTTCTTCAGTGGAGGTTCCTCATCAATGACTGTGCTTCTGGTGGCTAATGGGGCCAATTTCTTCACTCACTGACTGACTACACACCTTTAAGCAACAATGTCACAAGTACGAGTTCAGAAACACCAGCGGAAGGAGATGAAAAATATAAATTGTGATTTCCAGTCATACTTCCTCTCACAGAAAAATAATACTTATGTTATTTCTGACAGAGAAGTATTCGATTCAGACAGCAAAGATTTGGCACGCTGTTACTGAACTGTGGATGATGATGATGCTTTGCAGCTGCTGCGTATCACGTTCATGGTGAACAAGAAGAAGTCTAAGCGGTTTGACTTTGACTCAAGCACAGACGTGTTGCGCGTTCTGTTCACATCACATTAAAGTAAATGGAAATGAGATATCGTAATGGATCAATATGTGATTTAACTAAACGAAGAATGATGTGCCATCAAGTCGAGGAAAATACGGTCTAAAACCCTCGTCAGGAAAAATACTCATTATCAGTGGGGGAGGTGTATTTTCTTTTTTTTTTCTCGATGTAATGAGATACTGTCATGCTGTGGTACCATGCAGAACAAGCAGAGCCACCCCTATGCAGCCTGTACCATTCTATAATGTCTTTGCCCTTGATCAGTTCCCGCTGCCTTCAATTGCACCCCGGAAACCCATTATAAATTAATCACCTCGACTTGCGATTTGCATAAAACACACACAGCACCATTTCCATTCACCTCCATCTATGAACTGGATTAGAAGAAACTGAATTAAGTGGCACTTTAAGGAAGCAGAAGAAGGAGCAGATTTTTATTCCCTCTATGATCAATGATGATCAGTGTAAGCACGGCTGATGAGCACACGCTGGGAACAGTGCCACACCTCGGGGAACAAAGACAGAGACATTCGCCTGTGTGCTTCTCCAAATTTTACTCGATTTCCCCACCGTGTCTTCTTCCATGCATGCTGGAGTATACGGAGGTTCCAGAGCATTTGCAGCTCTTATCTGCTTTGTTGATTTTGGCTGCACGAGCCAATGAGATGCGTATCTGCTGACTCATATTAGGACAGATTTGCCCTGGAGTGATGAGGTAATCAGCTCGACGAATATACCTAGCTATTACTCAGACAACGAGGAGCCAGTCACGACAATAAACTTAACTGAAGAACTGAAGATTGATCGTGGAGTTCTTATTTAGACAAACACGACTTTGAGAAAAAGGCAATTTATCTGATCTGTCCTGAAGCATTTCCCTGTGAATCAGCAAAAAAAAAAAAAAAAAAAAAAAGGCAAGCCGACTTTGACTTTGATTAGGGAAGAAAGGCATAAATCATACAATTAAATTGTCCAAACATCGTTTGATTTTTGTACACTCAAATGTTTGTTTATATTTTAAAATTATTTCATCTTTACACACTGTTTAGCTGTTTGCAATTAATCTACTTTTAAATGTAACCACTTACAGACTCAGCCGTAAACACAGCATTCACATTCAGAAACGATGTGCTGCATTCACACATGTTGACGACAGCTTTTAATGTGGCCCTTGTGACCACTTTATGACCTCATAAAGTGCAGCAATGCAGTATAGCATGCAGTGATATGTGCACTGTGCCATTTTTAATTTCTCCTGTTGATAATTAGCTGTGTTTTTGACATATATCAATGTTAAACCTGGCACCACTGTTGCACGTTGTCACAACTACCAACTCAGAGAAAAGCTTTGGGTCAAACATCAATCAATCAAACATGTGGTCACCTACATGGTAGATCACATTAAAAACACACACACACCAGATCTCACATAAACTTAAACAAGGTGTTCATCATCAGTTCAAATCCCCGTCAGATCAGAAAATCACTCAGGGCCCTTGGGCAAGGTCCTTAATTACCAAGTTGCTTGCAGTGTGTACTGACCATCTGTGTCTGTGTGTGTGTATGTGGAGCATCACTGTAAAGCACTTTGACCGTAAAAGCTCTATATACATGCAGTCCATTTACTATTTATGACTGGAAGCAGAATGCAGCCTTCAAGGTCGCCTTAAATTTTCCTCCCAGACCAGTGAGCTTTGCCATGACAGGTGCCCACTTCCACTGTACAGTCTGTAGGACTTGATATTTCAATGCCTGTAGAAAGTTAGCACTCTTGTTGGCAATGGGATTGGAATAGTGAAGGTGAGGGTAGGTGCATCACTGGGGTCAACAAATGGGCATCCTCCTTCTGCAATGTTTCATGATGAGCCCACAGTGTCTACAGAGAGGTCAATGGTGATACCTGGTGACCCAATTTCCCCTCCCTCCATCATCTTGCAGTCCAGATATGGTCTTCCTAGAAATCCAAAGCCAAGTGCAGCTTATTTCCCCTGGATTTGACTGATTGGACTGAAGGACTGATTGTATGTTGGAGGGACTGACCCTCACTCCCCTCTTCTCGAATAGACTGGTTGTGGATGTAGCAACAACTCTCCTGCATCCCACTTCAAAAAGGAAGATCTTGGTCTGCCAGCCATTCAGATGCTCATTTCCATTTATTCTGTAGCTATAATTAGCTTTAACTAACTGTAACTATGTTGTATATTTCTGTAACTGTAAAATGCCCAATTGCATTTCCTGAATTCCATATTTGTACCAGGTGACCCACAACAATTTTTGTGACTGCTGCAATTAAGATGGTAGCCAAAGAGCAGCAACAACAACAACAACAAAGCCCTTATTTTACGATACTAGTATATCCTTTTGGTGATGGAGTTGATCAAGATATTGTGATTGCCCAACAATCTGGGAATGGAAGCTCCCATTCTCTCCATACCATTGGTAAAAATGTCAGAAGTGTGGCAATGTGGACATCTGAGGATGTTCTGTACATAACTGCAGTCCATTAATAAAGGGAACATACAAGCAGTTTTGTTTCTTCACCTTTGTAAAAACCTTGTAACTGCTAGATTGGCCTAAGCAGTGGGTCACCCCTCTGAGTCTGGTCTGCTTGAGGTTTCTTCCTCAATATCATCAGAGGGAGTTTTTTCTTACCACTATCACCTCTGTGCTTGCTTTAGGGGTTGGTAAGGTTAGACCTTGCTTGTGTGAAGCGTCTTGAGGCAGCTTTGTTGTGATTTAGCACTATATAAAATGAAATAAATTGAAATTGAAAATTTTACTACAGTAGGTTGCAGTTGCCTACAGGAGGGTTGTGCAGATGCCTGTTTTACAATCTAGTTTGGCAGTGAGGGAGCAACATTAACAACACAAAAGTACTTATTCTCCCAGTGCTTTCCTAAATGTCACAGTTTGCATTCGTCACACTGCAATGTGTCACTTGGAGGGGGTGATGGGAAACCCTCCAAGAGTAACCTTAAATGGCAGCCAATCGGCACGGGACCAATGGCCTCCGATTCGGCAGCTACACCGCACTGCTGATGTGCCCAACAGTATATTTAAACATGCACCAACACACAAGAGGAGGAGAAATAGCACCTGACCCCTTGAAACTGATACCATCACAAGCCAGGGAGAGGGAAATTGTTTAATGAAGATGGATCGCGGTGATGGCTTTACATTTCATTTCTTAACAGCGGGCATACGGCTTTATTACAGCCAGTTGTCACCTTTGTCCCCTGCCTCAGAGACAAGGCAACTCAGGAGGCTCTGGTATTCCGCTTAGTTTGGGTTTTTAGTGCTTTTTTTAATGGAGGTGCGTGTGTTTGTGTGTCTGGGAGGAGTGCATCTTGTCTGTTGCTTCTTGAATGCAAAAATCTGCCTGCATTGTAGAACTTGCTTAGCTGGCTGGTCAACAGGGAAATGTTGACAATTCAGCCCAGTTCCATCTGGTCACGTTCTTCCTGCCCTAACTGCTCTGTGAGGTCTCCTGTGAAATGATGTCCTCTATCACCACTGAATGTCACAAACCCGACACCATTATTGCAGAATTGGTTCCCCACAGACTGCACGGAAGAAGAGGAATTCCCTAATTTGACTTGTTCCCTGTCTGCCTCCCCCACACACTGATTCAATATGAGGAAAGCATTTATTGTCAGAAGATGCACCTACTGTAATATTACGGTTGAATGAAGTGTATCTGCACCTGAAGTCACAGTAAAATGAAAAATATATTGTTGAAATGCTCATACTGTGTTCGATGTAGCGATTTCTCAAATAAGAGTGTTCAAACATAATGTGTTTAATGGGGTCACAATACATATTATTTTAGGAAACTAATATAGGTGTCGGAGAGTGCTTTCACATCTATAGTTTGTTTGATCCTGACCAAAAACTTTTATTGTTAAATTTTATCTTTGTCCTGAAGGGATTATATTTTCCAGATGGCTTGGGGATGCCTCAGGATCCCCCAAGAAGGAGGACTTGGTCGAGGATAGGGACGTGTTGGATGAGCTGCTTGGTTTACTGCTACCATGACCCAAACCCAAATAAGCATCAGAAAATTAATGAATAAATGAATTAGTTTTACTTTGGTTTGGTTAGTAGGGAAGGAGGAGATGATCTGGAGCAGGTGGGTCCAAGGCAGCACACTGATTTTAGTGTATGTGCGTGAATGGATGAATCACTGTAAAGAGCTTTGGACTTCTGATACAGATGGAAAAGTGCCACAGAAATGCAGTTCATTTAAATAGAATCCACATGTGAGCACACTGTCCCGTCATTGGTCAAAAGTGACATGGGCATATTTCGAGTATACAGGGTGGGCCAATAAAATGTTACTTTTTGATCGCACAAGTTATTGAAATGAAAACTTATTCGAAAATTTTATTTACAGACTTGTAACAGAAGCATCAAATTAACATTTGATACCAAAGGTTTCCCACTTTGTCTCTTGTTTTACGCACAGTTCAATAACTGATGACATGTTCAATTCACGCTCCTCTTCTTTGGATTACAGCTGCAACATGCACATTGAAGTTTGTGATGACATTGCCACACATCTCAAGAGGGATTCTCCCAATTTCTTTTTCATTTTCAGGAATTGATATTCCTGAAAATGAAAAAGAAATCTTTGTTATTTTGGAAATTGTACGAATTAAAAAAGTGGTAACATTTTATTGGCCCACCCTGTACACCATAGAACCAACTATGTAAGAACCTGCAAAACTTTATTTCACCAAAGCGTAAACTCTAGATTTGCATCTCAGATGTACCTTCTGGCAAATTGTAGCAGAACTTTCAGGTCTTCTTTTTAATAAAACACTCCTCTGTACCACTTCATCATGAAGCTGTATCACTGGGGATGCAAAATGCAAAATATGCAGTGTGCACAATTTCTCCAATCACAGCCACAGAAGCCTGTATCTTCTGGGTTGTCTGGGTGTCTTGGTGGCTTTCCTCACTCTTCTCCTTCTTGCACAGTCACTCAGTTTTTGAGGACTGTCTAATCCACACAGATTTACCACAGAGTGGCATACCATTTGTATTTCTTCATAACTGATGTAAAAAAAAGTTCAAGACATATTCAGTAACTTGGAAATGTTCATGTATCCATCCCCTGACTTGTCTGAAGAAAATTGGCAATTAAACTGATTATTTACAGGTATTATACCAAAGGGGCTGATTACTTATGCTGATTACTTATGCAACCCATCATCTTGGCTTTATATATATATATATATATATATATATATATATATATATATATATATATATATATATATATACACTCAACAAAAATATAAACGCAACACTTTTGGTTTTGCTCCCATTTTGCATGAGGAACTCAAAGATCTAAAACTTTTTCCACATACACAATATCACCATTTCCCTCAAATATTGTTCACAAACCAGTCTAAATCTGTGATAGTGAGCACTTCTCCTTTGCTGAGATAATCCATCCCACCTCACAGGTGTGCCATATCAAGATGCTGATTAGACACCATGATTAGTGCACAGGTGTGCTTTAGACTGTCCACAATAAAAGGCCACTCTGAAAGGTGCAGTTTTATCACACAGCACAATGCCACAGATGTCGCAAGATTTGAGGGAGCGTGCAATTGGCATGCTGACAGCAGGAATGTCAACCAGAGCTGTTGCTCGTGTATTGAATGTTCATTTCTCTACCATAAGCCGTCTCCAAAGGCGTTCAGAGAATTTGGCAGTACATCCAACCAGCCTCACAACCGCAGACCATGTGTAACCACACCAGCCCAGGACCTCCACATCCAGCATGTTCACCTCCAAGATCGTCTGAGACCAGCCACTCGGACAGCTGCTGAAACAGTCGATTTGCTTAACCAAAGAATTTCTGCATAAACTGTCAGAAACCGTCTCAGGGAAGCTCATCTGCATGCTCGTCGTCCTCATCGGGGTCTTGACCTGACTCCAGTTCGTCGTCGTAACCGACTTGAGTGGGCAAATGCTCACATTCGCTGGCGTTTGGCATGTTGGAGAGGTGTTCTCTTCACGGATGAATCCCGGTTCACACTGTCCAGGGCAGATGGCAGACAGCGTGTGTGGCATCGTGTGGGTGAGCGGTTTTCTGATGTCAATGTTGTGGATCGAGTGGCCCATGGTGGCAGTGGGGTTATGGTATGGGCAGGCATCTGTTATGGACGAAGAACACAGGTGCATTTTATTGATGGCATTTTGAATGCACAGAGATACCGTGACGAGATCCTGAGGCCCATTGTTGTGCCATACATCCAAGAACATCACCTCATGTTGCAGCAGGATAATGCACGGCCCCATGTTGCAAGGATCTGTACACAATTCTTGGAAGCTGAAAATGTCCCAGTTCTTGCATGGCCGGCATACTCACCGGACATGACACCCATTGAGCATGTTTGGGATGCTCTGGACCGGCGTATACGACAGCGTGTACCAGTTCCTGCCAATATCCAGCAACTTCGCACAGCCTTTGAAGAGGAGTGGACCAACATTCCACAGGCCACAATTGACAATCTGATCAACTCTATGCGAAGGAGATGTGTTGCACTGCATGAGGCAAATGGTGGTCACACCAGATACTGACTGGTATCCCCCCCAATAAAACAAAACTGCACCTTTCAGAGTGGCCTTTTATTGTGGGCAGTCTAAGGCACACCTGTGCACTAATCATGGTGTCTAATCAGCATCTTGATATGGCACACCTGTGAGGTGGGATGGATTATCTCAGCAAAGGAGAAGTGCTCACATCACAGATTTAGACTGGTTTGTGAACAATATTTGAGGGAAATGGTGATATTGTGTATGTGGAAAAAGTTTTAGATCTTTGAGTTCATCTCATACAAAATGGGAGCAAAACCAAAACTGTTGCGTTTATATTTTTGTTGAGTGTATATATGTATATATATATATATATATATATATATATATATATATATATATATATATATATTTTTTTTTTTTTTTTTTTTTTTTAAGTTGTAGAGCTTTACTTTCAGTTTGACTCTAAGGAAGAAATTTTTTGATTGTTATTTTTTTTTATATTGAGAAGCCTGATTTACTTTTGTATTTGAAATGCCATAAACAAATTAAAATTCGTGAAATACCAAGGGGCTGAATACTTTTTCAAGCCACTGTAGGATTGTAAGTCCTTTGCATGAATATTAAGAAATAAGATGATAATGGTGGGCAGCACGGTGGCTTAGTGGTTAGCACTGTTGCCTCACAGCAAGAAGGTTGTGGGTTCAGTTCCCGTGGCCTTTCTGTGTGGAGTGTGCATGTTCTCCCCGTGTTTGCGTGTGTTTCCTCCGGGTGCTCCGGTTTCCTCCCACATCCAAAGACATGCGGGTTAGGTGGATTGGAATTTTTAAAATTGTCCGTAGGTGTGTGTGTGGGTGTGTCTGTGTTTGTTTGTCTATTTGTATCCCTGCGACAGACTAGCGTCCTGTCCTGGGTGTACCCCACCTCGCGCTCTATGACTGCTGGGATAGGCTCCAGCCCCCCGCGAACCTTAATTGGACTAAGCGGTAGAAGATGGATGGATGGATGGATAATAATGGTGCACAATAAAATCCCTTTGCTGACAACAACTGTTAAAAAAATATCCAAAGGCAATATAGTTTTAAATTACAATAGAACTTTCATCCATATCTGGTATTGGGTGTAATGTGCCACAGTGATATAATTTCCCTGTTTAAATATTTAATCAAATACACTCAGGTGAGTTGTAGCAGTATTTAAAAAATTTGCTTGCTGTAAAGAAAAAGTTACATATTCGGAGGAAGTCACATTGTCTGAGACCCTACAGTGGGGAAAATAAGTATTTGACCCCCTGTCATCTTCAATGCTCTTACTGAGGGAAGGAGGTTGTTTGCCAAAATCTCGCAATACATGACCCCATCCATCCTCCTTTCAATACGTTGCAGTCGTCCTGTCCCCTTTGCAGAAGAGCACCCCCAGAGTATGATGTTTCCACCCCCATGCTTCATGGTTGTGATGGTTTTCTTGGGGTTGTTCTCATCCTCTAAACATGGTAAGTGGAGTTGATTCCAAAAAGCTCTATTCTGGTCTCATCTGACCACATGACCTTCTCCCATGCCTCCTCTGGATCATCCAGATGGTCACTGGTGAACTTCAAACGGGCCTGGACATGTGCTGGGCAGGGGGGACCTTGCTGCCCTGCAGAATTTTAAACTATGACAGCATCATGTGTTACTAATGTAATCTTTGTGACTGTGGACCCAGCTCTCTTCAGGTCATTGACCAGGTCCTCCTGTGTAGTTCTGAGCTTTCTCAGAATCATCCTTACGCCACAAAGTGAGATCTTGCATGGAATCCCAGACCGAGGGAGATTGACAGTCATCTTGTGTTTCTTCCACTTTCTAATAAATAATCATAACAGTTGTTGTCTTCTACCAAGCTGCTTGCCTATTGTCCTGTAGTCCATCCCAGCCTTGTGCAGGTCTACAGTTTTGTCCCTGGTGTCCTTAGTCAGCTCTTTGGTCTTGGCTATGGTGGACAGGTTGGGGTGTGATTGATTGAGTGTGTGAACAGGTGTCTTTTATACAGGTAACAAGTTCAAACAGGTGCAATTAATACAGGTAAAGAGTGCAAAATAAGAGGGCTTCTTAAAGAAAAATTAACAGGTCTGTGAGAGCCAGAATTCTTGCTGGTTGGTAGGGAGTCAAATACTTATTTTATGCAATAAAATGCAAATTAATTATTTAAAAATCATACAATGTGATTTACTGGATTTTTTTTAAGATTCTGTCTCTCACATTTGAAGTGTACCTACGATAAAAATTACAGACCTCTCCATTCTTTGTAGGTGGGAAAACCTGCAAAACTGACAGGGAGTCAAATACTTATTTTCCCCACTGTATGGGTACGTGCATGCTGTAAATTATTCAGCATCTTGACTTGTCTTGACTTGGAGCCACTTGAACTCAAGTCAGAGTTGTCACAGGACATGACAGCTTCAGTGCCATTAAGTTCAAAATCTTAAAACCTGTCACAGCAACCAGCTACACTGTCTGACTACGCTACGCTGACTGTTATGAGCTTGAGATAGGCTCATTCTAGCTATGCTGATCAGTATCTGCATTATAATTTGTATTTAGTTTGAGTCTATAATGTAAATCTAGAGCGTCTAAACATTTACCACCACTGTTAAGAACATTTTCAGTTAACAGGTCAAATGCCTCATCTTCAAAACAATTAATCCAAAAATATGTCTATGTTATTCAGACAAAAACGAATATAATGCCTGCTGATCCACTGGAGTCCATGATTCCTGAGAACAATGTGTTCAGTAGAGTGATCTTTCTCTTTTATATATCTGTATTCAACTGCAGAAAATTTTCAGCCAACTAGTGCTTAATGGTAGTTTATTTTGTTTAAAGTTCATAGGCATTCTAGGTTTTAAAAGAACAATATACAAGAATGTCACCAGGACAAAATGCCACACTTTATCTGACACTGTACTATATATTTAAAACAGAACAGGACCCAGCATTAAACCCTGAGGAATACTTCACAACAAAGCAGCATAGTCAGACATCAACCAATTAGTAGAGACAGATTTTTTGAATTACTCAAATGGCTTTCAACCAGTCATCACAAATTTTTTTGGAATAATCAATTTTTTTTTTTAAAGAACCCATTAAATGTTGCAATTGATTCAGATTCAGATGTGGATTCTGTATCCTTTCCTCATTTCTTTTACATTGCAAAATTTGGCCTCTTTCAAGATTTCAAATTCGCCAAAGAAAAGTAAGTTATACAAATTCCATAACAGACACTAAACACATCCAAATAGGGATCTAGAGCTGCTAGTTAGATAGCGGTGATGTGAATTATAATAATAATAATGTTAATGCCAATGTTACAATTGAGGCGCACACTTGCCAAATGCTTTGTCAGCAGTTTCACCACACTAGAGATGATTCCTCTGACTCTGGATGTCAAAGATGGAGCAGCACCAGCTGCACCTCTGAACCCTTGACCAAAGGCCAAGGATTCCAACGGATAGCAAGACCCTCAGGCAGAAAATCTCAACCCCTCTCACCTAATATGACAGAACTGAAGTGCATCACCAGTGTGATACTTCCCTGAAACCAAGAAACCACTATATGTATTGAATATTTTTCATTGGGAGATTTTAATCCACTTATGGCACAAAACATTCTGTGGATCTGAGGCTGGGCAGCAACAAATTCAATTTAGTACCACGGGTAATTCATATTTGTCTGGTATAGTGAGATACAGATGGACGTAGAGGTATGGTAGTTTCTCTTCGCTTGTGAATTTTAAATGAAACTTAATGGAAGTTTCAGCCGTCAAAAACTCAGAATTCACTCTGGTTGTGAACCAACAGGAGCATTTTTCTAATGTAACAAAGATATACGAGTCTCGCAGTATATAGCTCACTAGTCTTAATTAGCAAGCTACCATCAAATGAGAATTGTATCATCACATTGGTAAGTGTACCACAACATGTTCTCCCCTAACCTTATACATTCATGAATCTCAGTAATAATGGGAGCACAAGATACTTAGAGGAATAATTAATGCGGGACTAAATTGGGTTTGAAAAGCTAGTGGTTTGTCGTGTCATTGGTGCAAGCTGTCAGCCGATTGCAGAAGTTGAAAGATTGGGAGGGTCAACGTATAATGTCCGTACAATGAGTAGTGCTGCTTTACGACTTCCATTTGCTCCAGTGTGGGCAGTCTAGCCTCCCCACTGGCCCTCACTAATGATACCTCTCTAATGCTGCGTGGAGGAGTGGAGCAGGCTAATGTAAGTGCAGATAGGGGAATCACTTGGGCAAAAATTAAATCGCGATAATTGATAATATTTCAATGTAGCTTAACGGAATGGCCCCATATAACGTCCAAGAGGATTATCAATGAATAGTTAATAAAACATACACATATTTTTAACGATATGGGCATGAGATGGTGTGAGCCAGAACTTGAAATGTGAAACAAAACATTTTAAGAGCTGGTTTTCCTAACAAAAATGTAACCAACTCGGTTTTTGTTGTTTGATTTATGTGATGTTTGTCTTATTGATTGTGGATTTGATTTTTCAAAATGTAATTGGCAAATTTAGATGAGAGTTTGTGGGGATTTGGACTTTGGGATTGGGATGAATGAATGAAATTTTTAAATATTTTCTTTTAATATTTTCCACAACATTCACACAAATATTGTATTACATTTCAGAATTGTATGCTAGATACTGATCAAACAGAAAACAGGTAACACATGAATGAGAAACCAGAGGTTTCCTACTATTACACCATCTGAACAGAACAGAGGATGACGATTTGTGGCATAGAATCCAGAACATTTCTGCTCCGGATGATTAAATCAACCTGCAGCATCTTTTGTGTTTAAGATTAGGAAAATCCGTCAGATATAGAAACCAAAATCTCAGTGTTAAAAGATTTGATTTAAATAGGTCATCACTAGGGGTGTGATACCGGTCTGCATTTATATAGTGCTTTTCCATCTGTATCAGAAACTCAAAGCGTTTTACAGTAATGCCTCGCATTACTGTAAAACGTAGGGTCAGGGTACTGCCATGCAAAGGCGCTCACTACACACCGGGAGTAACTTCAGGATTAAGATAAGATCAACTTTATTTTTCCAGGAGAAAATTATTTTGCTAATGTACAGAAACAAAAAGTACAACAAATTTATGCAAAATGACTGGAAGACATTTGCACAAGATGTTTGACAATATTGCACATAACTCTGAGTAACTGAATAACTCTGAATAACTGTTCATTATGTATTCATCCCGCAGAAGGGGGAGGAATTATACAGTCTGATTGCCACAGGTAGGAAAGACCTCCTGTGGCATTCTGGGGTGCACATCGTTGGTCTCAGTCTATGGTTGAAGGTACTCTGACAGGATGTCAGTGTGGCATGCAGGGGGTGAAAGGTGTTGTCCAGGATGCTGAGCAGTTTCCTCAGCATCCTCCTCTTGCCGAAGGGCCCCTGGTGATTTTCTGGCCAGACGGGTTTGTACTGAGGATCCTCTGTTATCAAGCCAACTGCTTAACCACTAGACCATCACCTCCCAATACTGAAGAAAAAAAAAAAACTGGTCCAGGAGTTCTATTCCACATCTGAGCCATGTTGCCAGGCTTCCTTGTTTATTTGTAGGGACGGTGAATATTTGTTTCACAGTTTGAATTGATCTTGATGATAACGAGACCAGCCAAGTACCTGCATACAAATCTATTTATTACCAGATTTGTTGCTTTAAGATAGTGAAAATTGTATCGGATGGATATCGGCAGAAATTGAAGGTTTCAGCATCTGTATTGTATCGGACATGAAAAAGCGACATCATGTCATCCCTTTCAAAAACCTCAGCAGCAAGCTAATCTGGGTGTGGATATACCACTGCTTATGCATTCATGTAAATCTATCACTTTTCTGGCCAAAGATTTCTCTTTTTAGACTTTTAGGATAAACATTAAAAATGTAGTCCCCTTTAATTTTCTACAAATTAAAAAAAAATTGCCTTGAAATCTAGTTATTATGAAGTACATTTATTTTTGTGGTATATCACAAAATTATAGCTAATTGTATTGCTGGTAAGGTATTGAAGTATTTTGGATAGGATTTCTTGGCAAATATAGTGACTTTGAATGTGAGATTTTTCAGAAATCATGGAGGAAGTGCATGTGCACATGCACAAAACCTTTGTTTTGCACATGCACAAAACCTTTGTTTTGCACATGCACAAAACCAAACCATGGTCAAAGATCATCTGCTCACTGTTTGACAGTCTTAATGCACGTGAAACATTCAGCGTATATGATTGCTTTTGACACTAAGTAATTACTGAAAGGAATAATGGTACATGAACTTTCACACATGCGTATACGTATATATGAAAAATAGAGAACAGAATCAAAGACATGATTACAGAGAGTACATCAAAGTGAAGACATTAATATTTGATAATACATACATTGACAATATAGAGAAAAACCCTGTCAAAGTACATTTATTTTTGTGGTTTTGAAGTATTTTGGATAGGAGTTCTTGGCAAATATAGTGACTTTGAATGTGAGATCTTGCAGAAATCTTGGAGGAAGTGCATGTGCACATTCACAAAACCTTTGCTTTGCGCATGCACAAAACCTTTGCTTTGCGCATGCACAAAACCTTTGTTTTGCGCATGCACAAAACCTTTGTTTTGCGCATGCACAAAACCTTTGTTTTGCACATGCACAAAGGTTTTGAGGTTTATGCTGCATTCATTGAAAATCTGAATTTATTATTTACCAGAAGTTAAAAGACAGAGTATAATTAAGGTATAATAAAACATTTGTTTTCCCACTCTCTCGGGGGTGGGCAACTTGTTCCACTAACTCATTCGGGCAAACCTAGAAAACACTTTCTAACTGTAACTACCTGTCCAGCAAATATCCAGCAAAACATGTATATGAAATAAGTCCAGATTTTACCTTACGCTCTTCCAAACCGGCTCTCTGGCTGCTGATATTTTGTTTCTGTTTCTGTGTTTGTCTCTTTTGCTTTTCTGCAATTTTGCATCCTTTTTATTTTGGCATTTTGACATGCATTTGAATGTCTATCGTGTCTCTTTAACTCTATGAATGCTAAACTTTGTTGATAGTTGCCAGGTCTCACAAGACAAACAACCTGCACCTTCAAACACAAACCTGAAATAAGCCCAATATTGCTATACTCGCTTACAGACTAAATGTTAATATGTTAAGAACATATTAAACTGAAACCACTCTGAGTTTGTGAGGTATTTGGTTTGTGGGATTCTGTGTAATTACACTACATCATTGATATTATTAATGTTATATTACAGCTGTGAGCAGACAATGTCAATCAAGGCATTGAGGAAAATTGCAACCATGCATATACAGGCAAAAAATAAATAAAATTAAATAAATGACTAAAGAACAAAACACAAAGCTATTTGTCAGATTTTCTTATTGATGCAGCCCAAAGAGATGCCCCCTGAAATGTGTAATAATTTTCAAGTGAGTTTAAAAAAATAAAGAACCCCAAAGTTGTATATTATAAGTAGATTTGGCAACTCTGACAGTGCCCAAATGTGCATTTCAAATGTTGAAAAAAAAAAAAAATATATATACCAACAGTAATTTTGATGTAGGTCAAAATCCTAATTGTTTCAAGACAAGGCAGATTTTGAGCTTACTGGTGATCTAAGTTTGTTAATGGTGGTGCACAAAAAATATCATTTTTAAACACTTAGATGACACCTTTAAACTCCAACCATATGTAATCATAAAAGGTGGATTAAAAACAGAGTTCACACATAGCAACCCCTTTAAAGACTGCAGAATTCATGCCCTGACCTAGATCCAGTCGATATCACTGAGCCACTGAGACACCTTACCTTGTGTGAATTTTTTAAGACAATAGGAGTCATACCACCCCAGGCAGAGGCCAGTAAGTCAAAAATTGCCCCAGCTGTCAGTTGTCAAGAATTTTGTGAAGAAATTCTGAAAGCCTTAGAGGGAAATCTTTTGATTGTCCAGAATAGATAAGTAGAGCAAACAGAACAGAATAATTAGAATACTTCATGATACATTGCAGCATTAAAAAAAATTAAAAATAAATCATGAATGTTTTGCTGCTTCTTTTCGGCTATGTCCACAATGCCAGTTTGCCTTTAGAATGTTGTTAACATGTTCAGTCAGCGTTCCTGAGTGCTCACGGTAGCAATATATCAGACTTCTCATACATCTGGAATGACCTACTGCATGTCTTTCATAGTACCTGAGAGAAATCCCCCTTTTAACCTTTATGCTATTAGTAGCTACTTTGTTTTGCGTAGGTATGCGGTTTTTACGGCTGCACCGGAGGAGGTAATGGGTTAATAGTTGTCCAGGCACAGACGAACTGCAGGAGTCATTAGAGTCAACCCCACAGTGTCATGGCACTACGGGCTTGGTGAGTGTTGTGCTTCGGAAGTAAAATAATTGCAGGAAGCAAGCGATCTGGCTAAATCATGCCAGTCTGGGGAAGAGGGGCCAGTCAGCAGGAGATGGACTATTCCCCGGTGATGCCTCAGTGCATTTCCTCCACTGCGCTCTCCCTCGATCTAGCTGTCCCTTATATCAAAGATACTGTGTTTATGTTTGGAAATCAATTGATATTGTGCATGATGGATGAGCTGTTAGCAGACATGCTCGCTCTCTGAAGCGGTGTCAGAGGTGGCCCAATTTAATAGATAGCTTGTCGGCTTCAAACTTAAACATGCGTCTATATTTCAAAATAAAATATATAGCAGGTGGAAGGTGTTGTTAGCTTACAGATATGTCATAATACAGGGAACATGAATATGATGAGTCGTCGTATACTCCCCAGGATATATTTTATGTGGAAAAACATGAGATGTTTCACATCAGATCTGACAAGGCACAAGAGAATGTGCCTCGTAGTGCTGAAAAGCTTTATTTCTCACACACTGGGGGTCAGTTTTACCATTGAGCCAGTTACAGTGGCACCTGTCCCACCAGCTCGCGATAAGGTTGAGTCACGCAATAGATTGTGATAACAGCTATACACGAGGAGGTATAGCTGGTTTTAATGGTGCACAAGCAGCACTAAGGTGTGTATGCACTGACTGTCCGTGAGGTTCAAGGTGCACCTGCTATTTTGGTTTTTATGACAGTCTAAAGGCAAACAGGCTGAATCAGAATCCAGTGGCTTTGGATTTCAAAATATTGCAACGTCTCAAGTGCACAATCTCAGTCCGAGATCCACGAGGAACAGGTTGTGGTTTGCTCTGAGGATTGTTTTAATCTTTGTGGTGCTTCGTGTGGGAATCCACAGTGTGATCTCTTGATCCCATACACCTCATCCTTCCCAGATAAGTTGCTGCACAATGGAGCAGCACAAAAACTACTTGTATGAACCACTTTCCTTCTTTTCAGACCAGTTATTTTGGGTGAACCACTTTAAAAATGGGCACCTTCTGTGCCCGCTATTGCATTCGTCTTTACCGGAAACTGTTATGTGCTGATTTTCACTCTGAATATCATCGTGCATTGTGGGAAAATCACGGCGCATTTGTAGAAATGCAAAGCCATTAAATATGAAGCAGACTAGAGCACTCCCAGAGGATAAATCCTCTCTAAGTCAACTGAAAACTTGGAAATGAGCTAATATTGCCATGAAAACCTGCTAGCATCACAAAATGTGATGCTAACCTGCTAACATTAGTATGAAACTCACTAACAGACTAAAGTTAGCATGAAGGTATTAGCATCATCTGTTGCGATGCTAATTGGCTAATGTAAAAAAAAAAGCATTGTTCACTGTTTACCGTTTCTGTGCTCTGGCAAAATAATTTAATTAAATTAATTATTGTAAATGGATTCCCGTAGCCTTTAAATCATTCAAGATTAGGTCAGTAATTTCCACAGCTGTGTTCTTGTGTATTGAAACTGAACATTATGATTGCTTCAAACTTCCACTTGCCTCTGTTATCAGTTCACCCAGGTAATGTCTGCTGCCTTGTTCTGGTCCTTATTCTGAAGCGTTCCACTGTTAACCAGTAGACTGAATGAACAGCTGTCACCCTCCTCAAGCTTTTCCATAAGCACATTGCTCTGTTTATATTGTGTAATGTCAATGAGTTACTTAAACAAGATGGCTTGATAGGTGTAACTTTAGAAGAAGACTTCATGTTGATGTTGAAACTGAAAAATAAACCATCATCTTCTTTTGTGCTGGTGAGGTGATGGTTCTGAGGTTAAAGTGGTGGACTTGTGGCCAGAGAATCCTTAGTTCAACTTCGCCATCAGACATGAAATTCATGAAAGTCTCTTGGACAAGATCTTTAATCCCAAAGTTGGCCCCAGTGTGCAACTGAGTGAATGTGAATGGGTGAAGCATTGAAGTGGCTTGAGAGCCTACAGCAGATAGAAAAGTGCTATAAAGTGATAACCATAAATACAACCCCAATTCAAGTGAAGTTGGGACATTGTGAAAAATGTAAATAAAAACAGAATACAATGATTTGCAAATCCTGGACAGGTCTGGACTGCAGGCAGGCCAGTCTAGTACCTGCACTCTTTTACTATGAAGCTACGCTGTTATAACACATGCAGAATGTGGCTTGGCATTGTCTTGCTGAAATAAACAGGGACGTCCCTGAAAAAGATGTTGCTTGGATCACAGCATGTGTTGCTCCAAAACCTGGATGTACCTTTCAGCATTGATGGTGCCATCACAGATGTGTAAGTTGCCCATGCCATGGGCACCAACATACCCCCATACCATCCCAGATGCTGGATTTTGAGCATTGCGCAAGTAACAATCTGGATGGTCTTTTTCCTCTTTTGTCCAGAGGACATGACGTACATGATTTCTAAAAACAATTTGAAATGTGGACTCATCAGACCACAGCACACTTTTCCACTTTGCATCTGTCCATTTCAAATGAGCTCGGGCCCAGAGAAGGTGGCAGCATTTCTGGATGTTGTTGAGCTTTCACTTTGCATGGTATAGTTTTAACTTGCACTTGTAGATGTAGCGACGAACTGTGTTAACTGACAATGGTTTTCTGAAGTGTTTCTGAGCTCACGCGGTAAGATCCTTTACACAATGATATTGGTTTTTAATGCAGTGCTTTCTGATGGATCGAAGGTCACAGGCATTCAGTGTTGGTTTTCGGCCTTGCTACTTACGTGTAAAAACGTTCTCCAGATTCTCTGAATCTTCTGATTACATTATAGACTGTAGATGCTGGAATCCCCAAATTCCTTGCAATTGAACATTGAGAAGCATTTTTCTTAAACTGTTGGACTATTTTTTCATGCAGTTGTTCACAAAGTGGTGATCCTCACCTCATTTTTGCTTGTGAACAGCTGAGCCTTTTGGGGATGCTCCTTTTATACCCAATCATGACACTCACCTGTTTCCAATTTGGTGTTCTTTGAGCATTCATCAACTTTCCCAGTCTTTTGTTGCCCCGTCCCAACTTTTTTGAAATGTGTTGCAGGTATCCATTTCAAAATGAGCAAATATTTGCACAAAACAACAAAGTTTATCAGTTTGAACATTAAATATCTTGTCTTTGTGATGTATTCAATTGAATATAGGTTGAAGAGGATTTGCAAATCATTGTATTCTGTTTTTATTTACATTTTACACAACACCCAACTTCACTGGAACTGGGGTTGTAACAGAAATAATAATAATTTATGAAGCCTTTTATTTGAATGCATGAATTTGAATACTGTTTCTGTGTTAATTTGGCAACAGTGACATAGAATAAGAGCAGAAATACACTTTCCATCCATGCATTTTCTATACCTGCATACTCCATTTAAGGTTCACGGGGGTGGTGGAGCCTATCCCAGCAGGCATAGGGCAAGAGGCAGGGTACAACCCTGGACAGGATGCCAGTCTATTGCAAGGCCACGTATAGACCGACAAACACAGCCACACTCAATAAATACACTTTGACAAGAGAAATTGGAAAGATGGACATTAGGGATGGGAAATGATGAGATCTTTTTCAGTCTCGATGCCATTATTGAATTTGATTATCAGTCTATTCTTTATTGATTCCCTTTAATTCCTGATCAGTTTTTAGTGTGGAAAAGCATCATGATGTCACGTCTGACATTCTAATGCATCTGTCCGGCAACACTGAACTGTCAGAAAAAATATATATCTTGCCTGTCTGATGTGTGTGTGTGTGTGTGTGTGTGTGTGTGTGTGTGTGTGTGTGTGTGTGTGTGTGTGTGTGTGTGTGTGTGTGTGTGTGTGTGTGTGTGTGTGTGTGTGTGTGTGTGTGTGTGTGTGTGTGTGTGTGTGTGTGTGTGTGTGTGTGTGTGTGTTTTAGCATTTTCTAAGTGTGTTGTTTTCATGTTGACATTGGTTCATAGACACCCACTCTGTTTTTGTCTGGTTTGAAGCTGCAAATCTTTTTGTAATTAATCTTTTTACACATCTCTCTAGTTTCATCAGTTATAAAGCAGATGCAGACATTCATTCACAGCCTGCAGTTTCTCCTGGAATCCCATTAAAATGTTTATTTTTTCTGGTTGTTTTTTTCAGTGCGTATGCAGGTTCTGCTGCTCTGAGTAGAGCATTATTCTCGGTAGGGGTGCAATGCCATAGATTCTTTTGTGGTTTGTTATGTGGTACGGTCCAAATCACGGTACATTTCTGTCAAGTTACCTCATACAGATACAGAATAAAAATAAAAGATGAAATGATATAATTTGAAATGTTAAAGGGCTTGAGGACCTTCGCTTTCCACATAACAGTCGGCCTTATATTTTTACATCACAGTTCATGTAATCACACTTTGGTACATGTAAAATGTTGAAGAATGTCAGTTTCACACATTATTGTTGCTCCCCTAGTCCACACCTGACTGTCAGATCTCAGAAATGAAGGAGGGTAAAGAGCTGCACTGTAAACCTGAATGTAGAAATTAATTAAAAAGATTAAGTAGTGTAAACTCCTAGTTTTAAGAAAACATTCTATTTACTTAAATATTTCAAGTTTGTATAACACGGTCTTGCTTTTTGAGTAAATTAAACTCAGAATTTTTGATTGACTTGAACTAATTGTATAGTAAGTAAGCAAAACTTCAAAGCATAACTTAAGCACAACTTAAAAGAATTAAGTAATTATATATGAAAATGATAATAATTGAAACTTTTAAGTTCTGGGAACAATTGACTTTTAAGTTTATGATCTCAAAAAACTGGTGGCAGTTGATTGCCTCAGAATTTTTGAGTTCTGCTAACTTGTTCGAGTTTACAGTGTGTGCACGTGTTTTTCCATTTTGAGCTTCAGTTGCATCATACTGGATCCACTGCAGTGACCTCAAGCAACCGGGGGCAGCCAAAGCCAACAAAACAACCAATTAAAAAAACAAAACAGTGCAATATTATACTGTACATGTTGGTTTATTTTCAGCACATTTTTAGATTCCACATCCACAATTCTGAAAATAAATAATGTATGCTCTTAGCGCTGCCTCATTTAAATGAAATGTTGTGCCTCTCCTGTCATGTTTTGCACTGTGCACTCTGTGCTGGTTTGAAAATATCTCACAGCTGGGCAAAGGAACATACCATTTTGGCATAGGTCTGCTGTGGTATTTATCACACCTCTTGAAGAATCAGGACCTCAGAGCTCCTGGAATTTTACCTCATTACTGAGTTCTGTAAGCTATATAATAAGGAACTGAAGTGTTTTTTTAATGCATGCTGGAGTGCCAATGGTTTGTGATAGTGTTGGAAGTATAAGACAGATAGGTGGCCTAGATTAGATAAAGCTGTGTGTGTCTAACACAAATTGGGAGAACACTGCAATAGCCATTGTCTGAACGTGCACTTTCATCCTGGTGCTTTTTCTTGCCTCCAGCGATGGGAGTGGATGACCTTTTACTGTCAACTTCTAACATGACAAATTACAGAGGCTGGATGACCGTGTTTTTTAGGAATGCAAGAGTTCACTGCCTGGTCAGGCCGCGAGCAGGGCACCGGACCCCGACCACAACAAAGACAAATACATTAATTGATAGTTAATAGTAGTTAATATATTGACTGCGGATTCCATATTTTGAGACTAGAAATATGCTTGCTAAGGAATCCTATAAAGGGTTTGGTTCTGCACCACAGGAGCAACCTGGGCATGAAAAACCGGTACAGGACCTCACAGCATCAGACCTTCCCAGGATGTGCAAACCTTCACAGAGCATCAGGTGACTGTTTGTCAGAGCAACTTTATCTAAAATCTGGGTCTTTTAGTGAGGCTTAGGGCTAGTGGCCGGCTTCTTCTGTTTTTCTTGTTGCCAAATGCTGACAAATTATACCGTATTTGTTGTCTTTCTGTCATCTGATTCTGTTTTTTTTTTTCTCTCTCTCTCTGTGCGGCTCCATCCAGAGATGGGAGTGGGTGTCTTCTTCTGCAGGCCTCCCGTCCTGTGCACCAGCACAGACTCCCAAAATTTGTATATTTGTATTGTCGATTGTGGCGGTAGCATGACCCAAGCAGAGGGTCACCCTTTTGAGTCTGGTCTGCTTGAGGTTTCTTCCTCAAATCATCAGAGGGAGTTTTTCCTTACCACTGTCGCCTGTGTGCTTGCTCTGGGGGTTGGTAAGGTTAGACCTCACTTGTGTGAAGCGCCTTGGGGCAACTTTGTTGTGATGTGGTGCTATACAAATAAATGAGAAAATAAATTAAATTAATCAAAATTAAATAAAATTATGTGAGAACATCTCCTCATTCCTGTGCTTGTATATCTGAGTGGTTGGCTTTTCTTCAATAAAACTGAAGAGGGGTGTGAGTACCACATGGTCCGACTGTGATCAATACCCCGTTTAATTGGAGATCAGCTGTAACAAATGCATTGAGATCTTTATTTTGTGACCTCAGTGGGCTGTTCTGTGCCATCCATTCAGCCAACTTTCCTGCAACCACATCAGTCACAGGTCTATCAAGCTGCAGCTCATAAGTAAATTGTACTGATGACACGTCCTGCACCGAGTTGCCAAACAGCGGTTAGACACAACCCTAACCCTACACCTGATGCTTACTTTACTCGCGGTGACCCCCATGATGCATTTGCTATCATGACTAGACTGGCAGTAGCTTGACCAGGGTCATTCAGAAGGCAGAGGGCTTCAACTCCTCTCGTGCACCCTTGTGGAAATCGTTATGTGTATTTACTTGCAGCGTTCAGTGCGTCTCACAGATTGGATCATTACATATTCCTCATTTGTTCAATGACAGTATTGTATTATGCAAATTCTTAATGGATTTAGTCCCAAATATTACTGGCATAGTTATCACATATTGCAGTGTAGCCAACAGTTAGTGAGCTGAGAAAATGAGACAGAAATTGCCCAACATCTCATCCACATTTGTGGAGCTAAGCCTTCTGCAATGTAGGGAAAATGATTATGTTATCCTGAGGGTTGTAAAACACTCATAAGCAATCATACAGCTTTCTGTACAAGCACAAATTTATATTGGCTTTGATATTAACTCAGGTTCTGTGTAGTCATTGCATAAGAGAGAAGGTGCTCTAAAACTAATACACAATTTTTTCTCTTTTTTTGGACAGAAACATATGTAGTAAGCTTGTACAATAGCTACAACGAGTATAAAAATATTAAATATTACCCATTAATTTAAAGCAAAATAAAACAACTCAAAACAGTTTCTGTAATGCTGAAATGGGACTTCAACTAAGGGATTTGTTTTGATGATTAATATATTTGTGAATTAATTTAATAATTACTTTATATAAATTAACTAATTAGTCTATAAGAACTAATAAAATAGTAAAACTGCAGTTTCTCAGAACCCAGAAATGTCTTCAAATGTGAGTGCATGTTTAAATTACCCAAGTCTATTTTGGTCAGTTAGTCAACAAAATGTAATGTGGTGGCCAAACGGTTAAGAATGGAAGGTTCCCAGTTCAAACCCCACCCGTGTCCATTCTCCATGTTATATGGAGTTGCAGCAGGAAGGGCATCTGGTGTAAAACTTCGGTGGCAAAGTGAATTACCCCAGTTTACTAGTGGTGTATTAAGTCTCTTCAGCTTCTCCTCGTTTCAATCGGGGTCACCAAAGTGGATCTGCAATGTTGATTAAGCACAAGTTATACACTGGAAGCTGGAAACTTTTCTGACACAATTCCACATTACATGGGGTATGGGCAGGTGTGGCCTTGAACCAGAAAACCTTCCGCACTAAAAACAACTGCACTTAACTGCACTATTGATGTATAACAAAGCAAAAGCAATTTTTCTAGTTTTATATCAAAGCCACTTAATCACATTTAAGTTAAATTTTTAAACACATTTTTTTTATTTAGAAAAACACTTCAAAATAAAATATATTTTTTAACGCATTGAAAGTTTATTTCAAGTACTTTGATCTTGGTGTACAACATTTTGAATTCATGTTCTATTAAACCAACAGAAATTTAGTATACATTGTAATAAGCATTAGTTATTAGCAATAAGGCCCTTCTAAGTCATTTATAAGACGCTTATTAGTGATAATGTTCTAACAAAACCGTGTATGCGTTAATAATCACATAGTAAACATGTTTATTCTTACACATTTATAACCACCTAAAAGAAGCAATTTATAAAGTTTCTTATAATTGTTTATAATAGTGTTACATTTTTTCATGTTTGTTGACTGAGCTAAGTGTTAATTGTTGCTATAACACATATATAGCCTTATCAAGTCATACCTTTGATTTATTAGCAGTTAACTGTGTAATTAGTAACCTTTAACAATACTTTTTGCAGCACCGGAACTAAAGCTAGAACAATACCTTGTAATCAAATAATAAATGTGTTTATCATGCTATTGCTAACACATATATAGTCCTATTAACAAATAACAATGTTAATAAGTATTTTACAAGTAATTATAAATGCATTATTATAGTTAAACACTTATTACAAGGAGCTTAAAGTGTTACCTAAGTCTTAATACTGAAGAAGCAAGAACAAGTGTATTTTTTCACAATATAAATGATTATATTGTATAGATGATTATAAAACTCATTGATGGTTATTTTTGTTAATCAGCTAATCAATTTCCTGACTAATCATTTATCTCTACACTTAATGCAGAGAAATCTGAAGACAGAACACACATCTGGTTGCTATTTTCACCGCAGAACCACAAAGGCTTGGGTGCTTGAGGTATTAAGAAACAATGCTCAGAAAATAAAATCCCTCATTCAGACTGAAGGGTTCAACCACTCTGTGGCAATATCTCTGAAAGCTACCTAGATTCATGGCTAGTCCAACAATAAAATAAACAGCCAATAAAACTTCAGTCTGGGGCTCCCCTGACAGCACTTTAACATCATTACACTTTCAGCAGGCTTTCACTGAAAACTTGAATATATCTTTGAATGCTTCCTATTACTTGTAGGAAACCACATGGGTCCGGACAAGGGTTTATGGCCGCCTACTTAATATCACATATCTCAATGCTCCATATAAAGTGCAGCGAGCCCAGCAAGAGTGAGCATCATGTGGGGAGATCCGCGGCCGATTTGTGCTCACGCTTGCTTACATAAACTCCACTTCCACCTAATCACTCTGCTTTGACATCAGCAGCCCGAAAGCATATGGAGCAGATACATTTTCCACCCACCAAAGAATTCACAGGGACTTTGCACAGGGAGCTATATCACTCAAATTAAAGCATAATAACAGCAATAAAAAGGATCAGATCATTGCACATTACAAGTGATGAAAAACTTGCACGATAAGCAAAAAGATAAAGTTTTACGATTTCTGGATACATGGCCTGTAGAGTGATAATTTTGCACCTTTTATGAATTATGTATTTTGTTTTTTTTTATTGTTCAACAAATGTAATTCTACAAAAAGAAAGTCTACAAATACTATGTGGAATCGAGAGATTGTTAAATTAAATGTTAAATCAGTCCGCTGAAAAATAACTATTCTGACATAACAGTTCTTTCGTAAAGATATTTAACAAGAATAAGAAGGCTAATGCTTGTTTTCTTCCAGCTGTTTCAATGTGCAACTTAACTGTTTTTCTGTTTCATTTCAGATGAAATATGCTGACCTGTTATATACTGGTCTACAAGAACAATTGTTTTGGCTTTTAAAACGGATTGCACATCTATACTCCAATCACCTGTTTTTGCACAGTCCCATTCCATTCCATTATATTTATTTAACAGTGAATATAGTTTTGCCTATTTGACTCTTTTACTTCGTACAGAAGCGTTTTTCCTTTCTTACTGTTCATGCACCAATAACACCAGATCAAATTTCTTGTATGTGCGAACTTACTTGACAATAAATTAGATTCTGATTGAGCATGTTTAAAACTGATTTAAGCCAACTGAAACATATCTGAAAACTGTTTAAAACAGTTCTTAATCAATAATAAAAATACCTTTTACAGGTTTGAATGTGTTCAAAAACAATGGCAGACTGCTTTAGACTGGATTATAATCTGTAAATTAAAATTATATGTCAAGATGTTTACATTTAAACCTGATTGTCTTTAGATTTTTACCTGTTCTTTCAACAAAAGTAATTTAAAGGTGTTTCCATGGGTTCTGAGATAGAGTGCTGTATATTTTTTAAGTTATGTTATGTTTGTGTTCAAAATGAATAATCCTACAAATAATTGACAAACTATTTGATAATAAAATAATTATTACGAGGCAGTAATCATATCAGAACAATAACAAGAGCTTTATTTATGAAGCAATTTCAGAATATATACATTTATAGATGATTTATAACAAAGTTTCCCTAAAATGCTGTTTAAAATATTATACAGTGAAAATCAAAATCATAAAAAATTACACAAAATGTAAATGTAAAATGTTGTAATATTTGTTATCAAATGCATATTTTAAAATATGCAAGAGCCAATAATGGTCTTTAAGGCTGTGCTTCTTTTCATCATATCACTTTCTCTCAGGTTAACCTGTTTAACCTTTGCTGTTATTACACTTTTTCACTTTGTGTACATAAGGATTTTGGAGAGGATTAGGAGCTCTTAATGGGGATTAGCCAAATCCTCTTGTTGTCTGTCCCAAATTACTCAAAGGGATTTAAATTTCAGCAACACTTGAAGGCAGAAGGCTTAAGAGGGTGGTGTGAAAAAACATTTTGCTCACCTCATCCTCATTAGACCTAAAAGGATTACAAGATTCATAGCAAAGTGTATAATTTTCTTGAGCTTTAAGGCACTCCCCACTCAAATCAGTGACAAATAGAAGGTGTGAATGACGTCACACCCAGGCAGAAAGTCAAGCATGTCATTTTTTTTCCTCTCTGTCTTGCACATGAGGGTTGAATTTTACTGCATGGAGTCTGTAATTACAAGTTGATAGTTTGCACATTTCCTCCACTGTGGCTCCAGCCATACAGTGCTGATGCCAGGCTCCCCCTATAGGACAACCTTGGTATTTCATAATACAGTGAGGGCTAGAAAACATTCAGTATTTTTTCTCCCAGTATTTCTGTTGTTTTGTTATATGGTAATAAAAATGAACACAGTCTTTAATCTTATACAGTGATATAAACATTTGACATTTTAAAGTCTTGGTGTGTATTATTTGTATTGCTCTTAGTCCACTTTATAATTCTTATTTAGTTTCTAAAAACTTTAATTGCCTTAAAATGTTTTTTCATATGTTGTGTGCCCCCCCCCACACACACACACCCACCCACCCACCAGCATTTAGACAAAAATAAATAAATAAATAAAATAAATAAATAAATAAAAGGCATTCTTTTTTTCTATTTTGGATGCTAAAGCAGAAATATGGCACAACCCAAATTTAACAAGAAAATGGCACATTATTTAATATATATTTGTCTACAGTGGGCTTAAAGTAAAACATTTTCCATGGTGATTGAGTGAGCATGTATTCTATGAAATCTAAAATAAATAAATAAAACAATAAATCAATAAATAATAAAATAATAATACATTTTAAATACTGTTTTCCATTTTCTACAGCTCACAGAGGCATCTATAACTTAATACATTTGTTTGCCACCACCACTGCATGCTCCCAAACCTGATTTGACTAACAGAGAACAAATTATTATATTTATGATGATTAAAACAGGTTGTTTTTGTTTTGTTTTTGTTTTTTAGCTGCCCCGGTTACTACCTGGTACAGATCCACAATGAGATTTGGCACATGTTTTATGCCAAATGCTCATGAAGGTTTAACCAGACAAAGTATTTGTGAATTACAGTGATATTTTTTCTGTTAATTCTGTCACTAATTGACAATTTGATGAATCATTTCAGCCATATTTGTGAGAAGACATTCAAAACCCACTTTTGATTTACATTAGAATAGAATATTATTCATACAGTATGTGTAATGTAATGCCTAAAAGTAACAAAAATATTTATCAGTAGCTTTGATGAGTTCTATAAAATATGTTGTGTTTTTGTAATTATATTCTTTGCAAACTTGCCCCACACAGAACATAGACAGCAACAGTGACTGATATTACACTGAAAAAAAGAGAAGAGTTGAACCAAGCAAATAAATTGCTTCAATTTACAACACTTAAATAAAATATGTTGAACCAGATTAACTTAATAAGTAATATTTATGCCAACTTCTTGACTTAATTTGAGCAAACTTAATTCATTTGGGTGTTGCCAGTGGAAACAATTGAATTAAGGTTTCTCTTTCTTTACAGTGTAGAAAGTTACATACAAAGTCAGTTATCACGTACTGTAACACTTTTTGAGACATGGAGTTAAATTTATGGCTGCACTGGGTGTGTTAGTGTTTAGTCTTGAATGAATGAATGAATGAATGAAAACTGTTTATTTCGAACATTTGATACAACAACAATTACAAGATAGATCAGTAAAGACAACAACAAAAAAGTTCCTACTGTGTACCCAACATGTCTGAAAAGGGGTAGGGTGAAGCATCAGCTTATTTATCCCTACCCCTTCTTCCCCAGAACCAGTAATACCCTTTGCCACATATACACATAGATTCCTACACACCTAGTCTCACACTCATTTGTATTGTTTACTCTTTAAGAACATAAATAACTCGACTTACGTTTTTACGTATCCTCTTGACAAGAGACTTTCATGGAATTTGGATGCAGGCTTCACCGTGAGCCTTAGCAGAGTCGCAGAGAAGCTGACAGCGCTAATGGCTGTAAAGATAAGTGGAAGAATGTTGAAGCTTCAGAAAGCCACAGGCAATGGAAAGGATGAAAGAGAGAGTTCACTACTTAGACTGCTCCCACACAATGGGGGGATACAGCTAGCATTTATCAGAGCTCTTACTCTTCTCTAAATTACTCCTTGTAAATGCTACATACAACAGTGAATAAATAAAGCTGTCATTCAAGCCCATAAGTGTTTGATACAGTGCGTTTTAAATGCGATTTGGCATTGTGCCTACATTCATGTGGATTAGCATTAGCGCCTATTAGCTAGCTTACATTTTGTGTCTCGCCTAGTTTTTCATGTCACAATGTCACATGATTTCTTGTGTGATCAGTCAAAGGGGCAACTTTCCTTTGGTTCATTCTCTACGCTGCTGCTCAAACCAGGTTTTTGACCTTTCCACTTTATTTACCAAGTTTAGTAAGAAAGAAGGCAGTTTGGGTTTTGTGTATTTTGATTACACAAAACCCGTAATGGGGAACATTGACTGTCAAAAATGAGTATTATAAAAGTGACTAAGTTTGCTTGCTTTATTTTTGTATCAACTGACACTTACTAGCATCTGGTTGAGTTTGAAAAGCAATTTTTCTATAAAGCTAGGTGAGCAACTCTTATTAGTAGAAGAAGAGTAATACGAAGCTGCCATCGCCACCTGTTTTGCCCAAACCAAGTACAGTGCAAGATGTCTGCCTGTCTTTTTTTTAAATCACAGTTAAAAACAGGGACATTTCTGGGGATAAGCCACCAAAACAGAGATTGTTCCTGAAAAATGGGAACATCTGGTCACCACAGATCAGCATGTTGTTAGCATGCATATTTTGAATATGCTGTAAGGGAGACTTGCCAAACTCAGTATACAGTATCTGCACATTTAAACTATGTCAGGTGATTTCCTTGTCTTGGTTTTTGCTGAATATAGTCCAGCCAACAGATAATTGCCCCCTTGTATGCACATAATAATGTACATGGTCACTTTGTTGGCACATTTGTTTCGAGAGGTGTGGGTAATCTGATTTTTTGATTCTCCCACCAGAAGACCTTGTGGTGTGACGAGGTCACTGGAGAGAAGAGTTTGATGGAACTCCAAATCTTTAGACTCATGGTGCTTCCTGTCTTACTGCATGGTTGTGAGACTTGTTTGATAACCAATAACTTAAGACAATGACTGGCTGCCTTTGGAGATACTTTGACTACTGTTGGAACGACTTTGTATCAAATTAATGTTTACTTAGTAAGACTAAGATGAGGAGTATCACTTGCACTATGTAGGAATGTCAGCATTCTGGCCATGTGGCACGCTTCTCTGTGGATGATCCAGCATGCAGAAGACTCAGTGTTGAAGACCCCAGCAGCTGGAGAAGATCAAGGGGACTCCACGCTCCACCTGGCTGCATAGACCGTTACTTTTGAGAGGTGGGGATGGACCAGTTGTTTACTTGGGTGGTTGCCTTCTGAGATATTTCAGGTCAGGTTTAGGACCATGCACTCGTGCTACACATCGCTGCATCCACCACAATAAGGTACTGCCCTGGATCCTGGATGACAGCCACCTTGGCAGACACCCAGTCCATCCCCACTTCTTGAAAGTAACCCTGTAGCTCCCGCAGCCAGGTCAAACGTGTGTCAACTTGGTCATCTCCAGGCTCTGGGTTCCTCAACACTGGGGCACTTAGGATATGATCCAAATTAAATAGTTGCATCATCTTGATACAAATTCTTTTGATGGAACAGCAACATCCAAATAATAGAAAGAGGATGCCACAGCTATCCGCGAACTATTTTGAGCTTGGGAAGTGGACACGTATTCCTACGGTCACCATGTTTATGCCTGAAGCAGCTACATCAGTGCCTGCGACCATGACTGTGGCCAAACCCCATTAAGACATCGCAATGACTGAATAATTCTGCAAGAAGACAAATTGTGAAACCAAACAGTTCTGTTGATTGAGAAGATTTTAAGCTGGTAAATACAAAAATAATAATGTTTATAGAGTCTTGCACTGAAGTTCACAGTTGTGTTGTTGTGTTTCAGGTACTGAGGGGAGGCAACACGTGTCCACTTGACGAGCTCTACCGACATTGATTGGCATTAAAAATAACTCATTTTTGAAGTGTTGCACTGCACACAGTGTTGAAGGACGCTCTTCTTTTGTCTTTTGTCTTACGTCCTTTGAAGTACACTGGCACCTCACACCCAGAAACAACGGTCATTGAAGGCCGTTGAAAAATGAGATATTGCAAATAGTTCTGTCTGCACGTCTGCCCACCTTCTCCTCTATTCCTCTCTTTTATCTCTTCATTTCTCTCCCTCCATCTGTTTTTCTCAGAGGTGCTGCCAAAGTAAACATGGCGCTCAGTGCTTTCAATCACAGGATCTCTCAGAGGAAAAGGGGGCAGTGCCCTGGCACCGTGCTGGTGGCCGGGCTTAGGGTGTGCAAGAGGAAGTAGGCCACTGCCTAAGAAACGTTCTATCATTGTAGCGCCAACAGGGAATCTACATCTATCAGAGGGCGCGCCACTGTTCTCGGCTGTGCTCGCGCACTGAATTGCTCCTGCATGACATAAATATTTGCATGACACGAGCTGACACGGGAGATCCTATCATAAGTCATCCAAACTCATCGTAGCCCATTACAAGCAGCATTTGCAGTGACCACCAAGACAGACAGTGGCTAAGTAGAGAATAGCTGACTCTTGCCCCTGCAGCAGCTACAGTTACAGAGACATGGGATCATTCTGTCATCAGGTTTTCAAACAAAATGTCATCTCGGCTATTAGATTGTCATTTTTAGCTGCTCTTTCACAGCCCTGCAAAAGTCCAGTGACAGATACGTAGTTCTCTAGCTCCATGCCTGTTGGCTGCTACACTCCCGGTGCTTTTTTCCCACGTTCTTCACCCTTTGCCCGAATGCAGCACACATCACTCCCAATTGTGCTTTGTGTAGCAGCACGAGGAGGAGCCTCTCTTGTTATTTTTGTACATGAATGTGTCCACAAGGTGTTGTGTGTTTGCGACAGACCTATTATTTTACTTTTGTCCTTCAACACCTACTGCATCTGAGAGGAAGTCCAGCTTTCATGTTGCACGGGGAGCAGTTTGGGTCATATGAGCATTTCCTTCATTCCGTGCAGAAAATCCACACTTTGCGAGAGTATGAGTTTGTTTTCCTGCTCAGATGAGCACTCTGATATAAAGGGTTTGCTGCGGATAGCTTTGGCTGGGAACCAGAGCAGTTTGCCAAGCAGGTTATCCTGCTGTGCTCTTACACATAAATCTGCTGCTAAATAGTAACTCCTACACACACTAAGTAGAAGGAATGAAAGACAAACATGTTAATGGGATGTTGGATTTGTATCAAATGAATCATAATGGACAGTGACGATTAGTAGAGCTCACCCTAAACATTTCTTGCTGCCGTTTCACTCAAGCATTTAGGTTGCAAAATTCATTCATTCTTTCATTCATTTTCCATACCTGCTTACTCCAATCAAGCATTGTGAGGGGGTTGGAGCCTATCCCAGCAGCGGGGTGCACCATGGACAGGAAGCCTGTCTATAGAAGGAGGATGTAAAATTACAAAATGAATTTCAATTTATTACAGTATAGACTATTCCTTTATTTTGTGGGCTATAAGTTGCACCAGTGCATAAGTTGGATCTGTCCAAAATTTTATTATAAAGAGGAAAAAACATACAAGTCCACAGGTCTGTAAGTTTCATTTGTTTTTGATACATGGTGCTACTGCTTCTTGTAACAAGAAGTAAAATTAATTTAATTGTTTTTTTTTTTTATTATTATTTAGGGCACAAACATTGGTGAGCAGAAAAACACAGGTAAGGGAAACGTGCAATGTAATTAAACATTTAAAAACTTGTGCATTATTTATTATTTTATTATAAAGAGGAAAAAACATATAGGTCCATAGGTCTATAAGTTGCATTTGCTTTTGATACATGGTGCTCCTGCTTCATGCAACGAGAAGTAAAATTGGTTCATTTTTTAATTATTATTTAGGGCACAAACATTGGCGAACAAAAGAACACAGGTGAGGAAAATGTGCAATGCAATTAAACGTTTGAAAACTTGTGCATTATTTATTTATAACACAAACTGTGCATCAATGAGCAGATGCTAATGAGATAATGTCTTTATGCAAGGAAGAAAATGTGAGTAAACTGCTACTTTTGGCCACTAAACAGATAATCATAGGTGAGGTAACCATCTGAAAACTCGGCACATTATTTATTTATAACGCAAGCACTGACCTTACATTTGGTTTGCTGACCTGATGTTACTGTTCTGGTTGTCTCACACAGTCCAAACAAGTGTTGTTCTGAGTAGCATAAAAGTTATATTTCCTCTTTTATTCAAGAGCATGGACTTTCAGTTTGAGAGCATGATTTCTTAAATGTATGTGTTCTTTAAGACAAAGACTGTTTTTGTTCTTTCAGATCTCATTTTTGTTCTTCTTTGTCTTATTTTCCAACTGTTGGCATCCATCTTAAATGCATATCACTTGTAAATAAAATGTAAAATAAAATGCTTTCCTGTGGAGAAAACAGAGCGCCACACGGAGGAGTTCTACATTGCTCTGTGTGTAAACACAACAGGAGTAAAATCAGACACCACTTTCAAGGTATGTGATCATTATTATTCAGTCTTATTGAGACGTATGTAATGTTTGGGGGTTTTTTTCTGAATACACTGCGGGTTTACAAAGAGGTGGAGACGGACAAATGTTGATCGCAAAATACAAGAATATGATTTGAAAACCAAATTAAAGCCATATTAAAGCCATATTAAACATCAGGACTCTCACAAGTTAAAGAGTTGGAAGTAAGGATTCATAATTTGATATATAATTTTTATTTTTAAAAAGATAGTGTTGATTGGAGTACCATATGTCCTTTAATGGTGCTTAAAAGGTGAGAGGTCCTTTAAAGGTGAGAGAGCGCGCCGCCTTTTCACCTCACCAGAACTTATTATTTAGTATTTCATGTATAGCACAAGGGAGAAAAATAAATGTGTTTTCTTTTGGAACTGCTTCTGATTATTTCATGCTGGGTTCAGTCAGATACTGGACCGCTCCTCAATTCGCGTCTTATCCATAACAAGGACGATATGTCACCAGGCTCCCAGTCCTGCTTATTATTCTCTGATTACCTTCAAGTGTACCATTTTAATATGAGTTAAAGGGGTTGTATTGTGCGGGGGGGGGGGGGGGGGGGGGGGGGGAGGGGGGGGCTTTTGAACAGGGCCGGGGTTCCATCTTAATCATTCTCAAATTCCCTCAGTTCTATGCCTGAGTATTGAGGAACTTCCTTACTATGAGCACAATGTAAGTCTGAAACAGTTTGTTTAAACCTGTGTGACGTATGTGAAGGAAGCCTGTATCTGGACTCTTGCTTGCCCGGTGAATTGCACTCACTGAACTGGTCTGTGATCTGTGCAATGACAGCACGATCCATTCTCTGCGGAATATTTTTGGCTATAAACTTCATTATCTGTGTTTATGTCACAGTGTGACATATATGAGCTTACTGAAAAGGTGCATAATATCACTCCTTTAATCACTGTATAATCCTCTTCTTTATTGTTCTTGCTGTGTAATATGAAGGTTTATATATTTTTTATATTCACATTGATTGTCTGCAGGATTTTTCATCTTGGGTTCGGAAAAAGATTGTTTGCTTTGTGATGTCAGCGAGCTCATAAAATAAAATTTAGCGTGGTCAGTCCAGAAGACAGCCATCGCAATAAAAATGATTTGCATGCGTTTATACACTGACTTTGTGGAGAATGATCACTGTCATCCCAAAACAATGAAGCTGATTTATGAAATATGACAATACAGAGACAGTCATGATTATTGATTGGTATTGTTAGCAGCTCTAAAAGAGCCATATGTCTTCATCTTCAGCAGTGACACGTGTATAACAAATACGTTTGCCACGCTGTGTAATCTGAAAAACTAAAAGCAATATTTTAAGGTTCTGATACACATCATAGGTTTACTTCATTATATCTTGTGTCATTATAGTTAGATTTTTGCATGAATTAGCAAAATAAATGAATATAAAGCTTTTCCTTGACAAGCACATCTATAAAAAGGAAGGACGCATGCGTTATTGAAATACAAATGAGTTGTGTATTAGGCAGGTGTACTGTAATAAATATGATAAAGTTTTAGGTTTTTATAGCGCAGGTTGGTGCGGCAAGCGCAGCGTGTGGTTTCAGGCCCATGCATCTTAGTCAAGTGTGCTTCCTGGTGGAAATGTGTTTATGAAAATAATCTATTCTCTATTTGTTTTGGAATTGTCACACGTGGAAGGGTGTTGCTTTAGCATCCTCTCAAGGTTAGCAAAGTTGCTCAGATGAATGGCTGTTTGAGACGGCCGTCGTATGTCAATGTTTACCCCATTAGTGACAGCTCGGAGGCAGTAGGCCACTTAATATTGTCTGCGTAGCCCCGACTGTCCTCGCACGCCGGTTCAAAAGTTCAGCCACTTCCTCAAGGGCCTCATCGCATTCTCACCGCATCTTGGTTTTCAGAGCTTCACAGAAAGAGAGACTCGACCTGTCAAGAGAGATACCGTGAAAAAAACGATGATGAAACACAGGAGTGAAGCCAGGGGCCCCGTCAGGCCGCCGAGGCTGCCTTCTGGCTTTCTGGTTAGGAGGCCTGGAAGATGGAGCTCGTATTAAAGGCGGCGTAGCGGTCCAGGGCATGGCTAGCTAGAGCAGGAATTGATTGTTCTGGAAACTGATGAAGCTTGGGCACAATTAGATTGCAAGGCAGCGCTGGGAGGTGAGAGAGAGAGCACCCAGCCTGCCTTTCTGCTGATTGATGGGAAAATAATAACCGCTGCGTGTTAACTATAGAGTTCAGCACCGGGTTAAGGTGGACCAAAAAACGCTGCTCTTATTAGATTCTGATATGACTCGTGATGTAAGAGATTATTTTCAATGAAGTAGTGGACACTCATTGTGCATGCTGGACGGTGGCTTCCTGCATTCATCTTTTCTGTCTGTAGTGTAGAGTGTTGAAGAGGAGTGGGGGGGGGGGGGGGGGGGGGGGTGTCACACTGAGACATAATCGAGGGTTATTCTGACACTTCTGCCTGTATAAACAGATGTAGAGCTTATTCAAACACAATCATTCATGCTGGAGGTCAACTAAGATAGTTTTAGGTGAAACTGCTTCCTCTTATCTCTACAGCCAACTCCAAAAAGTTCATAATTTTTCAGGAAGTCCAGATGAATATCTTCGTTTACATGTGTGAGCCAAGTGTGATCCTACTGGCCCAGATAGGGGAGTGAATTTCCGATTCAAACTCCACCCACCATTTTCCACACAAATTCTTGGCAGAAACCAAAATGATCTCACGCCATTTCGTGAAGGCATCATGAAAAGCGATTTAATCTATTAGTTTATGATACCGAAAATGTGATACATTTCCGTGACAGTATCACGAAATTTGGGGTGACTCCCATGCTAATGATCTGATGAAGGCTACAGGCTGAAACATTATCGTAATAAAATTTTGACATCTGCAACAGGAGTGTGCGATGCTGTATTTTGTAATTTTGAGTCTACTGCCTCTTCATCTGCACCTCAAGTAAGACTTTTTTGGTGTGTGTTTTTGCTTTTTTCTTCTTTCTACAACAAACACAGTTGTCAACATTTTGCTATTCATGCACTGCATTATAGCAACGTATGTGTGCATAACTGCATCACAGGTGGATGGACTAAATCTTTAACAAGTAAAATATGAGCAGCATTCTCTTCAATGTGAATATTTTTAAAATTTTTCGTCACACACTAACTTTGAGACTCTCATGAGGCAGCACAGTTGTTGAGACCATTTCAGTCACATTCGCTTGACTGTCACTGTAAAATGGGTGTTGACAATGTGGCACGGGGTGATAATCAGTCACAGAGTGTATTCTGGACATTTTCAAAATATGGGGTGAGACTGTACCCACTATACTCACATTATGTGCTACAGAAAAGGAGTTTTCTGCTGTTTCTTTCAAGCATGGAGGTGTGTAAACATGCTTTTGGGAGACACTTTTGAGATCCAAAGGCATAGCGTCACTGGATCACCTGCTTTGTCATACATTGTGCATGGAACAATAGCATTGTTATTTGCTGTACCAACAAAATATTTTCTGTACCCCAAATTTTCATGATCAGTGGGTATATGTACCCACAATTATTGCAGTTAGGCATGGCCACTTTGAGTGTCAGCTAGTGTGAAAACTAAAGGCTAGCAAGTGGTCAGTGTTGGTCATTCTAGCAAGGAAGTAAATAAGTAAAGTTTTTTGTATAGCACTTTTCAAGATACAGTTGTGCTCAAAAGTTTACATACCCTGGCAAAAGTTTAGTTTTTTGTTTGTTTGTTTGGCCATTTTCCAGAGAATATGAATGATAACAGAAAAACTTTTTTTCACTCATGGTTAGTGGTTGGGTGAGGCCATTTATTGTCAAACAACTGTGTTTACTCTTTTGAAATTATAATGACAACACAAACTACCCAAATGACCCTGATCAAAAGTTTACATACTCATTTTCTTAATACCATGTGTTGCCCCCTTTAACATCACTGACAGCTTGGAGTCTTTTGTGGTGGTTGTGGACGAGACTCTCTGGTGGTAAAGCTGCCACTGAATATGTCTTGGACTTTATTTACATTAATTACAAAGAAATACAAACAGTATGGCACTTTATGGTAAAGCTGCATGGAGTAGACAGTTCTCAAAAACTGAGTGACTGTGCAAGAAGGAGAAGAGTGAGGAAAGCCACCAAGACACCCAGACAACCCAGGAGAAGTTATGGGCTTATGTGGCTGTGATTGGAGAAATTGTGCACAGTGCAAGCTTTGCATTTTGCATCACTACTCTTAGCTTCATAGTGGAGTAGAGCAGAGAAGGATTTTCTTTCACCAAAACAGATCAAATCCAGGCTTACATCTCAGATGTACCTTCTGGCAATCTGTAGCTAAACTTTCAGGTCTTCTTTTTAAGAAAATCCTCCTCTATACCACTTCATCATGAAGATGGATAACTGGTGATGCAAAATGCAAAGCTTGCACTGTGCATAATTTCTCCAATCACAGCCACGTAAGCCTATAACGTCTTCTGGGTTGTCTGGGTGTCTTGGTGGCTTTCCTTTTTTATTGGCAAACAACAATGGGTCTTGAGCTTCTCCTTAAGAGTTCCAACGGAGTCCACAGAACGTAGATGCAGTGGCAGTGCATTCCACAGTTTGGGAGCCACAACCTCAAATGCACAGTCTCCTTTGGTCTTCAGCCTTGACCTTGGTACAATCAACAGGTTCTGGTCCAAGGACCTCAAGAGAGTACAAAAGACCTGCTTGTCACATGAGGGTGCAAGAGAAAGCATTTTATGACAAATATCCGCGGTAATATGATTTCCTGTACAGTTAATCATACTTAATAGACCATTGAAGAAGTTGGTGCAGGTCCAGTATTTCTGTTGAATGCACTTTTAGTATTGGTGACATTAGCACCACTGATGATACCATTGTTCATCTGTTTCAGATGGGAAAGAACTTTTATAAATGCAGTCCATTTACCACTGGTTTTCTGAAGAGCAGCTTTGAAGTTCAAATGTTGTGATTCCAAGTTGTTTGACTCCACATAACTCCTGGCCAACCCAACACCCAATATCCAGTCCGTGCGAGCACTGAGAGAACACATGCCTGATGAATATCAGCTTTCACTCATACAGATTCAATCAAATAAATAAACAGCACATTTTCTTCAGTAAATGACTTGGTATTTCAAAATGCAAAGATGCCAGTGAGTAACGCCGACCCAAAATAAATTTGTGGCTGTGCCACTGAGTAAACCCACAACCATATTGTAATGCATGGGAAAAAAAATTTCTCACCTCCCCCCGCTTCTCTGAGATAAGTATTTCAAAGGCCAAACACTGACTGTATTTTTCTTGGAGAGAAGTTTGCTCAACATGTGGTTACAAAACATTTTTCCCTCTTGTTCACAGTGTGTAATACTCCTGGTCATTTGTTAGCCAGTGCATCTCCCATGCGGAGCGCTGAGGTGAAAGCTTATAGCAGCATATCAGAGCTGTGGGATTCACACATTTATCTCCATTTCATGTGCACGGCGTTCAGTAATAAAGGCCCAAGCGAAAATGGTGTTCATCGCTGGAACAACAACATCTCCCAGATGCTGCAGACGAAATCTAGGAAATAGATAACGCATTACGATAACAAGTCCTTACTCTGCGGAGAATCCAATTACGCCGGCTTCACATGATGATAATCAAGCAGAGGTGCACCGCTTGATTTAGACCAGTGGATAACAGCACAGGGAGGTCTGGTCCAGGGGATCAGGGTTAGTTGTAGTTGGCCCTGCTGCATAGATCAGCAGCACATCTACTGTGGACAGCTTTACCCCCTAGTGGTTTAAAGGGGGAAATCAAGCCAGAGATTCTTTGCATTCTCATTATGCAAACTGGTGCTTTGAGTTTTGCGGTGCTGACTATAACAATAGAGATTAAAAGGCCCACAAATAAGTGGCAAATTGTCTGCAAGTTTGTGCATTAGAAAGAGAGAGAAAGAGAGAAATGGCTTTATTTGCAGCTTTATAAAAATATTTGTATCACTCAGGCTGCAGCAGACTGTGTTTCAGCAAACACGTGCGCAGATGTTTGTGCGTGTTCCTGTCAGACCATGCATGGCTGTATGATGGGCCATGTTCTTGTGTTGCTGTGGAGTTGATGCACCGTGGGGCCTCTCTGTTCTGGAGTGCTGGTTTCCTGCTGCTCAGCATTTCCCCGGGGCCTCGGGGGGCGGGGGTGCATGCAAAGCAGAGCGAGTACAGCGCCTATCGTTCCGCAACAGACACATCCCTTTGGCATCCTTCTGTCTCTTCGTCCTCAGCCATCCCAAAGAGCCTGATGTTCCTCACTCTATTGCTTCAAATCCGTCTCATTCAGAGCCGCGTTCTGCAGAGCAGGTGCACATGTTGCCACAAGGGCAAAATGGACAGTTCTGCACTCCTTCCTCAGCAAAGCTCAGTGCTGACATGACAATTTACCACCCACCAGCACATGCTATGTTTGGATCACTCTAACATTTACACAGACACACAGTGATTTATGGCTGCTGTGATAATTCTTTAATCAAGGATGCAAGGTGTGCTCAACATGTAAAAATACCACACAGAGCACCTAATGACCCTCTGGCCTTTTGATTTATTTATTTCATTATTTATTTATTTATTTTTGAGCAAAGGTTGGGATTATGCTGTACATTTTGTGAGTAAGACAGGTGATACATGTTTGTTTTTATTTGTATATTGACTGGTTGAGGTATTTATTAGTAAAGCAACATTGTATGAAATGCAATAACACAAATAAATTAGATTTGAGAAATTTTTGCAGAGATTAAATCATATATTTATACATATATTAAGGTTTATTAGAGAGGAAAAGCAATCAGTATTATTTTTATTTGCAGTATTTTTATATAATATTGTATACTTAATAACTATACATTTTATATATGTCTACATTTTATAATTATATATAATAATAATAATATAATATAATAATAATAATAATATATTTTTTACATTTATATATTATAAAAGCATCATATATTAGTATACTATCCCTAGAAAAGTGTGTGTGTGTGTGTGTGTGTGTGTGTGTGTGTGTGTGTGTGTGTGTGTGTGTGTGTGTGTGTGTGTGTGTGTGTGTGTGTGTGTGTGTGTGTACTTATAGAATATATTTAAACTAAAAACTGAACATCTTAGAATGTGATAGCAATAACTAAAAAAAAATTAAATGTTCAGCCACAGATTGCTCCTTCCCAAGTGCAGGACCAACAGACTGAAAAACTTCTTTGTCCCTCAGTAAAAGGGGGGGGGGGGGGGGGGGGGGGGGGGGGGGGGGGGGGGGGGCTTAGAGTGCTAATGATGTTGCCAAGTAGATTTCATGAGAATCATGACAATAAAATACTTTGCATGTTGTTTAGGGTGGGAAGGAAAGTTGTTCCATGTAATTAATGCAGAGACACTTAAAAATAAGAAATTTGAGAAATTTAGTTTGTTTGAATCCCCCCCACAACCACAAAAAAAGTTACAGTGGTAATCATGTTACCAAGCAGATTTTATGAAAATGTTCAACACAAGATAGTCTTATGTGGCGGTGACAAAGAAGTATGCCTGTGCAGACAAATAAATCCACCAAACCAATTTATTTCAAACATATTTTGTTGACAAAAGTGAGATATTTTCTAAATATAACAATGGCTGACATGTGTCTAGTGAAATGCTTCACCTTGACATATGTAATTATAAAATAAACCAGATTTTCTATCCCCTTCAGTTTACATTATTATATTATTTTCAAACATGCAATAAATATATAGGGTTTTTTTTTTTGATAAGCGAATGCTAAATGTGCGAGTAGAGAGTTTGGTGTGTTACATTCAGGCTGGTATGAGCGGCCCGTGGCGACTGTCTCCTCTCTGTGCTGCAGAACATTGTTTGTGAGGAGCATGAATTCTGACCTTTGACCCCTCAGATGGCCTCTGCAGGCCCCCTGACAGTTCACAGGAGGGTCAGTGAGTCCCTGCGCCTCTGCAGACACAGTGTTGATGGAAGTTCCACCCCCCCACACACAGTACGTCCGTCTGTCTGTCACAAAGCAAACAAACAAAAACCCGGCGGTGATGTTCGTGAGTTCCAGGAAGTATCTCAGTCCTGATGGTGTTTTGTCATTCTTTTCTGTCATTCATCTGGCAAACAGAGCCACACAGACGTGGAGCATTATGTATCTCTTAAAATCAGTTTGAAGGATCAATGATTTATATTACATGTTTTACATGAATCAAATCTTAGCTTATCTGAATATCATTTAAAAACGAGGCCTATTGTGCTTTCAAACGTTGATCAATGACGTCTGCTGTAGCGAGTGTCACTGCGAGGCGTTCAGGACCCCAGCTGGTGGGGCAGATTCATGCATTTCCCGACGCAGCCGTGGCTTTTGGCACAACCAGTAGCGGATGATGCTCATCACATGAGATATCACATGCTGCTAGGTGGAACATCTACCATGTGAGATATGCTTCCATAACACGGGGATCATTTTTGTCCGCGGAAACCATTAATACCGGAGCCGTGATCTCACAGTCCTACTGATTTCACGATGTAAATGATTTTATGTAAGCCCGCAGCATGGCACGGGGCTTGGGTTGACTGTCGTAGTTTGTTTGGGGATCAGATTAGCCGCGGTGCCATTTCATGGTAGAGATGATAATAATGGCTGCCACTGCCGAGATGACTGCTGACATCATTACTCATTTGTTCTGCCACACGCATCAATCTTTGCACGCTGTACAGACGCTCCTGAGGTGAATGAATTTTTCACTTCTGAGTTCAGAGCCGGGTCACGGGGACGCATACCCCCACGTATGAAAGGAGCACAGCAGGTAAACCAAAGGACTTACACCACTCATTTTTCTTTTCTTCCCTCTTCTTTTACCCACACTATCAGATTGTTGGAGTATTCTTGAGTTGTTCCAGTCAGCACATTGGTACCTTACTGTGCAGACTCAGTTCACACGGAAAATAAAGTTTTACTGACATGTTGGACAGCACGTTTGAGGATATTATGCACTATACCTATATTACGCACTCCCCCACTACCATAAAAAGCACAGATTGGTCATCCCTACACTGAAAGGCACTGTACATTTGTACTCCAATCACCTGTTTTTGCACTGTCCCATTCCATTCCATTTGAGTTATTTAACAGTGAATATTTTTTGCTTTTCTTTTTCTCATTGTTTTGCACCAATAACACCAGATCAAATTCCTTGTATGTGCAAACTTACTAGTCCATGAGCCAAGCAGGTTTTCAGTACCATGTAAGGTGACAAAACAACACTTATAGAATCCAGCCTCAGTGTACCATAGCCTATACAAAAATGTATGATAATCCCAGGGTGGTAGCTGCACCCAGCTAGGGGTCAATGAAGAATTACATAGAGGCCAAAATGTAAAAATGCTCCAATCATTTTAAAAACTATACTACATTATTTGTCAGATCATAATGATTCCAAAAAGGTATAGTTTGGACTATCTATGACTGAATGTTCTGGAGTTATGGGGTCAAAACAACACAAATGGTGACAAAGGTCAGTTTCAGTTTGTACAGGGGTCAAAAGTTAAAGTTGCTCTAGTTTCAATAAAAATGATGCAAATTATTGTTTGGCTTAATAGGGTTCTAAAAAGGAATAGTTTGCACCATGTGCCATGCTTAGGTATCATGTTACAGGGTAACATATGTCACAAGATACAGAATCCAATGTACGTCGACCTTGTTTGACCTTTACTTTAGAGGTCAACTATTCAACACAGTCAAAACTATGTAATTTATAAATCCTTTTATTTCAAACAATAATTTGCATCATTTTTTTTACTGAAATTGGAGCAACTTTAACTTTTGAGCCCTGTACAATCTGAAACTGATTTTTTACCTCATAACTCCAGAACATTTAGTCATACATAGTCCAAACTATACATTTTTTTGGAATCATTATGATTAGACAAATAATGTAGTATAGTTTTCAACATGACTGAAGCATTTTTACATTTTGACCTCTGTGTAATTCTTCATTGACCCCTAACTGGCTACAGCTACCACCCTGGGATGGCTATCATACATTTTTGTGTAGGCCATAGTACACCGAGACTGGATTCTAAGTGTCGTTTTGTCACCTTACGTGGTACCAATTAGGTCAAAATTGATGACTGGCTCATAAACTCCCTTTGGCTGCTCCCTCTTTTTACACTCAAAGTCGCCACAGCAAATCCAGGGTGGATCTGCATGTTGAACTGGCACGTTTTATGCCAGATCCCCTTCCTGATGCAACTCCACATTACATGGAGAAATGTGGCAGGGGTGGGATTTGAACTAGAAACCTTCCGCACTGAAACCAAGCACACTAACCACTTGACCACCACCCCTACTTTAGTATATTATGCGTTAAATGTGTTAATTAGTTTAAAGTTACAGTATAATCCTGAAAATAGAATTTCAATGAAGTGCTTCTTGGCAGCACATCTTTTACTAGATGACCTGTGCTATGCACAACCATTGACTGGATTGGTTAGTCAAGATGGCATACACTGTTACATCTAAAACATTAGACATATTAGCAAGACGCTAGAACTTCCCCTCTCTGGACACCCCCATGTTGGTGCACCTTCCTTCGTCAGAGGTACAGCACCATCATACTCCAAATTTCTGGGGAGAGTCCCAGGATCCCTTAAATTTAATATCATCTTCACGTGACATCACAGTGGCCCAGTCGCTACATTTTTGTCATGATTTGGGTTTTGCTAGCTTTTATTTCCTGGCTTTGTGTTTTTCAGTTACATTTTGTTTATTCTCTTGCTGGGGTTTTTCTGTCTGGGTCTGTTTTTCCTGTCTGTCTCTGCTGGCTCTTGGTGGTGGGTGTTTCCCTCTGTCTGGCCACACCCTCCTTCTGGTGTGTTCCACGCACACCTGTTCTCTATCTGCACCTCATCACCTGGGTGTATTTAAGCTCCCCATTGTGCCTTACTCCCTCGCCAGATTGTAGCGCCTTGTGCCTCTTTCCAGCTCAGTATCTTGTATTTCCTTGCCTTGCTTCACTTGCCTCATCGTGTTTTTTGACTACCTGCCTGTGTACCTCGACCATGCCTAAGCCTGATGTTTTTGTTACTGTTGCTTGTTTTGGACTGCCTTTCTGTGTACTGACTCCAGCCTGTTTACAGAGTAAACGCCTTAACTCCACTGAGCTGTGTACCTGCATCCTGTATTTGTGTCCAGCCCATCTTGCCTGTCAAACCTGATAGTACAACCCGTGGCAAAAATTATGGAATCACCAGCCTCTGAGGATGTTCATTCAGTTGTTTAATTTTGTAGAAAAAAGCAGATCACAGACATGACACAAAACTAAAGTCATTTCAAATGGCAACATTCTGGCTTTAAGAAACACTATAAGAAATCAGGAAAAATAACTGTGGCAGTCAGTAACGGTTACTTTTTTTAGACCAAGCAGAGGGACAAAAATATGGAATCACTCAATTCTGAGGAAAAAATTATGGAATCATGAAAAACAAAAGAACGCTCCAACACATCACTAGTTTTTTGTTGCACCATCTCTGGATTTTATAACAGCTTGCAGTCTCTGAGGCATGGACTTAATGAGTGACAAACAGTACTCTTCATCAATCTGGCTCCAACTTTCTCTGATTGCTGTTGCCAGATCAGCTTTGCAGGTTGGAGCCTTGTCATGGACCATTTTCTTCAACTTCCACCAAAGATTTTCAATTGGATTAAAATCCGGACTATTTGCAGGCCATGACATTGACCCTATGTGTCTTTTTGCAAGGAATGTTTTCACAGTTTTTGCTTTATGGCAAGATGCATTATCATCTTGAAGTGCCTTTACCTGACATGCAGCCCCATATCATCAATGACTGTGGAAATTTACATGTTCTATTCAGGCAGTCATCTTTATAAATCTCATTGGAACGGCACCAAACAAAAGTTCCAGCATCATCACCTTGCCCAATGCAGATTCGAGATTCATCACTGAATATGACTTTCATCCAGTCATCCACAGTCCACGATTGCTTTTCCTTAGCCCATTGTAACCTTGTTTTTTTCTGTTTAGGTGTTACTGATGGCTTTCATTTAGCTTTTCTGTATGTAAATCCCATTTCCTTTAGGCGGTTTCTTACAGTTCGGTCACAGACGTTGACTCCAGTTTCCTCCCATTCGTTCCTCATTTGTTTTGTTGTGCATTTTTGATTTTTGAGACATATTGCTTTAAGTTTTCTGTCTTGACGCTTTGATGTCTTCCTTGGTCTACCAGTATGTTTGCCTTTAACAACCTTCCCATGTTGTTTGTATTTGGTCCAGAGTTTAAACACAGCTGACTGTGAACAACCAACATCTTTTGCAACATTGTGTGATGATTTACCCTCTTTTAAGAGTTTGATAATCCTCTCCTTTGTTTCAATTGACATCTCTCGTGTTGGAGACATGATTCTTGTCAGTCCATTTGGTGCAACAGCTCTCCAAGGTGTGATCACTCCTTTTTAGATGCAGACTAACGAGCAGATGATTTCTGATTTCTTATAGTGTTTCTTAAAGCCAGAAAGCTGCCATTTGAAATGACTTTAGTTTTCTGTCATGTCTGTGATCTGCTTTTTTCTACAAAATTAAACAATTGAATGAACATCCTCCGAGGACAGTGAATCCATAATTATTGCCAGGGGTTGTACAATCTGGCCAACTATGGACACAGCAGACGCAGACGCCTTCCAGCTGGCAGTATGCCACCACAGTTGGCAGCTTGCTCAGCAAGAGGACCAGCTAGCCGCTCTGAACTCAGGGATCAGTGAGTGAGCCAAGCGGCAGGCTTCCTTCATGGCCTCAGTGAGCTCTCAGATAGAGCAACTACTCACGACTATAAAGCATCAGGCTACGACCAGTACGGCTTCCGCAGCCACACCACTTCCAGGACCGCTGACTGCCCCGCTGGCTTCCGTACCTGAGGTCTGTATTCAACTCTCACGACCTGAGCGTTTTTCCGGAGAGTCAAGCCATTCATTACACAATGTGAACTTCACTTTGAATTAATGGCGTTAATGTTTCCTTTCGAAAGGGCAAAGACAGCATTCGTCATTACTCACCTGACCGGCCCAGGCTGCAGCGTGGGCCACGACTGAGTGGAGCCGCGGTTCGCCATCTTGCTCCTCCCTGGCGCCCTTCACTCACGCTCTTGAGCAGGTTTTCCAGCACACCTCACCGGGGCGTGAGGTGGCGCGTTCATTGATGAGGTTAAAGCAAGGCAGCCGCCGGGTGGCAGATTATGCTATCGATTTTCGCATTCTGGCCACGAAGAGCGAGTGGAACCCGGCGGCGCTCCAAGATGTCTTCTTCCGGGGTTTGAATGACATCATTCAAGATCAGCTGGTGACGATAAACTTGGTGATAAACTTGCCAAACGACCTCGATGAACTGATAGCACTGGCTATCTGGACTGATCGCCGTCTGTCTGACCTCCCTCGCCGAAACAGCCATCATTCCGCCCAGCGAGTCCTCTCATCTTCGGATCGACCATCCACTTCTGGCCGCTCTGGCGGCAACGCTTCGCCAAGCGCTGCAGAGAAGCCCATGCAAGTAGGACGGACACGCCTCTCCTTGGCGGAGCGTGAGCGGCGTCGAGCGGAAGGACTTTGTTTTTATTGAGGTCAGTCAGGTCATGTTGTAACCCTCTGTCCACTAAAGGGTGCCCCGGTGCGGACAATAATGGTAGTGCCTCATTTTCGTCTGATCATACCACCATAGATTGTCCTGTATTCACTGATTCAGGTGTTGATTCTAATCTCATGTTATCTTCTGTTGCCAGGTCCCTCCACCTTAAATTGTATCAGCTTTCACGTCCACTGGTGGTCCGTGCGGTGGACGGCTGTGAATTAGGCCAAATTGTGCACTGCACCCAATCTGTTGGCATGACAATTTCCGGCAATTATTCTGAACTAATTTGCTTTCATGTACTTGATAATATGACTCACTCTGTGATTCTGGGGCATCCTTGGCTACAACGCCATAGACCTAGTCTAGACTTGTCTCAGGGTAAAATCGACGCATGGGGACTTTCTTGTGAAAAGTCTTGCCTGTCTGCACCCGTGGTTCAGTCAAATGCTAGTAACCCTGATCTGGATGGCGTACCTGCCTGTTACCATGATCTAGCGCTAGTCTTCAGCAAAGCTAAGGCTAAGTCACTACCTCCGCATCGGGATTATGACTGTGCCATCAATCTTCTCCCCGGGGCAACCCCTCCCGGAGGAAAATTGTTTTCTCTTTCAGCTCCAGAAAGAGCAGCTATGAACACGTACATCCAGGAATCTCTGTATGCTGAGTTGATTCATCCCTCATCATCCCCTGCTGGAGCAGTGTTCTTTTTCGTGGAAAAGAAAGATAAGTCACTTTGTCCATGTATTGACTATCGGGGTTTAAATGACATCACAATAAAAAACCACTATCCTCTGCCACTGATTTCATCAGCTTTTGAGCTGTTAGAGGGCGCTAAAGTATTCACGAAATTGGATCTTCGTAATGCCTACCATTTGGTCAGAATCAGAGAGGGAGATGAGTTGAAGACTGCTTTTAACACCCCAACTGGGCACCATGAGTATCTGGTGATGCCTTTTGGGCTCACAAATGCCCCAGCAGTCTTTCAAAACTTAGTAAACAACGTGTTGCGCAAGTACCTGAATAAGTTTGTTTTTGTTTACTTGGATGATGTCCTGATCTTCTCTCCCGACCTACACACTCACACCCAGCATGTCCGTTCTGTTTTGCAGACCCTATTACATAATGAAATCTTTGTCAAGGCAGAAAAATGTGAATTCCACAGGGCCACGATATCGTTTCTGGGATTCATCATCTCCGAAGGAGAGATTCAAATGGACCCGAACAAGGTGGCAGCAGTGCATGAGTGGGCAGTGCCCAATAATTGTAAGGATGTTCAAAGATTTCTAGGATTTGCTCACTTTTATCACAAATTTATTAGGAATTTCAGTACTATTGCTGCTCCTCTCCATAATGCCACCTCGTCTCTTCAGGCATTCAAGTGGACGCCTGAGTGCGATAAGGCATTCAGGGTCCTAAAGCAATGCTTTACTGCTGCCCCTGTGCTGCACCTTCCTGACCCCGCCCGGCAGTTCATGGTCAAGGTAGATGCTTCTGATATCGGTGTGGGAGCTATTCTCTCACAAATGAGTCCCAATGATAAGAAATTGCATCCATGTGCCTACAGCAGAGCAAAATTACTCCATCGGCGACCGCGAACTGCTGGCGGTTAAAGTGGCCTTGGAGGAGTGGCATCACTGGCTTGAGGGGACACAGTTGCCTTTTTCAGTGTATACTGATCATAAAAACCTTGCCTATCTTCGCACTGCCAAGCACTTAAATGCTCGTCAGGCCCATTGGGCAGTCTTTTTCAGCCGCTACAATTTTCTCATCTCATACCGGCCAGGTTCAAAAAATGGAAAGCCCGATGCATTGTCCAGACAATATAATAAGCCAGATACTCCTAATGACCCCAGCAATATTCTCCCAGCAACATGCTTCATCTCTGCCATTACGTGGGAGGTTGAATCGCGGGTTAAGGAAGCCCTCCGTGATGTTTGCATGCCATCTGATTGGACACTGGGCCTGTTATTTGTACCCGATGCCCTTGGGGGGGGGGTAATTGAGTAGGCCCACAATTATCAGCCAGGAATTAAAAAGACGGTTTATGTAGTTCAACCACGATTTTGTTGGCCACATATGGTTGCAGATGTTACGGAATATGTCAATGCCTGTCATATCTGTGCTATGCGTAAGTCCTCGTCACGCCCTCCTGCGGGCTCATTACTTCCTCTCACACTTCCCAAACAGCCATGGACTCATATCACTATGGACTTTGTCACTGGTCTTCCCCTCTCACGTGGCAACACTGTGATCTTAACTGTGGTGGACAGATTATCCAAAATGTGTCATTTTGTGCCTTTGCCCAAATTGCCTTCTGTCAAAGAAACTGCTGAGATTATGTTAACACATGTATTTCATCTCCATGGTTTTCCCCAGGATATTGTCTCCGGCCGGGGCCCACAGTTTGTTTCCAGATTTTGGAGGGAGTTCTGCCACTTACTAGGGGCCACCTCCAGTCTCACGTCCAGCTATCATCCCCAAGCAAATGGTCAGACCGAACGATTTAATCAAGAGTTAGAAAAATGTCTTAGAATTCTGTGCTCTCATCATCCTTCTACCTGGTCCACCCAATTGCCTTGGATTGAACTAGCCCACAACAGTCTGCCCTCTGCTTCTTCTGGTTTTTCCCCTTTTCATGTCATGCTTGGTCACCCCACCTCTCTATTTTCTTCCTCCACCCTCGATCCCTGTCCCGTCTGGTTGTCAGTTGCCAATGAACCTGGGAGCGGGCACGTCATGCCCTATGTCGTTCCTTAGCCCAGTATAAAACTGCTGCAGACCGCAAACGGTCCATGGCTCTGGTCTATGCACCTGGTCAAAAAGTCTGGCTCTCTACGCAGCATTTGCCACTACGAGGTGTTTCTCGGAAACTGGCTCCCAGGTTCATTGGTCCCTTCCCCATGTCAAAAGTCATTAACCCTGTTTCCGTCCATCTTCGTTTGCCTGGTTCCATGCGTGTTCACCCCACCTTTCATGTCAAACCCTTTAGGTCCAGCCCTTTGTGCCCTCCGGCTGTTCCCCCACCTCCCGCCCAGTTCGTGGGGAGAGGGCCAGTCTTCTCTGTGCATTGGCTTCTGGCTTCGCGTCAGAGGGGCCGCGGTTTCCAGTATGGACTGGGAGGGGTACGGTCCCGCGGAGCGGTCTTGGATTCCCTCCCGCTTTATCCTGGACCCCTCTCTCGTTCTGGATTTTCATGCCTCTCACCCTGCCGTGCCTGGGCCATCCGGGGCCGGCCTTAGAGAGGGGTTACTGTCATGATTTGGGTTTTGCCAGCTTTTATTTCCTGGCTTTGTGTTTTACATTTTGTTTATTCTCTTGCTGGGGTTTTTCTGTCTGGGTCTGTCTCTGCTGGCTCTTGGTGGTGGGTGTTTCCCTCTGTCTGGCCACACCCTCCTTCTGATGTGTTCCACGCACACCTGTTCTCTATCTCAGTCTCTTGTATTTCCTTGCCTTGCTTCATTTGCCTCATCCTGTTTTTTGACTACCTGCCTGTGTACCTTGACCACGCCTAAGCCTGATGTTTTTGTTACTGTTGCTTGTTTTGGACTGCCTTTCTGTGTACCGACTCCAGCCTGTTTACCGAGTAAACACCTTAACTCCAGTGAGCTGTGTACCTGCGTCCTGCATTTGTGTCCAGCCCATCTTGCCTGTCAAACCTGATAATTTTAAACATTACTGATTTCATGCTCTTTGGTAAGAGTGTTAAATTTTAGGCCCATATGAATTAGGTTATGTCATAACATAGCATAGTCATGGCCTTACCACAGCCCCCCCCCCCCAGGGGTATAAATATCAGAAATATGGTGTTACATACATTGAGGAAAATAAGTATTTGAACACCCTGTGATTTTGCAAGTTCTCCCACTTAGAAATCATGGAGGAGTCTGAAATTTTCTTCTTAGGTGCATGTCCGCTGTGAGAGACATAATCTAAAAAAAAAAAAAAAAAAAATCCGGAAATCACAATGTATGATTTTTTTAAATAATTTATTTGCATGTTACTGCTGCAAATAAGTATTTCAACACCTGCCAATCAGCAAAAATTCTGGCCCTCAAAGACCTGTTAGTCCACCTCTAAAAAGTCCACCTCCACTCCACTTATTATTCCAAATTAGAAGCACCTATTTGAGGTCATTAGCTGCATAAAGACACCTGTCCACCCCACACAATCAGTAAGACTCCAACTACTAACATGGCTAAGACCAAAGAGCTGTCCAAAGACACCAGAGATAAAACTGTAGACCTCCATAAGGCTGGAAAGGGCTACGGGGCAATTGCCAAGCAGCTTGGTGAAAAAAGTGGAGCAATTATTAGAAAATGGAAGAAGCTAAACATGACTGTCAATCTCCCTCGGACTGGGGCTCCATGCAAAATCCCACCTCATGGCGTATCAGTGATCCTAAGAAAGGTGAGGAATCAGCCAAGAACTGCACGGGAGAAGCTGGTCAATGACCTGAAGAGAGCTGGCACGGAAGGTTCCCCTGCTTAAATCAGCTAACGTCCAGGCCTGTCTTAAGTTTGCCCATGACCATTTGGATGATCCAGAGGAGTCATGGGAGAAAGTTATGTGGTCAGATGAGACCAAAATAGAGCTTTTTGGTCTTAATTCCACTCTCCGTGTTTGGAGGAAGAAGAATGCTGAGTACCATCCTAAAAACACCATCCCTACTGTGAAGCATGGGGATGGAAGCATCATGCTTTGGGGGTGTTTTTCTGCACATGGGACAGGACGACTGCACTGTATTAAGGAGAGGATAACCGGGGCCATGTATTGCGAGATTGTGGGGCACAACCTCCTTACCTCACTTAGAGCATTGAAGATGGGTCATGGATGGGTCTTCCAACATGACAATGATCCGAAGCACACAGCCAGGATAACCAAGGAGTGGCTCCGTAAGAAGCATAGTGGCCTAGCCAGTCTCCAGACCTAAACCCAATAGAAAATCTTTGGAGGGAGCTCAAACTCTGTGTTTCTCAGTGACAGCCCAGTAACCTGGCTAATCTAGAGAAGATCTGTATGAAGGAGTGGGCCAAAATCCCTGCTGCAGTGTGTGCACACCTGGTGAGAAACTACAGGAAACGTTTGACCTCTGTAATTGCAAACAAAGGCTACTGTACCAAATGTTAACATTGATTTTCACAGTGTTCAAATACTTATTTGCAGCAGTAACATACAAATAAATGATTTAAAAAAAAATCATACATTGTGATTTCCAGATTTTTTTTTTTTTTTTTTTTTTTAGATGATGTCTCTCACAGTGGACATGCACCTAAGATGAAAATTTCAGACCCCTCCATGATTTCTAAGTGGGAGAACTTGCATAATCGCAGGGTGTTCAAATACTTATTTTCCTCACTCTATCTATAACAACACTCTGGTTCTGCCCTATCTTTTCAAAATGGCCAGTATATGTTCTGAAGACCAATCCGAGCGTAATATGTGGACTTTTGTTCATTGTTATGTATAGCAGTGATAAATTACACAAAGGAGGTGAGTTATTTATATATTGAATACATCAGTTGTCAGTTTGGTGACAGAATTCCAAATTAATTTGCACTCAGAGAGCCAGCAGACTCTATGTGACGTATGCACAAACCTTCCTACACTGGGTTTGCACTGATTTTATGGTCGAGTTATGCCGCGGTTCTGCAGCTGTATTACTTGTGTGTGCAGTATATTCTCTTTTACCCACACCGTGGCACCACCAAAATGTTCCCCTAATTATTTTGAGCAGTGTATGTACGGATGACCACATAGGGTCACTTTTTGTAACTGATGAGGTGCAGAGTGGAAATATCCGTCTAAACCATGCTCTGTGTGTGTGTCATGGTCAACCCTCGGCTTTACAGGATAAGTAGAGCTGATCCCTAATAAAAGATCTAGGACTAAACTGTAAATCATCTTATACTACCACCAGGAATCCTCAAAGCTCCTCGATGAGTGTCACTCTGAAAAAGACCCCCCCCCCCCCCCACACACACACACACACACACCCACACACACACTTCATCGCAACAAGCTCAGAAAACCAGGCAGGAAATCCTCTGAATGTTTTCCCCTTGGGTGGATGAAGCTGTCTGTTCTCTTGGTAATTGTTATGGATACCAATGAGAAAAGCTCAGAAAATTCCTCATCAGTGTTGTTGTTTTATGTGCATCTGGTCAAAAAATAATGCACATAAAGCTCATCACAGGCCTTGAAAAGGATAAATGAAACACCTGTGAAAGTGTCAGAGAGTTATCAGATTTTTTTGGGCATGCCTGCATCCCTTCTTTATGTCAAAACAAAGGATTTAGACTTACGATCTAAACAGGCTGTTGGGTGAAGCGTTCCATCGTATTATTGGTCACATTATGCAAAATAAATACTTTGTTAATCATTTGTTCCTTAATATTAAGATCAATTAGTAGCACAACAAACACCAGGTAACAGTAAAGTACAATGCAAAGATATTCATTTATTTTACTTCTCCATTTTTGCTTTGGGGTCACCACAGAGCTCCAGTATGTGCAGATTTGGCACAAGCTTTCTGCCAGGTGCCCTTCCTATTATAAAGTGTGCTAATCACTTGTGCTGCTGATATCATTGGAGGGGCTTGTTTTATGAGTTTATTCATATAATAATATTAATAGATTGGTCAAATTATTCACTCCTGAATGAAGTGGTACATTTCTTAAAGTAATGAATCAGGGTACTCTAAACCATCTCTGTTTAGGGGGCTCTTCTTATTGTCAAGGCACCAATCTCAGCAGGCACTTCCCACAAGAATGGCACAGCCAGGGTTTGGCAGGTTCCCTAAAAATATACCATTTATAAACTGCCATCTACTCATAATCTTGTCTAATTTAATATTATAATCTAATCTAAACCAGCTCCCAAGTAAGCTTGATATTCTGGATGCAGTGCATTGCTGTGATACCCAAGCCAACAACATGAAAACTGCCAGCTAATCTTGTCTAATCTAATATTATAATCTAATTTTAACCAGCTCCCAAGTAAGCTTGATATTCCGGATGCAGTGCATTGCTGTGATACCCAAGCCAACAACATGAAAACTGCCATCTAATCTTGTCTAATCTAATATTATAATCTAATCTTAACCAGCTCCCAAGTAAGCTTGATATTCCGGATGCAGTGCATTGCTGTGATACCCAAGCCAACAACATGAAAACTACCATCTAATCTTGTCTAATCTAATATTATAATCTAATCTTAACCAGCTCCCAAGTAAACTTGATATTCCGGATGCAGTGCATTGCTGTGATACCCAAGCCAACAACATGAAAATCCATGTACAGAGAATGAGCTCCAGCAATCAGGATTAAAGATAAGTGATCAGGATCAAAAATCAGGATCAGAGGTCACCAAACAATATCATGGATGAGTGTTCATCAGCAAGTTTGCAATCAGGAATGTCAGAAATTATCAAAGGAATAACCTTCTCACATAAAAGGAAAACGTTGACAGAGATCTAAAATGTTGGACCTTGGCAGAGTCATGCTCTCTCTGAGTGTCCTTTTAGCAGTGTCCTGAAATGACATGTCCTCTTGCTATGGATGTGTCTACTTAGATCGAAATGCAAAATGCTAAATCAATGAAACACGTTACCAGCTAATACTAAGGAACACGTGCTAACCTAGTTGTACTTTTTCCACAGATGTAAAAGCTACTTTTTTGTTACAGTGTGTGAATTATGATGACAATTAGCGGTGCTTATCTGATATTAGTTAAGGCATGCTATGTACGTGTGCTTTCGCTAACTAACGGAAGTCCTTTGAACTGTAACTGAAAGCAAAAGTTAAAAACATGGTAACATTAGCATCAATTTGTAGACAATTGACACAGTCTAATTCAGAACACCTGAAGGCGAGAATGTAAAGTGTATTAATTAAACTAGAGAGCTACGGTACTTAAATTAGCCTCCTACAGTATCGTTTGTCTTGGGGCAGAAACTACATATGGGACCAAAGGAGGTCAACCACATGCAAATAAATGAATAAACGGGAGGGGGGGGGGCACTTTAAAAAGTTATGTCAAGTGGTTCCATTTTTTTTAATAATATATTCGCAGTATGCAGATGCCACAAAAATGGCAGAATTTTTCCACCAACATCTCATTGATAACAATAGCGCCGTGCAGTGGCCAAGTGGTTAATGTGCTTGTTTCTAAAGTAGAAGATTCCCAGTTTAAGACCACCCGTGTCCGCTCTCCATGTAACGTGTTGTGTCAATGGGAAATCCATGGATTTAACCTACCAAAGAACATTATTTAATTGAAATAACACAACTGACTCTGTACCGCTACAAAACATGCATTTGTTGAGACAGTGGACATTAACATTTTTAATCGTAGCTGAATAAAATGTCACAGTTGCTGGTTTTAAAGAATCCTCTTCACTGGATTTACTCGCTGGATTCTTCCAGGCATTTTTTACTCTTGTCATTGTTTTTTCCAGTGTCGCCGACCGAACATTTCCCCTTAAAAATCAGTCCGCCCTGCCTTCACTGCACATGCGTCATTAGCCGCGGTTCATGGATTATGACCTAGTTTCTGCTTAAAACTGCACACCAGTCCATCTATCTCAGCGACAGATATCTGAAGCTTTTGTACGACAATCATTTCCACATAAATTCAGCATTATTTCATCATAAAAGACTGAGGAAACGATCAGACCGCTGCAGCTACACAAGCTGTTAGCTGATGCGTTCAGTGTGCATCGGCAATTTCAAAGCGTCACTGAGTATTGTTTTGTTTCTTCCTAAAACAGCCTCTTTTCTGCTTAAAACTGACTTTAGAATGATTTAACAGGTCTTACCTTGTCATCTGATGGTTAATAATCCCACTAATTAATTTGATAGCTTTGGGTAAAGAGTGTCTGTCTCAGACGAGCGGCTGAACTTCGAAATGACGCATTTGCAGTGGAGGCAGGGTGGACCAATTTTTAGGGGTGGACCATTCGGTTTGTGACACCAGTCATAAATGTGAGAAATATTTTATAATATTTACAATTACAGATAAGCAGGATATATAAATGTTTTGACCCCACCCCACCCAAAAACTTTAACACCTACTTTGACAGTTTGACACCTACTTTGACTTTAACACCAGGGTTCGTAATTTGAACCCTGGTTACAGTGCACTGTGGGGGAACCAAAATCTGAAAAGTTCAAACGCCGTCATGCACTGCCGCTATTTTAGCATTTTTCCTAAATCAACAATCCACGGCGGCAGAAAAATGTGACGGTCCGTCTGGTTTTCATAGTCATAGGTGAAGGCCTAAGAAAGGCAGGATTTACTCTTCTAAATTGTGCGCTGTCATCGTTACAAAGTATGTTCATAGAGTGTGAAAGGGATCATTAGTCGTACGGCAGCGGAAGCAGCCATTTTGTCAGCTACCTGCTATTTACTTCCCCTCATTACTGTACGCTGGCTGGCGCTGGTGCGAGTGTCAACATCATTAACATGACTGTCATTAGTCCTATCTCACACTGCATGGAGAAGTTAGTCCCGGGGAGAAAAACCAAGCATTTTTCACCATCAACATCTCGCCTGTTTTAGCTATTGTGCTTTAAACACCTCCATTCAGCTGGACCTGATGGAGAAGAGGAGAGGAGCTCTGTACAACCACATTAAAATAAGTCCCAGCCTGGCGCATCGTACATCGTGCAGGCACTTACACAATCTATAGTCAAAATTTACAAGAAAAGAAGCATCAGTTAAGTGAAGACAGAGCAATTGGATTGGGGATTGTGCAATACATTCATTCATGTTCTATACCCACTTACTCCAATCAAGGGTCACAAATGGGTTCGAGCCTATCGCAGCAGACATACATGAGAGGCAGGGTCCACCCTGGGCAAGATGCCAGTCTACTGCAAAGCTTGAACAATAAAGAATTTGTATGTTCAGAGTTGTAAAATAAAACATGTCCAGTTGTGCTTAAAAGCGTGACTTCAAAAGAACACATGCTCTATCATGAGAGTGATGTGGAGAGAGAGAGAGAGTGAAGAAGTGTCTGCTAATACTGCGTGCACTCAAAATCCTTTCCACAGGGTTGTGCGGACTTATGAACATGTTTGTGAAACAATTCGGGATGATTTATGTTTTTGATTTGGTATATTTCTGTGTTGAAATGGTTTGTCCCTCTGACAACCACACCTGCTCCTAATCCAGCATCCACTAACCATCCAACAAGCGGCACACATCGTTGGGCTATTACATAGGCTAACGAAAGTGTATTTTTGGATTGATCTGGTGCATCAACATTCATGACATTTGAATGGCTTTGTCCTCATTATATGCCTTTTTAATTTGGTGATCTTAAAAATGACAGCATTTAGCAGTTTTAAGATATAATGTTAATCTGGAAAGCATGGGCTCATCTACTATCTATCAATAACCCCAATTCCAGTGAAGTTGGGATGTTGTGTGAAATGTAAATAAAAACAGAATACAATGATTTGCAAATCCTCTTCAATCTATATTCAAGTGAATACACCACAAAGACAAGATATTTAATGTTCAAACTGATAGACCTTTTTGTTTTTGTGCAAATATTTGTTAATTTTGAAATGGACCCCTCTGTGCTGCGCTTTCTGCTAAGCTAATGTATGTGGTGCTGCCCCCAGTGGTGAATAAAAGCCATGCAGAGGCAGTACCACCAAGCTGCAGCACAGTAGTAAAAACCTCTTTTATGATATATATTTAAAGTTAACTTATCTCGTAGCTCTATATCATATCATTTCTTGAAATGCACACACCTACAGTAGTGTTCAGAATAATAGTAGTGCTATGTGACTAAAAAGATTAATGCAGGTTTTGAGTATATTTCTTATTGTTACATGGGAAACAAGGTACCAGTAGATTCAGTAGATTCTCACAAATCCAACAAGACCAAGCATTCATGATATGCACACTCTTAAGGCTATGAAATTGGGCTGTTAGTAAAAAAAAAAGTAGAAAAGGGGACGTTCATAATAGCAGCATCTGCTGTTGACGCTACAAACTTAAAACTATTATGTTCAAACTGCTTTTTTAGCAATCCTGTGAATCACTAAACTAGTATTTAGTTGTATAACCACAGTTTTTCATGATTTCTTCACATCTGCAAGGCATTAATTTTGTTGGTTTGGAACCAAGATTTTGCTCATTTACTAGTGTGCTTGGGGTCATTGTCTTGTTGAAACACCCATTTCAAGGGCATGTCCTCTTCAGCATAAGGCAACATGACCTCTTCAAGTATTCTGACATATCCAAACTGATCCATGATACCTGGTATGCAATATATAGGCCCAACACCAAAGTAGGAGAAACATGCCCATATCATGCTGCTTGCACCACCATGCTTCACTGTCTTCTCATGGGGTCGTCTCACAAACTGTCTGCGGCCCTTGGACCCAAAAAGAACAATTTTACTTTCATCAGTCCACAAAATATTCCTCCATTTCTCTTTAGGCTGTTGATGTGTTCTTTGGCAAATTGTAGCCTCTTCTACACGTCTTTTATTTAACAGAGGGACTTTGCGGGGGATTCTTGCAAATAAATTAGCTTCACACAGGCGTCTTCTAACTGTCACAGCACTTACAGGTAACTCCAGACTGTCTTTGATCATCCTGGAGCTGATCCTCTCTCTCTCTCTCTCTCTCTCTCTCTCTCTCTCTCTCTCTCTCTCTCTCTCTCTCTCTCTCTCTCTCTCTCTCTCTCTCTCTCTCTCTCTCTCTCTCTCACTTACTCACTCACACCACCTCATGGAGCAACAGGAGTACAGATATCAACATCTGCGACATACATCACAAAGATCTAAAACAAGTTTACAACAAGAGAGGTTGTAGCACACACAGAATTATGGGACTCGTGATATGAAATCTCTGCTATATTTGAATACAAATGATACAACACAACTGATTTTGTGCAACATAACTCCTTTCATACATAAATAAATGTCCTTTTAATTATATTAAAAATGTGATTAAAATTACTGTAGATCCAAGACCAAGATTTTAGTTTTTTTTGCCTGCAGCTTCTATCACACCTTGTCATCTGCCTGACTTGGACGTTATTGCAGCCAACATCAAGGACTCAGCGGCAGCTGCAATCGCTTATGTCGGTCAGCCTCGGTGCTCAGCCCCTCTGTGCCCCCAAACCGTTTCCCCATCAGCCTTAAGGCAGCAGAGCTCCTTGTGCCGAGTTTCAACCCCTCTGCTCTCCGTCTCCCCTTTGCTCACAACCTCCTCGCCCTCTGCAGAGGTGAATGGAGAATTGGAAGAGGAACAAACCATTGTGTTGTCACTGTGGTTAACATTTCCCAGTGCAAACTGATTCCACATACTGGGTTTCTACAAGGTGTGGGCCTCCAGCTCAGAGAGTGGGCCGGGCATTCAGAGGCACACTGTCGTCCAATGGCAGAGCCGGGATCGTTGTGTGGCTCCTCTGATTTACGGTACATCATTAAGTCAGCGCATTCCTTCTCCCTGTGGCCCAGGTGGCTGTGGGGTCCCAAGGCCTGCACTCGCAGGAGCAGAGTGGGGCTCTCTGGAGCACAGCACAGCCGAGGGACAGCAGCTGCAGACCACAAAACCCAGATCCATACCTCAGCCATGACACATCCCTTCATGACAGAAAATACAATACATCTCAGGACCTTCTGCAAGTTTGAAGGATGAACAATATCACATTTATAACTCCACAATCCTGGATTTAAATTTAGGTGCAGAGTGACTGAAGTGAAGGTCTGGAGGATGCATTGATGCCTCTGTGCAGCCACAGAATAGTTTTCACAGCACTTCACTTTTTCCACATTTTGTTATGTTGCAGCCTTATTCCAAAATGGACCAAATTCATTTTCCCTCAAAATTCTACACACAAAAAACCATAATGACAACAAGAAAAAAGTTTTTTTTTTTGTTTTTTTTTTTTTGCAAATTTATTTAAAAAAAAAAATCACGTGTACATAAGTATTCACACCCTTTGCTCAAGACTTTGTTGATGCACCTTTGGCAGCAATTACAGCCTCAAGTCTTCTTGAATATGATGACACAAGCTTGGTGCCTCTGTCTTTGGGCAGTTTTGCCCATTCCTCTTTGCAGAACCTCTCAAGATCCATCAGGTTGGATGGGGAGCGTCGGTGCACAGCCATTTTCAGATCTCTCCAGAGATGTTGAATCAGATTCAGGTCTGGGTTCTGACTGGGCCACTCAAGAACATTCACAGAGTTGTCCTGAAGCCACTCCTTAGATATCTTGGTTGTGTGCTTAGGGTCATTGTCCTGCTGAAAGATGAACCGTCGCCCCAGTCTGAGGTCAAGAGCGCTCTGGAGCAGGTTTTCATCCAGGATGTCTCTGTACATTCCTGCATTCATTATTCCCTCAATCCTGACTAGTTTCCCAGTTTCTGCCACTGAAAAACATCCCACAGCATGATGCTGCCGCCACCATGCTTCACTGTAGGGATGGTGCCTGGTTTCCTCCAAACATGACACCTGGCATTCACACCAAAGTGTGCAAGCAGCTGTGCAATGTGATTATAAATTGTGCAGCTGCTGTGAAAATAATATTTTAAAAAAATACATGCCACCCACAGAATTCGAACCTGTACTTTCCAAAAGCTCTGATTGCCAGTAAGAAATGTTACCACTGAGCTACCATCGCTCGCTGTCCTGTAAAAGGTGCGGGAAAATGCCTGATATCACAAAGGACATGGATGTATTTAAGAAAAAATAAAGCCACACACCATATAAAAACACCACATTTTATTGAATCCCTCTTATGAAGCGGGCAATACAAGTATGAACCACCTGGTCCTCTGTAGATGACCCATGGTCACAGATGTACAGTCATAAAATGGCATGAATGAGAAGCAGGGAGAAGAAGTGCTCTTATCATGTCTACACAACCTGGTCTCACGGCAAGTCGTGATTCAGCAGCACGAAATATACATTAATCTATTGGTTTGTGATATTGTGACGAAAAGCGCCTCATTTTCATCACAGCAGCACATATTCATTCTGATTCATTCTGTGATGGCTGCACAAAATTAAAAGTGAAGGGGGGTCAGGGGTGGTTATGGTTAGGGTGGGGGGAAAGAGTAAGATTAGGTTATGGCTATGGTTAGGGTCAGGGGTAGGAGTAGGGTTAGGAATAGTGAGTTAAAAAAAACCCCATCACGAAAATTTGACTCATGTCATCACGGGAGCACAATAAAAAAAAAAACGTGAGACTGGGCCGGTCTACATCTGCTGGTGTCACTGCGTGTGTCACAGTGGGCAGTTGTTCGTTCATGTCCGTCCAAACACAGTACATGTTCCCCAGCTGTGACGTTCCAGAACCAGAGATCTCCACAGCCACTCCTGTGAGTGGCCACACCCCCCTGTCAGTTCAGCACACACACCAGCGTGTCACTGTGTCTGTTTGCAAAGCCACACTCGTGGGGCACTTAAACAAATTTCACATCCATATCGACAGTGATCGTCTGCTGAATGTCATCGTGCGAATAGTGCGAATGGCCACACATTTTCTTAGTGCCAAGCGAGTGGTGTTAGATGTTTATGTGTGTCACCTGGAATTTGGCCAACACCTGCCGCAAGAGGGTTCGATGGGCTCTCACAGTGCGCACTCTGTCTTTCAGCCACTGGTGTGCGCAAATAGTTGTAGCAACAGGTGTACGAGGTGTTAAGGCAGCTACGATTTTACACATAATGCATACAATTCCTGCTTCATGCACATTTCTTGTGCAATTTGGCTAAATTCGCACTATGTGTTAAGGGGTCCTAAGCAGTTCTTTCCATCTGGCCACTCTACCATACAGGCCTGATTGGTGGGTTTCTGCAGAGATTTTTGTCCTCCTGGAAGGTTCTCCTCTCTCCACAGAGGATTGCTGGAGCTCTGACAGAGTGACCATCGGGTTCTTGGTCACCTCCCAGACTAAGGCCCTTCTCCCTTGATCGCTCAGTTTAGATGTGTGGCCAACTCTAGGAAGAGTCCTGGTGGATCCAAACTTCTTCCATTTATGGCTGTAAATGGGGCCTTCAAAGCAGCAGAAATGTTTCTGTACCCTTCCCCAGATTTGTGCCTCAAGACAATCCTGTCTGGAGGTCGACAGACAATTCCTTTGACTTCATGCTTGGTTTGTGTTGTGACATGCACTGACAACTGTGAGACCGTATATGTAGACAGGTGTGTGCTTTTTCAAATAACATCCAATCAACTGAATTTGCACCAGGTGGACTCCAATTATACTGATGAAACATCTCAAGGATGATCAATGGAAAGAGGATGCACCTGAGCTCAATTTTTAGCTTCATGGCAGAGGCTGTGAATACTTATATGCATGTGATTTCTTAGTTTTCTTAATAATAATAATAATAATAAATTTGCAAAGATCTAAAAAAAATGTTTCACATTGTCATTATGGGGTATTGTGTGTAGAATTTTGAGGGGAAAATAAATTTCATCCATTTTGGAATGAGGCTTTAACATAAAATGTGGAACAAGTGAAGTGCTGTGAATACTTTCCAGATGCACTGTAGTTCAACATGAAATCCAATATCATTTCAAGATCACTCTCCATCAAGAATCACTCATCAGGCTGTTTTGAAGACATCAACACGCTGTAGTTAAAAGAATTCAGTTTACTGAGAATAAAGCATTATAATGCAAAATTTACAACCTGAGAAATGGATGATCTGCCCAGTATATTCTTCTTTCATGTCCAATATGTCAGCAGCTCCAAACTACAGAGGGAGGCATTAGTCATGAGACATTTTTGGAGCTGCTTTGCCCTCTAGTGGTAACACTATATGTGTGTGAGAGAGTAGGCGGCTGCAGTGCCTGAAGCACACAGCCTGCAGTTAGCAACTAAACTCAACATAATAAGACAACTGGATCTGCACAGGCATTCAAGTCACTGCCATTTTATTGTACGGGAAATGAAAATAGACTGGCAAAATGTAATGTGGCCTGCACATTAAAGGGGTCATATTATCCACCTTTTACAGCAAGCTAATTTTCACATCAACAAGGGCTGATGCATGTGCACACGACACATCACAATATAAATTAATAAGTAAATATACATATGCCCGCAAGGATGTTTTTGACATGTATGACTTCATTATGAAGTCAGTCATACCAATCAATCACAAATATTTTGCTGATCAATATATGCTTCCAATCATCTGTCTAGGTTTCTTAGTTGTTGAGATATACCAAAAAAAAAAAAAAAAAAAATCAAAACAATTTTGACCTTGACCTTTCACCAAAATACTTCTGAATCTTATCACCTCTAGATATCTATCTTACAGTAGTAACATTCCCACCAAGTTTCATCCATCTAGGCCTCTTTGTTTTTGAGATATAAAAAAGGTGTTTTCAGACTATGTTTTCCTTTACCTTGACCTTGACTTTAGACCAAAATACTCCAAAATCTAATCACCTCTAGATATCGAGCCATGCAATAAGCCAACCAAGTTGGAAGGAATTCCATCCAGCTGTTTTTGAGTTATCTCATCCACAGGCATACACGTCAGTGAAAACAATACTTTGCTATCTCTGCTTCACTGATGCGTAGGGTAATTAAAGACCTGGTTGTTCGCTTGTCACTTTAAATATAAATTAGCTCCTGCTTGCCACACCTCCTTCCCTTTGAAGAGGATGTGTCTCCTTTCTCCCACAGACAGAACAGACATGTTATGCAGACAGCAGGCCGGCCCATTTGGCCTGTCAAATCTAAACACAGGTCTAGATACGGTCTTCCGTCATATGCATCACAGACATCTAAAACGAGCTATTTCAGGCCTAAATTTTACTTAAAACAGGAGAATTTTTATGGTAATAACAACAGAATGGTGCAACTTCAGGCCATCAGACTGTACAACTCCTCATTTGGGGGGAGGAGGACTAACAGGAAGACAGAGGATGGGAAGGAGAACAACAGTAGTAGCTAGTAAACCAGTAGCGAGCAGTATTTCTGGTATTTACAGTAGTGTTCAGAATAATAGTAGTGCTATGTGACTAAAAAGATTAATCCAGGTTTTGAGTATATTTCTTATTGTTACATGGGAAACAAGGTACAAGTCGACTCTTAAGGCTATGAAATTGGGCTATTAGTAAAAAAAAAAAGTAGAAAAGGGGGTGTTCACAATAATAGTAGCATCTGCTGTTGATGATACAAACTCAAAACTATTATGTTCAAACTGCTTTTTTAGCAATCCTGTGAATCACTAAACTAGTATTTAGTTGTATAACCACAGTTTTTCATGATTTCTTCACATCTGCGAGGCATTAATTTTGTTGGTTTGGAACCAAGATTTTGCTCATTTACTAGTGTGCTTGGGGTCATTGTCTTGTTGAAACACCCATTTCAAGGGCATGTCCTCTTCAGCATAAGGCCACATGACCTCTTCAAGTATTCTGACATATCCAAACTGATCCATGATACCTGGTATGCGATATATAGGCCCAACACCATAGTAGGAGAAACATGCCCATATCATGATGCTTGCACCACCATGCTTCACTGTCTTCACTGTGAACTGTGGCTTGAATTCAGAGTTTGGGGGTCGTCTCACAAACTGTCTGCGGCCCTTGGACCCAAAAAGAACAATTTTACTCTCATCAGTCCACAAAATATTCCTCCATTTCTCTTTAGGCCAGTTGATGTGTTCTTTGGCAAATTGTAACCTCTTCTGCACATGTCTTTATTTAACAGAGGGACTTTGCGGGGGATTCTTGCAAATAAATTAGCTTCACACAGGCGTCTTCTAACTGTCACAGCACTTACAGGTAACTCCAGACTGTCTTTGATCATCCTGGAGCTGATCAGTGGGTGAGCCTTTGCCATTCTGGTTATTCTTCTATCCATTTTGATGGTTGTTTTCCGTTTTCTTCCACGCGTCTCTGGTTTTTTGTCCATTTTAAAGCATTGGAGATCATTGTAGATGAAGAGCCTATAATTTTTTCCACCTGCATATAGGTTTCCCCTCTCCAATCAGCTTTTTAATCAAACTACGCTGTTCTTCTGAACAATGTCTTGAACATCCCATTTTCCTCAGGCTTTCAAAGAGAAAACCATGTTCAACAGGTGCAGGCTTCATCCTTAAATAGGGGACACCCGATTCACACCTGTTTGTTCCACAAAATTAATGAACTCACTGACTGAATGCCACACTACTATTATTGTGAACACCCCCTTTTCTACTTTTTTTTTTTACTAATAGCCCAATTTCATAGCCTTAAGAGTGTGCATATCATGAATGCTTGGTCTTGTTGGATTTGTGAGAATCTACTAAATCTACTGGTACCTTGTTTCCCATGTAACAATAAGAAATATACTCAAAACCTGGAATAATCTTTTTAGTCACATAGCACTACTACCCTGCATGCTGCTATACAATGCTGCTGGAACCTCAATTTCCCTGAAGGAGTCTTCCCAAGGGATTAATAAAGTTCTATCTAATCTAATTTAATCCAAGTTTGTTTAATGCAAAATCCTAACTATTATTTGTCCATCCCCAGTTGTTCAGGGTCACCACAGCAGATCCAGTACAGATTCCAATTGAGATTTGTCACAGGTTGAACACCAGATGCCCTCCTGGTGCAACTGCAGTTTATGGAGTGAGTATGTCCCTTTATGACTGCTGTATCAACATGGTGGTGCAACATGGCGGCCTCCATGAGGGGGCTCGCTCCCGTGTGCCAGGCTCATCCTAAGATCATGAAAGCACATTGATTTGTTGTTGCAGGTAATTACAGATGGTTTTGAATGCTATATTCTCTTTCTACTAATAGACACTCCAAAATCCTGCAAACTGCAGCTTTAATTTGTGATAGTAAAGAAATGTGTTCTCTATCAGCACCCATCTACAGGTGAGATATTGTGCGATTCAGAGGTGGAAATCCTTTTCTCACCAGCTCTTGGTTCCAGTGAAGACTGTAGTGATGAGGTGCACCCAGTGCACGTGCAGCCCTGCAGAAACTGTCCCCGGTGCTGGTGAAAAGCGCCTCGGTTTCCCGCGCTGACAGCAGAAACGTGAGATGGACGTTGTGCCATTTGTTGCGTCTGACTCAGATGTCTTGACCTGGCCAGCTGGACAGGCCTGACTTTCAGCTCTGGCTTATCTCTCCGGCACAGCATTGGTCACTTCACACCCACACACTTGATTACTTACATTTGTGTGGGTTCACTGAGACACAAGCAGCACAGGATATCTGCCATGTTGATGCAGTGACCTGTAAAGTGAAGCAGCAAAAATGTTTTTAGTGAGTCATTTTTGGTAGAAACATATGCTTTTTTAAACAGCTGACATATTATATGTAGGTATTACATAGCAAAACTTACAAAGACAATAACCAATTTTTTTGCTAGTGAACCTACGACTAACATGTTCACAAAGGCAAAAATAAGATGTGACTCAAAACAAGTTATAGGTCAGTCTTTAAAATATGCAACGTGGAAAAGCAGCTAAAAACTTGTAAAACCACAGAAATATTCAGAAAGCTGTTTTAATTTGCTATATTTGAATGCATACATGAATAATGCAAGGTTTGTCAAACTCTATCCTCTGTCATTCATTATATTCTTTATTACTGTTAAAATGTCCTATTAAAGCTACAATGTGTAAAATTTAGTGCCATCTAATAGCCAGGCTGCAGATCGCATTATGCTGTCACTGGTTACAGTTGTTTAGCTTCAAATTCTAAGTTGTCCCATGAAACTGGATCTTGTGTAAAATTAAGTGGAATGATTTCCAACTGACTTAATAATTTATGTATTCTTTTTTTAAAGTCACTAGAATCACGTCACACAATGCTAACAGGCTAATATCAGTATGAGCTGAGTGTCTCCTTTCTGAACATTTTCTTACCAAAAATCTGTAATAATATACCTTACTGGGCAGTTAGTTGTCATAACAGATCATCTTGGAATTCTGTATTCCAGTTTTTACATCGAGTAAAATTTTCATGTTATTTAATTTATGGTATCGCTTTTTGCATTTTAGCAGGTATCATAGCTTAGCTGATGTTCGCGCCACTCCACAATAACTTTAATGCTACATGGTTATTGAGGCAATAAGCCTGTCATAACCCACCAAAGCTGCCCATCAAGAAAACCACTGCCCGGTCCACAAAAATATTTTTTATTATCATCTGATCAGTTAATGCTGGTCCGTGCCCACACTCCGCCTCTTTACCCATTTAAAGGCTGACTGCCAATTATGGTATTTATAGCCACTGGAGATTGGTTGCCTAAATATGGCATAAACACTTTAAATGTGCACACAAGAAGAAGTGGCATTTGTGGCCACCATACCTAGGCTTTAGAAATGAAAGGCTTCTCCAGTCACTGTAGTCATCAACAAGGAGGTACCTGTATGCTGGATCATGCCCAGAAAAATGGACTGCATGGCCAAAATGTTGTAGCTGTTGTTCCCTCACTAGACAAGAGATAATTCTGATCTGAGTCTCCTTAAGTAACCACTCATTTGACACAGTCATTCCAGTGCTACCCAAGGATCTTCTGAAGAGACCTAGTACCAAAGTCATCCAGTTGTTCCCTTAGATCGCTGGTCTTACAACCATACAAAGACAGGAAGCACCAGAACCCTAAAGACTTTGGCCTACATTCGACTGCAGAGATATCTGCATCGCTAAACACCTCTGTCCAGTGACATCATGACTACATAAGTTCTTCATAGGTGTCTCCCAATCTCAAAGGCCGAGGACCCAGATACATGAATGTTATTGCAGAGATAAGTGAATTTATTTACTAGTTTGACACTTTCCTTACATACAGATACACTTCTGATGGTTGAGTCCAGGAAGTCATTGAAATCCTGGATCTTAATCTTGAACCAGAGACAATCACAAACCCAGATACTCCGCTTCCTTGCTCAACATCTCAAGTGCTGCTATCAGGGCATCCACTGATTCTGCAATGACTTCAACAACATCCATGAAGTCAAGGTCAGCATACCTTTCCTTGGTAGCAAAAGCAGCTAAGCTGCTGGTTTCCACAACTCAACCCAACACCTTGTCCATGTACGCACTGAACAGTGCATGAGCCAGAACACATCCTTGATGAACACCAGTGTTCAGTGGGGAAAAACAAAAAAAAACAGAATTCCCAGCTCCATGCAGCACCTATGTGTAGGCTGGTTTTGATGTCCAGCAACTTCTTGGGGATCCCACAATTTCTCAGGATGTTCCAGAGAGCAGAGAAGATCAATACAGGCTTTTAAGAAGCAGTGCTGATATTCATGCTTCCATTCAATGAGTTTTCACAGAGCTAGGATGTGGTTGGCTTCTTTGGTTTGAAGCCAGATTACTCCATTACAACTGAATCCTGTATGGAAAAATCCTTAAGAGCACTTTTTCTGGCAGATACTAGTGTAATGCCCCTGTGCTGCAATCCAGGTGATCACGCTTTCCATTCTTTCCAGTTTGGTACAACAAATTCTTTCTTCCAGTCTATAGTATGAGACCCGTCTCCCAGATTGAAAAAAAATGTTTGCAATGCCAGGAGAACAATATGTTCATTCACCTGAGAGAGTTCAGCTCCAGTACAGCAGATCCATGGAGATTTCCATGCCTTTAGCTGTTTCACTCCCTTTGTGATCTCAATAACATTTGGTCGTTCACACTTGACTGAAGAATCAGTCACAAGAATCCTGACACCGGAGATGTATAACATCCCAGCAGGAGTATCAGCCTGATAATACCAATGGGACAGTCAACCACCATGACTGCTGTGTAGCAAAAACAAATTCTTATGATTCCAGTTCCCTGTACTCAGATTGCCCTCACATATGAAACACCTCATCCTGTGGATACTGGCAACCCCAAGCAACTTCCCAAGTCTGGTTGTGGAAGATCTCCCACATTCCATTCAGATCAGCAGTTGCATCCACGTCTGCAAGTCCTCCAACCAGATTGCACGCAAACACCTGCAAACAGTCTGATCTTGAAATCAGGCCAAATGTAATTATGGGCACTGAGCAGAGGGGGGAAGGCAGAAAAATAAGTACATGTTTGCTTATAATCAGAACAATTTTTCAACTTAAAAAAAAATTCTGGAATGGCTACAAGCTATATGTTTCAGAATGGCAAGTTTAAATTTTAGGACTTGTTTATGTTGTGTTTATTCCCTCTCATTCCCTGGACACTTTGGTAACTCCAACCCTTCATTAAGCCTTATTACACACGCCACTCACTCAACATCTGGCTTGGGGCTCCCAGAATGGCTCATTTGCTGTGCTTTTTATTGCAGTCATATAGCTGGAGTTGTAAATGCCTGTGTGAGGGTGCATTGTGTTGTGTTGTGGGGTGCACACGGTACAGCGCTAATGTGCACAAGTGACAGCCCGTGTCGCCCTCGCAAGTCGTATTAAAGCTTTTGTCTGCAGGTTTTAGGGGACAGAATCACTTTTTAAGTGCAATAGCGGAGTGTCCTTTTAAAATGATAACACCATTAGGCTGTGACCGTTTTTGGACTTGAGTGGAAGTGGGTTGTTGGATTCAGGCCTGTGATTGAATGGCGGTCAGCTCTGTAACTACCTCAAAAAGGTTTGTCTTCTGTGGCGGTGAGTCGGCGTGAAGCTGGTGAGGAGTGGCCAGGGTTCAAGATGTTTTGGCACCAACACATTGTGCCGTCACCTTCCGCTGTGTGCGAGTGTGTCTTAAAGAGCTCATATGGTGCAGAATTGTTTTTTTGACACCTTTTACAGTTATATGTGTTTGTGGTTTCATATAAATTACCCGCAAACTCCCACAGTTCTGTGAGTGTGCGTGGGGACTCTTTCCTGCCATATGTAAATTTTGAGCTTCTAAGTTTGTATTGTTAGTGGTCAACACAATTTTTCTAGCATGGAATTTTCCAGTGGATTTTGGGTAATTTGGGGGCGCTGAATCCAAATCTGGTGTTAGGTTTTGCCAATCACACCATGTTTTTGAGATATGAAAACATATTTCTCGTATGAAGCATTGAAGCAAAAGCTGCAGTCTTTCACACTTCTTCGGCACCATAAATGATATTGTTCACATTTCGTGAACCTGATTTAAAAATGATCCTTTTGAAGCTGCTTTTGTGTTTGATTAGTGGAGTCAAACCCGTCAGTGAATGAGCAATTTTTGTGTAATCCATCAATACGGAACATGCAGATTTTTTTAAAAAAAGGTGATGTGATGGAGGAAATCTAAGCTCAGATTCGGTTTCAGCACTCCAAAATTACCCTAAATCAGTTCTCATAGTCCATGCAACCAGTCTTATCAGTGTGTGTACTGTGCTAAGTTAAACTAAGCAGTCGGGAGCCCCAGCAATGCCAGTTACTTGTGGACAGCACTGCACAATGAATAATAATTCTACATGGTACTGTGTGTGAACACAGCAGGAGTGAAATCAGCAACGCTGCTTTCAAGGTGTGTGTGTAATATCATTATCATTATTATTATTGTGTGGACTTCTCATCTTTATATTATTATATTGTTTGATTTTCTATTTTCCGTTTCTTCAGCTTCGTAAAACTTTGCAAAAACCTTGTAATTGTTAGAATGGCCTAAGCAGTGGGTCACCCCTCCGAGTCTGGTCTGCTTGAGGTTTCTTCCTCAATATCATCAGAGGGAGTTTCTCCTTACCACTATCGCCTGTGTGCTTCCTCTAGTGGTAAGGTTAGACCTTATTTGTGTGAAGCTCCTTGAGGCAGCTTTGTTGTGATTTGGCGCTGTATAAATTAAATCAATTGAATTGAAATTATTATTACACAGTCTTATTGAGATGTATGTTATTTTTTTCTTCGATACGCCGCAGCCTACAAAGAGGCAGAGGTGGAGAAATAGTAATCATTAAATGCAAAAATTTGACTTGAAAGCCAAATTAAAGCCATATTACATTGATAGATAAAAAGCAATGCGAATTAACTGTGTTAATGAAGTGGACTGTAACTGTGACCTTCAGGCAGCTACAAGTCAGTGACTGACGTTACGTCATGATTCTGGATCAATATTGCTATTAAACCGTGATGATTTTTCTGACACACACTGCCTTATTTTACTTTTATCAGCTTTATCAATGCTCACACAAGTTAAAGAGTTGGAAGAAATAAATTATAATCTGGTATATAATTTTTTAAAAGATAGTGTTGACTGGAGTGAGATATGACGTTTATGTTTAAATAGCAAATTAAAACAATTCACTGTAATGTAATTAACTGATTACATTCATTAAATGAAATTTAAAATCCAATTTTCTGAAAGTAAATTAGCTTCCTGAAATATATTAAAATACAAATTTAAAGGGCATTTTTTTTAAAGACAGTTAACTAGAATTTAAAAGTCTGAACTTGTATTTGACCTCAGATTTTCCACAGATCATCTAACAATGATGTTTCCATGTTGTTAGCATGTAATAGTGTTATATAAGACTTGTGCAATATTCCTTGATATCATTTCCTGCTTTTAGAATTCATGTGTTGTTCTAGAGCTGATTTTCTTCTGTTGTCCCGAGCAAAGTCTGTCTGTCTGTCGCCCTGATTGCCTCTAAACTTCATATTAGGGTGAAGGCTGAGCCCAAAAATACCCTAAAGGGGTATGTAAAGGTCAAGGTTATTGGGGTCAAAGCGCAAACTTTTTTTGAACTGTGATGTCATACAAACGTGATACACATACTGAAGTATTGGAGCTTGTCTGGTGTCCTACTGCTCCAAGGACCTTTTGCTGATTTTGTCCAAACTTGATGTGTCAGTGAAGGTTGACACCAAAACTGTTCTTAAAGAATTCATTTTAGCAAAGGTCAAGAACACGAGTTTGATTTTCAACCCAGTTCAGGCAACAAGTGGCACACACTTTGGAAAGGTCAGCTAGAGGTCAATAAATTGAGGGAAGGTCAAGGACCAAGTTAAATATTAAATTAATGGAACCTTCACTGTCGGGGTGGGGGGGGTAATCTGCTGGCACTGAGGTGCACAGAATCCACCACCCAGGCAGACAACCAGTTTATCCCCACCTCTCAAAAGTAAAAAAAAATCCATTTACCACAGCCAGGAGAAACATGGGTGTCCCCTTGGCCTTCATGCTGAGAAACCTGCGTGCTGGGTCACGTACAAAGAAATGCACCATATGTCCACAGTGTTGAAGCTGAGGCTCTCTGACTGTGCAAGTGGTTCTCCTCATCAGAGTCTCCCAAAGTAACTGCTCACTTGACACAAACTCATTCCAGTGGTGCTCGTGGATCCTCCAAAGAGACCAAACACAAAAGACATCCAGTCATTGCCTTTGGTCATTGGTTTGCATCCAAGTCTCACAACCATACAGTAAGACATGAAGCACTAGGACCCTAGAATTGCCAAACACCCCTGTCCAGTGACCTCATGACTCTATAAGCTCTTCCCAAGTGTCTCTCAATCTTAAAGGCTGAAGAGCCAGAGACATGAATGTCACCACAGAAACAAATGAATGTCTCTGTAAGTTCAACACTTTCACCTCACACAGATACATTTCTGATGGCCCATGCCAGGAAGTTATTGAAAGCCTGGATTTGAATCTTGATTCAGGACAATCGCAAACCCAAACACTCTAGGGAAGGAGTCCTGTTGCCTCACATAATTAAATATGAATCACAGTGTTCTTCACACACACTCTGAAACACTGCACTAATTCAGACACGGCTGATGGAGTCGTCGCTGGAATTTGAAGATGGTTCATGAATCCACTTTAAGAGTCTTTAGAAGCAAAAAAATCTCAAGTGCTCAAGAACTTAACAAACTTTAAGCTACAGTTTAACAGCACAGAATAGTTTTATTTCCCTTGAATTTTGCTGACAGATTTGTTAAAATCTGTGTTCACAAGCACCCCACCTTTTTCATGAAAATCCATCCACTTGGCACATGTGACATATCAAGATCCTGATTAACAAGCATGATTATTGCAGACGCGTGCTTTGGACCCATCCAATAACACAGCACTCTAAAATGTGGAGGTAATTTTGAAAAGATCTTTATTCTTTGAAGAAGCCTGCTGGTGTAGTTACACGTGGCCTGTGGTTGTGAGACTTGAGAGCTGCTTATACAGATTTTTAACAAATTTGTGAGCAAATTTTTTGGAGAAATAAACATTTCAAATCTCAGAACTTGAACTTCAATGCATGAAAAATGGAAAACATAACACATGTTGCATTTATACATTTATTGAGTAATGTATTAAAGCTACAGTGTGTAGAATTTAGTGTCATCTAGTGGTGAGGTTGGAGATTGCATTATGCAGTCACTGGTCACAATTTTGTTTCCCTTCATGTTTTTGCTCCTTTTGCAAAAGGGATTCATGCTCTTTTGCCTTCTTGTGTAATTAGCAATATGTATGTGATCATTAAATTCACAAAAGTGAATGTTTTCAAACTCATTAACATGCACGAGCAACCCGTCATCAATGCATACAGGAGCAACCACTGATTCCTTTTCTTTTTCCTACAGTCTTAAATCCATACTACAAAATGTGAAAGGTGCAGTGGTGGGCACAGCTAACCAAAAAGTTAGCTTCGATAACCGTTAATCCACTAACTGAAAAGTTAGCTTTTATAAAGCTAAACCAATAAACCCCTAAAAAATTAGCGGAAGTTATAGATAAAAGCTAAATTGATAACTTTGAGTATCGATTTTAGTACACTAGCAGCTACTGACACAACAACGAGTCAGCGCTTCTGTTTCAGATCAGCCTTCTCTCAGCAAAACAGACCTGGTGACCATAAAGAAAAGCAAGAGAAGAACAAAAGGAAGAAGGAGAGGGGAAAAAAGGTAATTTCTCTTCACACCATACAGACTCCCCGGCATATCACACAAGTCATGTACAGGCAGACAGTTTTGACTTATGGTTAAAATTTTAAACAAACTAATTCTGGACAAGTAATTGAAATCACGTAAGTCACTTTATAAAGTGAAAATATCGGCCATATCTTTTAGTTTTAAAGTAACGCACAAATTTTGAAGGTTTTAACGTTTAGACACACATGATGCAAAGCATTATGGGTAAATTAGTTTCCTGAAGAGTGGTTGATTGGCCAGTATAACACACGTTACTGAAATGTGGTGGGTTTTACAAATAAATCTGTATTTGTAAATATGTCATTTTTTTCATTTGTAAAAAAAAGGCAATTTGAAAACTGAAAATTCGGTTTGTTAAGTGAATTCAGCCCTTTTGCTGTTCATACCGCCATGAACACTGCCATCTACTGAACACTGCCATCTATTGGACAGTAGATGGCAGTGTTCATGGCAGTGTGAATACAATTGCCACCACACTTTCACTAAAAGTGCTGAATCCACTTAACAAACCGAATTGTCAGTTTTACATTTGCTTTGATAATTAGCGGTTAGCAGATTAGCGAAACTGTGCCCACGACTGGAAAGGTGTACATCCTTTTTGGGCTACTTTATCAATATGGCAGTGCAGCAAGACTCCATAAGGGACCCCACCCACCCCTATGTAAATATGAAGGGCTCATTCTAAGCTCATGAAAACACAACAAATTTGTTGTTTCAGGTAATTATATAGTAATGAACACGTTTACAAATGCTATATTCCATTTCTGTTAATAAACGCCACTAAATCATACAGACTGTAGGTTTAATGATTACATTTGCTTCAGCTTTAAATGCACATTGATGCCTCTGTTTTACTATGACATTCATTCACTTATAACAACTGATGGACCATTTATAGTATAAATATTATAGTGATATTGCAATAATATTCTAAAACAAATGTACATGAATCCAGCAACTATATCGCAGATATGACACGAATGCCTCACACGAGGGATGCAAAATGACAGTAACACAGGTCTATTATTACTGAAGGACATGTTGAAGGTGTTACAAATCACATATGTAGTGTCTGTCATCGCTTTACACCGGCACCGTTGCTCACACGGCCTCATTGTTTCATTGTTCTGCCCCAGGTCTTTCAGCAAATGTGGTTTGTAGGGGCTCAAGTGTAAACTACAGTACATCGCAGGAAGGAAGAGGGACCCGGTGGGGGTTGGGGGAGCAGGAGCCCAGACCATAAAACCTGGCAACCGCCCTTCTGCATTGTTCACCGCCACCATTCCAACACGGCTTCACAGTTTTCTCCTTGTGCTGTGCATATCCTGTGCTTTTTAGTGGCAGTAAATGTTGCTGCTGGTCATCACACACCCCACATGAATCAAGCTGCTAGCCTGTCTTTGTTCCTAAAACCGCGAAGACTCTCGAGGGCAGGAAGAAGGTCGTGCTCAGAAGTCAATAAATAACAAGAGAATGTGGTTTGACAAAGACATCATATTGGTCCAAACAGGAAAATATTAACATGCAGCATTTGTTCCACATATACATATATATATATATATATATATATATATATATATATATATATATATATATATATATATATATATATATATATATATATATATATATATATATGTACACACACCTAAATCTCCTCTTATAGCACCACCTGGTGGCTGAACTCAGCTGCCCTCTGTTCAAGCACTGACTGGTGCTGCATCATTACAACACAAAAATACACATTGCAGCCAAAAGTTTTACGAGGTTTTGTTATTTACTTTGCCACATATTTTTTTCTATACTGATCAATTGTACAGGCAGAAATAAAAAAAAAACAACAACAACAAAAACAAAACAAAAGGAGAACACAATAAAAATGTAATCACATGATTCTTTTGCAAATACAGACTCTTTCCAGAATACTGTTTCTATAAAGAATATTTTATGTTGGTTTTGTTTTTTGTTTTTTAATGTGTCTTATTTTTATGCACGCCTTAAAATAAAAGCAGAAGCACTCAGTGGAATGCAGATGTTTGTCTCCCTCAGGCTGTTTGTGTGATTTAAGGCTGTCAGGAGGAAAGGTCCTGCAGCCCAGACAGGATGCTGCACGTGACAATGAGGCTGAATCTTGTAGAAACTGCGCCAAAAAAAGAAAAAAGGAAAAAGAATCATTCTGTCACATTTTTCTTTCAAAGACAGACTGAATGGATCATCGATCTATCAATATATCCATCCATCCCACGACAAACAGACATCGATTTTTGACAAATATTTACCAATACAGTGATGTGCAAAAATTTTAGGCACTGTTTTTAAAATGATCACAAAGTAAAACTGCCTTAGAAACTATGAAAATCTTTTAAATATGAACAAAAATATGATAAACTACACAGTGCAAGGGTTTGAATTAAATAAATATCTCAAGTGATTACACTTTAATTGACTTTGTTGCTCACCTTTTGTCGGCTACTATTCTCTATTTGTTGTCTTTGTGGAGTCAGGCATTGGGCTGCAAACTTTCAAGGTATTTATTACCTTGACATTTATTGTTTATTTCATTTCAATCATCCTGAATTAAGAAGACAAATTAAGAATCTTTGCAAGTCTCCAGCTGCGACTGTGCCGTTCAAAAGCAAGCACCATGATCATATTAGGACACTTGCAAACATCTACTATAATTCAGTTTAAGCATCATAAAAGTTCTGTTATTCATTAATATATGGTTGTCTTTAATAAAATAGGGAAATATGTCTGTATCATCTGGCTTTGACAAAATAACATTTAGAAATTTCAAATTTGGTCCTTATTTAAGTTACTAATAAAGAAATGAAGACAAAAAGCCCCACACTGTAGATCACATTTGGTTTAAATACTTGGGTGCTGAAGACTTCTGCACATAACTCTGTGTATTTTCTATAGTTTACAATGTGAAGCTAACAAAGCATAAATGCAAAAATAACTGATTCTGCACATACAAGCCATATCTCAAGAATCAAAGAAAGAAAAACATCTGTGCTATATTTTCAGCAATTATCGCATGATTAAAATATGATTTTCCCAATTTCCAAATATGCCCACAGGAATCGGAATGGCAAACACGAGGCAGAATACGAGTCTGTGATCGCTGCTGCAAATAGAAACGGGAAACATGGGAACATTTTAGAAAACCACCGTCCATGCCGGAGTAAATGCAGCCTCTCTGCGGGATCAGAAGGGCCGCTGAGGCCTGTCATAATCATTTCTATGCTACATTAACAGAAGCAACAGCTCAGTTTGTCTTGGCTCAAGAGAGTGTTGTCGCTCGACCTCAAACATTTACATACTTCCACTTGCACTCCTGCTGAAGTGAAGGGTCAGTGTCTCTCCGAGTTTGAAAAGCTTCACATCAGAAACACATCAGGCTGCTTTTTAAGTCTTTTCTCTTTATTTATTGATTTTGTTGACTAGGTCATAGTAAAATTAAGTATGAAGACAGTAAGGGCTACAGCAATCTGGTATTTGACCTCAATGATCTTGACCTCCCCCTAACTGATTGACCCCTGTCTAAACTTGCCAGGGTGTTTCTGGAATCCACCTACTGTGTGCCGCTTTTGGTCCAAGTTGGAGTGAAATTCAAATGAATTCTTTAACGGGAACAAGCAGTCAGGCAGACATGACTTGGACCCACTGATTGACATTCGACAGATTTGACCTTGCTGGTGAATTTCGGAACTCATCTGCATATGTGCCAAGTTTGTAGCGAATCAGTTGAAAAAACTTAACTTGAATTCTGACCCCAGTGATCAAGCTTTGGAAAATTTGATGTCAGGTGAGCAATTCTAGAAAACATTTTGCTAAGTTTGGTGGACATTGTAGTAAAAAATAAAATAAAATCTTGACATTTGACCTCAATTACCTTTACCCCAATAATTTACCTTTGGGAAATTTGACCTTACGTGAGCAAACATGGCACACATATGGAGTTTGGTACCTCCATATGTGTGCCATATTTTTGACCTTTAATGCCAGTAATTGACCTTTGGCATACTTGACCTCACCTCAGTAATTTGAGAACCCATTGTGTCAAGTTTAGTGGGCGTCAAAGTGAAAAAATTAAATTTTGACTTTTGAACCCAATGACCTTGACCCCAGTGATTGACTTTGGGGAAATTTGGATTCACCTTGACAATTCCATAATCTGCCTGTATGTGTGTGTCAAGACTGATGAACCTTAAAATGAAAACCTAAATTTACACCTTTGACTCCAGCTACCTGGATCTTTTGCCAAAACAGACCCCTCATAATGAGGGCAACTCTGGACTCCAGCTTTTGGTGCAAGTTTGGTGCAAATCAGGCCCAGGAACACACACACAGACAGACACAAACAATTTCAATTGATTTCATTTATATAGCGCCAAATCACAACAAAGCTGCCTCAAGGCGCTTCACAGAAGTAAGGTCTAACCTTACCAACCCCCAGAGCAAGCACACAGGCGACAGTGGTAAGGAAAAACTCCCTCTGATGATTTGAGGAAGAAACCTCAAGCAGACCAGACTCAAAGGGGTGACCCACTGCCATGCTACAGACACAGATGACAATATGAATATACAGGACATTTTGAGAGTCCATGCTGGTGCACAGGACAGGAGGCCTGCAGAAGAAGACACCCACTTCTGGATGGAGTCGCACCTCAAAAAGAGAGAAACAAAACACAATCAGGCGGCAAAAAGACATCAAATACAGTATAATTTGTCAGCATTAAGCCACAAGAAAAACTGAAGAAATACTAAGGTGATCGCCGGCCACTAGCCCTAAGCTTCACTAAAAGCCCCAGACTTTAGATGACGTTGATGCCGCGACCCGCTCCATTTCCTAATAAAATGAACAAACATTTCTCAAATTACCATATGATGATTCATTTCAACTGGCAAATAAGTTGGAGTTTGTTTTTGTATATTTGGGAAAACCATGATTGTCGAACTTCATTGTGGGAAACACCACCTGTTTTCTCAAAATGGCTTTTTGTCTTACAGTTTGTTGCAGTGCCACTGAAGTCATCAGGGGTCACGCTCCTCCCGCTGTAGTCGTTCGCCAGCAGCATCCAGCTGAAAAATGGAGCTTTCTGGACTGGAGGGGTATATGAACAGCAATAGTTTGATACGACCATTTGTTTGGCTCAGGTGAACACGGTCAGACAGCAAACAGGGCTCCGGCTCTGCAGCCGGGCGCGCACTGTGGCCGGACAGTGGGCATTCATTCCTCCCCAACACACTGCAAAGCTGAGCCGAGACGCTGCTGCAGAGCGCTGTACGCTTGAAAGACTTTTTTTCAACACTTAAACAAAATGTTTCATGCACAAGCTCTCTTTTCATATTATTAAAACATTGATAGCAATAAAACGTCTGAGTGTGTATCACGTTGCTTTGTTTGCAAGAAATCCAGCGTGTACTCAGTTATCAACAAAATAATGCGAGAAACCTACTTTGTAATTGTTGATAAGGTAGCAGTAAAACAACTGAGGAAATGTAGCCATGTTAGTGCTTTTTGTTTCTATTATACTGCTTTAGATCAACCCTGCACCAGTCTTAGAAGTTTGTTCCAGTCAGTTAAGCTACTGTTAATGTTCAGCACAGACCTCACACTGCAGGGTGGTATGAATGAATTTTAAACATTAATATCGTCCCGAGACACAGAAAAATAAAAGTGTTGCCATTTTTTCCAGTTCATCAAATTTTTATTTAGTTTTATTTTATTTATTTATTGCATTAAAATGGTCTTGCCTGAATACAACATGCCACAACAGGTTTTGTGTCAGAAACATTACTTACTTGATTATTTAATGGAATGTCTTTTGCGCTAGACAACTGGATCTAGTGCTAACGGAACAATTCTTTTGAAATAACGATAATGAATATTATTATTAATTTGATGTTTACAGTATCATTATTGCCCGTGGGTAATAGTCCCTATAACTGTAATTGTGTTCCACCAGTATTATATAAGTAATCATAAAATTCAAGAATGTGCGAATAACTACACTAAGCAATTTTAAGGTTAGGAAAAACATTGTTTGACTTCACATGCATTAGCAGAGTTTATATATACATATATATATATATATATATATATATATATATATATATATAGTTGTGCTCAAATGTTTACATATCCTGGCAGAATTTTAGATTTTTTTGGTCCATTTTTCAGAGAATATGAATGATAACACAAACTTTTTTCACCCGTGGTTAGTGGTTGCGTGAAGCCATTTATTGTCAAACAATTGTGTTTACTCTTTTTAAATCATAATAACAAGAGAACTACCCAAATGACCCTGATCAAAAGTTTACATACTCCTGTTCTTTATACCGTGTATTGCCCCCTTTAACATCAATGACAGCTTGGAGTCTTTTGTGGTCGTTGTGGACGAGGCTCTCTGATGGTAAAGCTGCCGCTGAATGTGTCTTGGACTGTATTTACATATAAATACAAACAGTATGACACTCTTTGGTAAATCTGCATGGAGTAGACAGTTCTCAAAAACTGAGTGACTTAGTAGTTAGTTGTTTTCATCATGTGTTTATTCTGTGTTCCATTTTGCATTGCCAATTTGTTTCTTTGTGACTTTTATACTTTGGCCATAATTTCAGTTCCATTCTAGTTTGTTCTGCCGGTTTACGTTTGTATTTTTATCACTTGTTTATTGTGCCTTTCTCTTTGGTATTATCTGTTGTGCTTAATGTTGGGTTTTGTTTTCTGTCATCATGTGGGTTCTGTTGTATTCATAGTTTGTTTAACCTATTTGTTTTCTTTATCAGTGCCAGTTCAGTTTTGCTTCAGTATTTATTTTCTATGTGTTCTCTAATCAGTTCTCATGCAGTTTTCTTCGTGCTTATTATTTTCTATTCCAATTTTCATGGCCGATTCTATGTTCCTAGTCATTGTTATATTTTATTTCGTCCTCAGTCTCTGTTCATCATTCTCTGTTTTCCTCATGACCCTTTGATTATGTTCTGTCTGCACCTGCCATGTGTCCCTGTCTCTCACGTTGATTCTGTCTGCTTTGTGTTTCCATTCACTCACGCTCTTTACACCTGCTCACGTATCTTTGTGTATTACATCACTCCAGTTTGTGCACTCCCCTCCTCACAATCTTGCCCATGCATTATCTTTGTTCACTAGCCACACCCCCTTTCTAGAGCTTTCCTCACATGCACCTCATTAACACCACCTGTTCCTCATCTCACATCCTAATTAGTCCACATGCATTTAAACCTCCCAGTCCTTCACTTCCCTCCCAGATTGTTGTCTCCATACACTTTCCAGCGCCCATCTTTCAGTCCTGAGTTTGCCACGCCGTGTTCCGAGTTCTGCTCTATTCTCCTTGGCTATGCCTCTTGCCGCTCCCTGGATGTCCGTGTTTGCTCGTCCATGGCTGTGTCTCAGCCTAACCCTGCTTGTACCTCTGCCTCGCTGACTGATCACATGTGTACCGTACCCGAGCCTGGAATAAAGACCATGATTTCCTTCCCACCTAAGCCTAGTTTGGGAGTCTGTATTGTGGGTCCAGCCGCTCCTGGTGCTGGGCTGCCGCCTATCCTGACAGTGTGCAAGAAGGAGAAGAGTGAGGAAAGCCACCAAGACCCCCAGACAGCCTAGAAGACGTTATAGGCTTATGTGGCTGTGATTGGAGAAATTGTGTACAGTGCATGTTTTGCATTTTGTGTCACCAGTTATACAGCTTCATGATGAAGTGAACATACAGGAGGATTTTCTTAAAAAGACCAGAAAGTTCAAACTACAAATTTCCAGAAGGTATATCTGAAATGCAAGCCTAGATTTGATCTGTTTTGGTGAAAGAAAATCCTTCAGCGCTATTTTTTCAATCACAGACACATAAGCCTGTAACTTCTTCTGGGTTGTCTGGGTCAAAAATTCTGCTAGGGTATGTAAACGTTTGAGCACAACTGTGTGTGTGTGTGTGTGTGTGTGTGTGTGTGTGTGTGTGTGTGTGTATATATATATATATATATATATATATATATATATATATAGTATTATGCTATATGTTATTGTGGCCCTGCAATGGATTGGCACCCAGTACAGGGTGTAGCCTGTCTCACGTCCTATGCTGGGATAGTCTCCAGCCCCGTTTGACCCTTACTTGGAGTAAGAGGGTATAAAATATGAATGGATATATGATACTAAATGATAATCAAGCACAAGGTCTGTACAGGAAAATATCAGACCAACATGTTAACAGTACGGACCGAGCGCAGCAAGGTCCGTGCAAAAAAACACAGCAAGCGAGGGTAATAATAATATGGCTGTTCAGAGTTGTTTTCATTTTGTTGGTCCTCATTTTGCATGTGCACTTCAAGCTTGTTTGCTGTTAATTCCTCTAATTCAAACTCATCAGTGTAATAAAATTCACTCAGTGACTAGTCCTCTTCGTCGCACATAATTTCTTTGTTTGCTTTTTGTTTTGTCTTATTTCATGCTGTGAAAATTGTTAATAAAGTCACAAATCAGATACACGATTCAGACCGATTATCATGGTAACCGGTCTGATGTGGGAAAATATCAGACTGGAAATCAGCCAATCAGAGCACGAATGAATATTATTATTAATTTGCCATCATAGCCATGCAGTAGTGTTCAGAATAATAGTAGTGCTATGTGACTAAAAAGATTAATCCAGGTTTTGACTATATTTCTTATTGTTACATGGGAAACAAGGTTCCAGTAGATTCAGTAGATTCTCACAAATCCAACAAGACCAAGCATTCATGATATGCACACTCTTAAGGCTATGAAATTGGGCTATTAGTAAAAAAAAAAAAAGTACTATTATTCTGAACACTACTGTATATGCAATGTCGATATATATATATATATATATATATATATATATATATATATATATATATATATATATATATATATATATATATATATATATATATGATTGATTGCTAACAAAGTTTTGGGGAAAGTGCATTCATCGCTTTATCACACTGGTGTTTCTACATAATGGGGAAAGTGCATTCATCGCTTTATCACAATGGTGTTTCTACATAATTGTACTTTAGGATGTTTCTTCTTTGTTAATGTGTCAGTAAAAGACCAAACCTTTACACTTCTACATGTTTAAAAATAAAAGTAAAATCTGAAAAGCAGATCAAATGTTACAGAGAGTTTAGTCCATTGTATTAAAGGAGGTAGTAAAGGGGTCATATTATAAACTGCAGCAGTGTGCTGATATAGGCCACCAGGTGTCTTAACAACATACTATAATACAGTTTGTGGCCAAAATATATTGCACAGACACTGAGGTATAGCATCCCAAAATAAACCCACTTTCAGGTCTCTTAGAAAATGTCTGAACTGTACCTGTTGCTTTAAATAGAAAAGAGATGATGCCTCTCTCCAAAGAGACAGGGCTCCTCGTCCCCTCCTGGGCGTGTTTCACAGAATGCAGACACACTCGATGCCATTTCCCAGCCCAGTCTCTTGGGTTTTTTTTTTCATGATACCATCATGAAATACATCACATTTTCATGACACAGGTAAGTTTAGTTTGCTATTTTTAACCCTAACCCCAATGACCCCCCCCCCCCCCCCATGTCACCCAAAATTTCTTGATACATCATAAAATTTTCAATTTCAATTTATTTTCATTTATATATTTAGGTAAAGTTGAGGCCACGGCACGCGGCATTTACTGATAAAATGAATTAAAAGAGTAAAAAGCTTTGAACTATACTATGCCAGTATGCTAATCATACGAAAGAGAAAATAAGTCGTCATAAGTCTGGACATGAAAGTCTCTACACAATCTGACTGTTTTATTGAAAAGGGAGATCATTCCACAGAACAGGGGCATGATAAGAGAAAGCTCTATGACCTGTAGACTTCTTATTCACCTTAGGGACACAAAGTAGTCCTGTACACTGACAACGCAAAGCCCGGGCCGGTACGTAAGGTTTAATTAGGTCAGCTAAGTAGGGAGGTGCCATTCCATGAACAATTTTATAGACTAGTAGCAGAACCTTAAAATCTGATCTCACTGGGACAGGAAGCCAGTGAAGAGACGTCAAAATGGGTGTAATGTGGTTGAACTTTCTGTTTCGTGTCAAAAGTCTGGCTGCAGCATTTTGAACCAATTGGAGATCCCTAATGCTGGACTGTGGTAAACCAGAAAATAGAACATTACAATAGTCCAATCTAGAAGAGATAAACGCATGGATCAGGGTCTCAGCATCAGCCATAGACTGATGGGATGGGATGAATCTTTGCTATATTTCACAGGTGGAAGAAAGCAGTCCTCGTAACATTTCTAATGTGGAGGTCAAAGGACAATGTAGGATCAAAAATTACCCCACGGTTCCTCACTTTGTCAATGTGATGTATGACACACAAGCCTAGGCTAAGTGTTAACTGGTCAAATTGATGCCGATGTCTCACTGGACCAAGAACCATCATTTCAGTCTTATCAGAGTTTAAAAGTAGGAAGTTTTTAGACATCCAACTTCTCACTGATGCAAGGCAATCTTCTAAGGATTTATGTGAATGAGATTATCAGCAGTTTTCGGCATGTATAACTGAGTATCATCAGCATAGCAGTGAAAGATAATCCCAAAACACCGCAATATGTGACCAAGGGGTGCTACATAAAGGGAGAAAAGCAGGGGGCCTAGGACGGACTCATGTGGAACCCCAAATTTCATGTCACTAAGGTTAGAGGTAGTGTTACTGTACAAAACACAGTGAGAACGACTGGTCAAGTATGACGTCAACCATGCAAGGGCACTCCCAGTAATCCCAAAATGATTTTCCAGCCTATCAAGTAGAATATGATGATCCACTGTATCAAATGCAGCACTGAGATCTAACAGCACCAGAACCATAGTGGTGTCCGAATCCATTGTAAGCAGAAGATCATTCACCACTTTAGTGAGAGCCGTTTCTGTGGAATGATATTGTCTAAAAGCAGACTGAAGTAAGATAGTCCATGAGCTGCTGTGACACCACTTTTTCTAGAATTTTAGAGCAAAATGCTAGATTATATCAGCTGATAGTTTTTCAATACACTAGGGTCAAGATTAGGTTTCTTAAGTAATGGTTTACTCACTGCAGATTGAAAACATTTAGGAACAGATCCAGAAGTTAAAGAAAGATTAATCATTTCATCTTCATTGTTTTGGATTCTGCACATTATTTGATGTGGGTGAATTTGCTGTTATTTTTGCAGTTGTATTGCTTTCTAAAACTATTTCAAAGCCTTAATTTCTTCACGTGACTGCACATGTATTAAAATTAGCATGCAGGAGTTTAGGTAATAATCAACAGTGGTTATATGTTGTTTTTGACTCACCAACTCACCACAGAAATTTTAAATTCAAGTCAAGTCTGGGTGCATGTGTTGGTGCTGCACTTTGCCACATCCATGCCACCACAGAATTGGCATGGGTCCTGGATGGCAACCACCCAGACAGACAATCGGTCCATTCCCACATTTCTAACGTAACCATCTATCTGCTGCAGCCAGATGTGTTTTGTGTGTGTGTGTGTGTGTGTGTGTGTGTGTGTGTGTGTGTGTGTGTGTGTGTGTGTGTGTGTGTGTGTGTGTGTGTGTGTGTGTGTGTGTGTGTGTGTGTGTGTGTGTCATGGATTTGCTTGGCTTCCACATTGACTCAGTGTTTTCAAATTCCATCCCAAATAAAGATGAACCATGGTAGCTTTACTTCCACCTTCATCCTGCACCATGGTGGCTCTTCAGGACAGTGGATGAGAAAGAGATTAATGAACTAAATGAACTGATCTGAGAAGTCTGACCAAAGAATCAGTCAAACTGGAAGGACTGCAGGACAAACTGAATCTCATTCATTCAGGACGTAGTCAGGAACAGGCTCCACCTTCAGCTCTAGCAGAGTATAAAACCCTCACAAATGAGCAAAGATCATATTCAGAAGACCCTGTGTCACGCCCGATGACTGCTGGGATAGGCTCCAGCACCCCCCCCCCATGACCCTTAAGTGGAGTAAGTGGGTATAGAAAATAGACGTTCAAAGGAAGTGATGCCAAATTATAAAACCAATGCGGACGTCCTCGTGGTGCAACACTGCCCAAAGATATTGCATAGCTAAAAATAGAAGTATAAAAATGCAGCATTCTTCATTCAAGTGATTTCATACTAACAACAGCGAAACAGATCAGAACTGCTCAGGCTCAGAGTGCATTAGGATACTGCTGGAAAAAGTGTAATTTGTGATCCATTTTTCATTGTTACTGTTCTCTCACATGGTTCTAGAAAATAAAGAGTATGAAAAAAGTTCAACAGATGCCTAGAAGCAAAAATGAATAAATAAATAAATAAATAAATAAATAAATAAATAAATATAAAGCTGTGCTTACAGTAATCACAAGACTGGCAGGGCTACTGAAGTGTCAGAAAATAACAAATTTTGTTAGTTTCTCCACCGTCTTTTTCATTGTCGGAACAAACGCTTTGGTTCATTTTCAACAAGAATATCAATCAATCAATCAATCAATCAACATTTATTTATAAAGTGCTTTACAGCACCGACTGGTGTCCAAAGTGCTTAACATTAAAAACACAAATTTACAAAAATAAAACACATATAAAATAAAATTTTAAAACAACACATAAAAAAGAACATAAAAATAACAGAACATGTCACCTCCCCACTAAGTGTTAAAAGCCAGTTTAAATAAATAAGTCTAACTTAGATTTAAGAAGTGCTAGGTCAGGAATAGTACATAACTCAAGAGGTAGCTCATTCCTCAGTCTGGGGCCAGCTATCGCGAAAGCATGATCACCCCAGCGTTTATATCTTGACCTTGGAACATCTAAGTAGAGCTGGCCAGACGCCCTTAATGTCAATATGTTGAATAAAGCGAAGATTGCTACAGTGACTATTTGCTAAATTCTATTTTAAATGTGATCATTTTGATGTACAACCAACTTGCAATAAAAAAAGAAAAGAAATTGTGGAAAATGTGCCCCAAAAAAAAACAAAACAAAAAAAAACTTTTAAGCAAAGTTTATATTTTGTGCTGCTGATACAGCCAAGTGCAGGCTTCTCTGACTGTGACTGGAGAAATTGTGCACAGTGCATGTTTTGCATTTTGTATCTCCAGTTATACAGCTTCATGATGAAGTGGTATAGAGGAGCATTTTCTTAAAAAGAAGACCTGAAAGTTCAACTTTTTGCCAGGAGGTACATCTGAGATGCAAGCCTATAGATTTGATGTTTTGGTGAAAGAAAATCCTGCTTGAAACGATGCATCCCCACAAATTTTAAAACGAGTGTTTGGGGACCATCAGCAACCTCTGACCTGATGATCTAACGGCCTGAGAAGAACAATAAGGTTTAAGCTCTTCAATGAAAACTTGCGAGCACGTTGATATTCATGGTTGCATCGACTACATGTGCACGCAGAAATGGTGTGGCATCTCATGTTTGCCACCACAGAAATACAGGGTAATGAATTTGATCTGTGGCTGATTCAGTAAGTCGGCATTACATCTCAGCCCTGCAGGAAATGAATTGGCCTTTATTTAACATTACAAATTACAGGTGACCCATGGTGAGGAGAGCTGTGAGTTTGAGAGGTGCGACAAATAGATTTAGAGGGGCAATGATTTCCTTTCAGAATCTTGTTGTGCAAATGTGAGAGATTAAATGGCACAGGATATTAGGCAATAATTTGTGATTCCCACTGTGATCAACGTAATGCGGTTAGGAGGCAATGAATATGTCCTTTTTGGTCACAATTAAATCAGATTAAGTATTAGATTACACTGATTTGTTGCATTGCAAATTGTCATTTTGACTGTGTGCTGACAAAAGGCTAATGAGGATATGAGGTTAGTGCAGCTGCAGGGGTGGACTCATATGAAGTTACAAAATGTTGAATATGTGGTTCAGATGTAGAGAAACCGGCACCATCAGTGGGAATCGTGCACTCTGCGTTAATAAGGATGACATCCTCATCATTGCATAAGTGGGTGAAAGTAAGTAACACGCTTCAAATTTCAGCCATGGCTTCAAGTTCATTCAGCTTTTAGTGATATTTCGAATAAAAAGTGAATTTGCATCTTGTTAATACATTTCAGTGATAATTTTTGTTGTTGTTATATTTACTAGGAGAAGATGTCCCGATCAAGATTTCTTGTCTGATCAGGACAGGGTTCAGATAAAGTAACTAATAAAGAAACTTTGAAAAGTTACTTTATTAGTTAGCGCCTGGTGGTCGGGCCTTAGCCCATGGGGCCCGGCCGGGCTCAGCCCGAAAGAGCGACGTGGGCCCGCCCTCCTGTGGGCCATGGGGGTCGGGTGCAGAGAGGATTGGGTGGCGGTCGAGGGCGGGTGGCCCGGCGGCCTGGTCCATGCTCACAGCCCCTGGCTGTTGGGACGTGGAATGTCACCTCGCTAGGGGGGAAGGAGCCTGAGCTTGTGCGGGAGGTTGAGAGATACCGACTAGAGATAGTCGGGCTCACCTCCACGCACAGCTTGGGCTCTGGTACCTAACTCCTGGAGAGGGGCTGGACACTAAAGTAGACCTGCATTGAAATAAATGCAGTCAGATCTTTGGACCAAAAAATTACTTATATTTACACGTAAGATCCTTCTGAATGTAGTAAAGTAAATCTGCAAGTCCAGATCTGTCATTCAACGGAGAAATCTTCATTTAAAAATGACAAATTTACAGCTAAAATTTAGCCATCACAGTCATCATATCCGTCATCACATCCGGGACGCTGCCAAGACGTCAGGGAAAAGACCCTATCCCAGCATGCATTGCGCGCACCAACTGTAATTTGTGGATTTACATCAGTTTGCATCTGCACCTTTTTCTTGTCTTATACGGAAGGATCTACTTTTTTTAAAACTTCATATTGTCTTGTGGCACGTTTGGTGAGTACACATTTCTTTTATTTGTGCTTGAAAATTATTTTAGGGGACTTTTTCATACGCCTGTTTGATTGAGTGGTGTTGCATTGAAAATCTACTGTCTTTTGCCTCCGGTGTTACCGTCGCGGGGTACGGAGACGGGACCCACAAAGAATCCAAGTCATTAAAAAGATATAAACCTCTCTCAGCGGCCACGGAGCTCTGCGGCTCCGATTAGCGAGACGTGCGGGGCTGCGGAAAGTCTGTCCTTGCAGCAACAGGTGTCACCGGCCACTCCGCATCAAAACGTCGAGCGTAGTCTCTGGACTTTTGCCAAGTTGGCTGCACCTCCATTCAGTAGACAGGGACGTGGTGCCGGGTGCACAGCAGACACGGGGGTGTGAGTGGCCCACTTCAGCATTTACTGAGCACGCAGACTCAGTAAGCGCAGCGGAGGCAGAGAGCGAGGCGTCGGGGAAGAACGTCGCCCGCTGTCGATGACGCCGCTGATCTGAGCATGCAGAGCTGTATCTCACATTCATTGCAGCTTACTTTTGGATGCTGAAACCAGGACGTGTATAACAGTAACATTACTAACAGATCAAATCAATTTCAATGCGGGATCGGACTGAAGGCGGGAGCGCTCCGTGTTCTGCCGGACGTCACTGCAATGACCCAGATGTACAAACAGTTTTCGTTGAGGGCCAAATTTTAGCTGCAAATTTGTCATTTTTAAATGAAGATTTCTCCGCTGAATTACAAATTTGGGCTTGCAGATTTACTTTACTGCATTCATAAGGTCTACAAATACATATCAGCTATTTCTTTCTGAGATCTGACCACATTTATTTCAATACAGGTCTACTTTAAGGAGAAAAGAAAAAAAACTACAGTACATTCAATCCAAGCTGCTCCTTAATGTTTGTAATTATTCATTTGTTATATTTATTTATTATAACATAATAAAGTAAGCAAACTGGTGTTTTTATGCGCCTTATCAGTGCCACTGGCAGCACTGTAGTAGTAAAACTAGAACACTCAGCAATATTGATTGAAGAACTTTGATGAAAAACTATTGGCTATCTTTTAGTTGTTAAAAACACATTCATCCTCATCCTTGTGATTATTATTATTATTATTATTATTATTATATACAAAAATGTCTTCACAAAATAAATATGGAAACTATATCTTAAAAATTGGACCTTTACATTTGGCCGGGGGGGGGTCCTGTCCTCTCTGTAGCCCTACTGGCTACAGGCCTGCACAGCTTCTGTTAGCAAGAGGAAAACACACGTAAGATGATGAGAAAAACTCACGTACTCATATAGAAAACAGTACCTGATTGGCTGGTAAAAAGTGCGTCACATATGCAATCTGTCAGAAATGGACTTGGTGTATTTTGAAGGTTTTAAAACATCCACTGCACCCTGTTGATGAACTAGCAGAAAACAACGATACAGCGGTGGCTACAGCTCCATCAGCACAGTGTTTATCAAACTGAACAATGCGGAATGCACCCTGATGAGTTTAACAGATGCTGATCAATCAACAATTGCCTTGATTCCTATCGCTATGATCAGATCAAGACATCCCTACTTTAAACAATTATGAGTACTGACAACTGTGAAAGGGCCACTCTCGTTTCTTTTATGATTCCCTTCAGCTATGGTCATATGCAAGGTTTTAGAAATACTGAGGTGTTAATTTTTTAATTCATCCAGTGTCCACTCATCATCCAACAGGTGGCAGACATGTCTATGGGATATTACAGGGGCAAATAAAAATTGGTCCTTTAATTGATCTGGTGCATCAAAGCTAATCACTGTCTAAAAACAATGTTCTTAATGTTCTCAATGATAACTTGGGACTCCCCCCAAGCTGGGCGGTGCGGGCCCCGCCTGCTGCGGCCTTCACCCACTTTACCTCAATTCGGTTGACGGACTGCTTCAAGTTTAGTGCACATAAATAATGTCAAATGTATATGTGTTGTCTTTAATTCTGATGTGTGCCATTATTACGGTAAACAAGTAATAATTGTGGATTAATTGCTGTATCATGTCTGAGGTAATTAGAGTGTAAATGTAATTTCATTGTTGTTGCACTCATGTAATGACAATGACAATAAATCTCATCTCATCATGTCTTCAATTACTTTATTGAATTGCAAGATGATCGCATTCATTGTTTTTGAGTTACTGCTTACAAAAGCTAGCTGATCTAAATTAACCCATTCACTCACTCACTCACTCGCTCGCTCGCACACATACATCTACATTTTTGCTGTGCAAGCTCCATTCCCTTTTTTGAAAATATGCAAAAAAAAAGAAAAAAGAAGAAGCAGTTATGCATATTCTTCTTGAATTATTCAAATAAAAGTGTAAAGTGTGACAAGTATGCCCGGTCTCCCCTACTAATCAAGCTTAGCAGTGTACAGTGAAAGTCTGCCAGCTAATGTACGTAGCAGCTGTTTCCAGCTCTGTTCACTCAGTGATCACCCAGCCGAGGTGAACAAACATCAATCTCCTGTTAAGATCATATTAACTCAGAGATAAATCCTTCAGTCCCTTCATGGATGTATCGAGGCAAATGTGTTCAACCACGTTTTACACCATTTAGGCTCCCTGGCCTGGCCGGTTGAGTAATGAAGTGTTGGAGTTCAGTAATGAGACTGTTTACAAGGCGTGCTTGTTTCACATGAATCAAGCCCAGTGTGTGGTTAGATAAATACCAGCTTGGCCCTGCACGAAGCCAGTCAAACCTTCTCCGCCACGCAGGAAATGGCAGCCAAATTCCTGTGGAATGAATGAAGAGGAAATCTGCGAGTGGCAGCCTACCACCAGATCCTCTGAAAGGAGAGGGTGGAAAAGCCGTGGCCCTTCCTCTGGCGTGGAGCCGAGCCAGGGCTCAGTAGGTGAGACTGATGGAATAATAATACACATCCTGAGTGTTCTTTTCATTAGCAGCACGGTTTCGTGTTTTTCATCATCCTGCTGAGAGAAATGGAGAGACCCTTATTTCTGAGCTGGACAAATTACCCTTTCCCCTCTGGGAGATGCAGCTGCATTCAATATTGTGTGTGTGTGTGTGTGTGTGTGTGTGTGTGTGTGTGTGTGTGTGTGTGTGTGTGTGTGTGTGTGTGTGTGTGTGTGTGTGTGTGTGTGTGTGTGTGTGTGTGTGTGTGTGTGTTAGAGGGGGAGTCACAGTTGGACACAAGGATTTCCTGTTGGAAATAATAATTAACGATAATACGAGTACACACGAGATAAACGCTGGCTGTCTCACTAATATGGTTTTCTGGAGAACCTGCACATGATTTACCTCATTTTCCACATGTGAATTACAAACACTGGACAAACCCTTTGTGATGTCACACATAGGTTCTCTGAAGAGCAGGATTAAAGCTCAAATTGGGCTGCTCCAAAAGTCACTGACTTAGAAGTGCTTGACTCCGCCCAACCAATATATGGGTAAAGAGGTGGAGCCTGAGCAATCCCAATGTGACCGGGATGGGGTCAATGAAGCCTGAACGAGCTCGCCATCTTAGTGTTACCAAACAGGCTAAAGCTAACAGGCTAATTTTGATTGGGGTGTATTATTAATGTATATTTATGAGGACTTCGCAGTACTGTTCACAACAGGTAGCTTGAATAGTAAGTAAGTAAGTCCCTTCGGCTGCTCCCTTGTTTGCACTCGGGGTCGCCACAGCAAATCCAAGTTGGATCTGCATGTTGAATTGGCACAGGTTTTACGCCGGATGCCCTTCCTGACGCAACTCCATATTACATGGAGAAATGTGGCAGGGGTGGGATTTGAACCCAAAACCTTCTGCACTGAAACCAAGCACATTAACCACTTGCCACCACCCCTGCAACAGGTAGCTTGAATCAGTATTAAAAATTATAAACCAGCTTATTGCCTGAGTAACATTCGAAATGTCACCAATTGTCAGTACCTGCTAACAGTGAATATAACAAATAAATAAAAAAATGCTAAATTTCACTCACTGGCAATACTGGAGCACAGACATCTAAACACTCTGTCAGTTGAATTAACTACACGCATACCATATTATCTCAGTGTTTGTAATAAAAATTATCACAAAGGACAAACACAGCCGAGTACACAGCAGCTAGCAGTCACTGCTAGCAGCTAGCTGGTGGCTGCTGAACACCCAGCATAGGTAGCTGTCGCTCAAAGCAGTATGCCTCAAAGTATTCATAACCTTAAGGCTTAAAAGATCTTAAACTGATGTATTTATAGAAATTTACCCTCTGTAAAATCTTCATGAATGGGGAACTAGCTACAGAGACTAAAACTTTTTTTTTTTGTAGTATACAGGTTAAAATATGTTTATTTCTGCTGTAAAGTTGGAGACTTTACAATGGGTTTCTCTGGGGAGAAGACTTTCTTTTGGAACCATGTGGCCTTCAAGGAACTGCATCATTTGGCACTTCCGCATTTGCTTCAGTTTTCATTCCCGAGGTTGACACTTGGAGAATTACAAAAATCAAACTTCTTTTGGATATTGAGAATAGATTCATTTGAAGCTATGAGCCCAGTTTTACAGACTTGACCAACATAGTCTGACTGATGGTTAAGCTGTTCATATATAGAACACAGTGACTCATATTAACCAAAGTAATCCTGCATTACTTCCACCTGCAAACACCTCATGTCCCAGGTGACCTATTTTCTCAATTACCAGTGCCATTACTCTTACTTTCCATTCCATCATATGTCCAGATTAGAGCAGAGTTTGGTTGAAAGTCCACTGACAGCCACATTAACGTGCATTTTCTGCACTCTTATTACCGAGCACACAGAGCAAGAGTTACAGCACCTCTCACATTGAGCCAGCTCGAGCGATAAATCTCCCGCGCTAATGGACAAGCTTAAGGTTTTTGACTGTAAATAAAGTCGCGGCAGACGTGTCATTCTCACTACACAGGCAAAAAAAACAGAGGAAATGGCTTTCTACATGTGTCCAGCCATCAGAATGTACGCTAAGCATGAGCGGCCCCCCCCAACAATAACAAGCTCTTGCCTGTGTTGTACTATTAAAAATCTATTTCACGGAGAGGAAAAAGTTTATCTTCAAGGTAAACTTTCAGTTTTTCACAGCTGAGTAGGAAGTTATTAAAATCTTAGAACAACACATTTACTGCAGAAAAATGGCAAATACACTGTAAAATTATGTGCTAATGTAGTCAAATCAGTGTAGGTTTGATCAATTTCATAATGCCAATATGTGCGTTACATGAACTTAAAATCCTACAGTTTATAGACAGTTTTATCATTCGTCTCCATTCATCTAAGTTGAAAAGCTAAATTGAATGAATGTCATGATGAGAGTCCTGCAAGCCCATCAAATTACTGTATTGTTCTGAATATAAGACAGTTTATTTGTTTGTTTGTCTGCATCCTAAAAAATACATCTGGAAAAAAGGTATATTCAGGGTCTACATTGTTACATGTCATATACATTCACCAGGGTATGTAGGTAGCAGCAAATATCCATGAAACAGGTGTGAAGGAACCTGCACTTCAAACTAGCTCAAAGTGCTGAATGATGGCGAGACACTGGTCATTCAAATAAGAGAGCACCTCAAAATTCAGGCAAGTTAACTAGTAACGGAAAAGAAGTTATGATGCAAACATTAAGGTCATAGTGATAAATGCGTAGTCATCCAACAACTCTCATTGCAGCCAAGAAATACAGTATGAATGTGCGGAAGATGGTGAGCCCAAAAAAATGTTCACAGTCATAAACATAATGTGGAAATATGCGTTGTTGGCATTATTTTATAATAAATATATTTATTTGTCAAAATGAAGATTGGGTTTTCACAAAGTTTTTTTTTCCTAAATAAACAATTGGGGGGTGGGGTGTTATTTTATAATCAGGGTCATCTTATACTAATACTGTAATACAATAAGTTAATGAAGAAACAGATAATATATTAGAATAGTTCTGCTTCCCTATATTTTTGGAGTATGTACTTCAAGTACATCACGCAAATCAAGCTGACAGCTGAAAATCTGAATACTTCTCCAATGATTAAACTGCATCAAACTATAATTTGAGAAATGTTTAGCATTCCATCCATCCATTTGTTCTCCCTGCTCCTCCTAGGTTATTTGGCCAATTTCCATCAAACTTGATATGTGGATGACAGTCACCCCAGAACCGCCCATAACGTGTTTGTTTGACAAAAGGTCAATGTTATGCTCAAGTCATTGGCTTGATGGTCAAAATTTCAGTTTGGTCTTCAATTAGTACCCAACATGGCACTCATATGGTGGAATGTACTAGAACTGCCCAGCAGGTCAAATTTGCCAAAGGTCAATAGTTGAGCCAAAGTCATGTCTCCCTGACTGATTGTTGGCCCACTACCACTCCCAGGTCCTTTTGTTGATTTCTGCCTAAGGGTCCCACTGGGGAGAGGATAATTGTGCATGAATTGAGTATACAAATCGCAGGCGTGTCGTTGTCATCCGCAACAAAAATGGCCAAAAATGCAAATGTCCCAGTATGAATTACGGATATATTATAATATATAGCGAATATATGATGAACAATTACGGTTATATAACGCATGCAGTGACGAAACTGATCCGACACATTGAGATTATCACGGCAGTATTACGGCTGTATTATGATGCATCGCGCACGTGTTGCGCGTGCACGGCATCTGCATTGCAGTCATAAAAGAAGTGCACTCGGGCCGTCGGCATCACTATTCACACCAACAATACAGCCTCTGGAGCACTTGCTGGACTTGGACAAGTTGATCACAGAGTTAATGTTCATTTTGTCATGCGAGGGTTAACTGTTCATGAGTTTGGGGAGGGGGAGGGGGAAGCCGCTGGGTGTGAGACTGTGTTTTTTTGTTGGTTTTTTTTTTTTTTTTGAGTGAGTTGTGGCTAAAACACCAACTTTTCCTTTTGTTGGAGTTAAATAAAAGTCCTGGATTGCAGCAGCTACGTCTTTGTGTCCGCAAAGCAGATGTAATGAAAACGCTTTATTCGTGGCCAATCTGTATGCATTCGCTACAACATATTTAGTTTGTGATGTGGACATGATGGGCACGCAATATATCTGTTTACACACTGTCCCGGTCCGCTGTCAAGCCGCAAATCCCCGTCAGTTGCGGATATCAGCGGTTAATGGCAGATATACAGCACATAGAGTATGTATTGTGTATGAATTGAGTATGTATGGAGTATGTAAGGCAGATGTCATCCGCATTCAGATTTTTGAACAGCTCAAAAATCCTGGCTGCGGACATGCTGCCTCTGCGGATGATCACGGGCGTGTTCGGATGACGGCCGACTCATACAGGCATGTTACATGGATATTGCCTGATGTTTGGCGAATATGGCCAATTTTGTGCGCAATCCGTACACAAATCCTCCTAAACGCCAGTGGGACAGAGCCCTAAGGTGGTATGTCAACCTTGAAAACATCTGGGTCAAGGAATTTGATAATCAACCTGATTTAGACCATATGTGTTACACAATTTGGTGGATTCCAAACTGCCTGGCAAGGTCAGCAAGTGGGCAATCATTTGGGTGAAGGTCAAAATCATGAGGGTCAAATATTAGATTGTCGTAGCCCTGACTGTCTTCGTGTCCATGGGAAACTATTACCTATTAGGGAAGATAAAGTGGGATAAAGCTCCAACATTTAGAACATTCAGAAAGACTGAAGAAAAGTTCCCCTAAAGTACAGTCACTTCTCTCCTGTCTGTTATTTGTTGTTTGCTGTCTAGTTTTGTATTGTTCTGACTGTAATTTTTCCCACATTTTCTGTATTAGCATTAGTGTCCTGTCAGACTGGTAATTGTTTGATTTTAAATACTGTTAGTTCTATCGGTTGTGTATTGTATGTGGAATTAACTGTCTAACTCTAAATGTTGCACTACTGCTGCCTTTCAGGACATAAAGAAGCTTCTCTCCTCGGCTACTCCTCCACATTCCAACAGAAGGAACAGCAGTTGGAGCCTTTTAACAGGTCTAATGCCTCTATATGTGGAAAAAGCCAGACATATCAGGATTACTCCAACTGCATTCTTGGTCAGAGGCATTTTTAACATCAAATATGTTTTGGGAAATTTGTGCTATACTGTTAAAAAATGACGAGCTATGCAGTGAGTAGTCAGTACTCCTATTTCTTTGGAAACATAAGGGTATTTAGCATTGTATTATATTCTATATATTGTTATACTGAGTAAAAAAGTGAATGTGCAGTAGGGCTGTTTTGTATTATATAGTGAAAAAATAAAAGTTGTGAGAGACTTCGGCACGTTTTGTTTCACTGGGGTTTTATACAACCCCTGGCAATAATTATGGAATCACCAGCCTTGGAGGATGTTCATTCAGTTGTTTAATTTTGTAGAAAATAAGCAGATCACAGACATGACACAAAACTAAAGTCATATTTCAAATGGCAACTTTCTGGCTTTAAGAACACTATAAGAAATCAGGAAAAAAAAATTGTGGCAGTCAGTAACGGTTACTTTTTTAGACCAAAAAGAGGGAAAAAAATATGGAATCACTCAATTCTGAGGAATAAATTATGGAATAACACTGTAATTTTCATCCCCAAAACTAACACCTGCATCAAATCAGATCTGCTCGTTATCTGCATCTAAAAAGGAGTGCTCACACCTTGGAGAGCGTTGCAACCAAGTGGACTGACATGAATCATGGCTCCAACACGAGAGATGTCAACTGAAACAAGGAGAGGATTATCAAACTCTTAAAGAGGGGTAAATCATCACGCAATGTTGCAAAAGATGTTGGTTTGTTCACAGTCAGCTGTGTCTAAACTCTGGACCAAATACAACAACATGGGAAGGTTGTTAAAGGCAAACATACTGGTAGACCAAGGAAGACATCAAAGCGTCAAGACAGAAAATTTAAAGCAATATGTCTCAAAAATTGAAAATGCACAACAAAACAAATGAGGAACGAATGGGAGGAAACTGGAGTCAACGTTTGTGACTGAACTGTAAGAAACCGCCTAAAGGAAATGGAATTTACATACAGAAAGTTAAACGAAAGCCATCATTAACACCTAAACAGAAAAAAAGTTACAATGGGCTAAGGAAAAGCAATCGTGGACTGTGGATGACTGGATGAAATTCATATTCAGTGATGAATCTCGAATCTGCAATGGGCAAGGTGATGATGCTGGAACTTTTGTTTGGTGCCGTTCCAATGAGATTTATAAAGATGACTGCCTGAAGAGAACATGTAAATTTCCACAGTCATTGATGATATTGCGCTGCATGTCAGGTAAAGGCACTGGGGAGATGGCTGCCATTACATCATCAATAAATGCACAAGTTTACTTTGATATTTTGGACACTTTTCTTATCTCATCAATTGAAAGGATGTTTGGGGATGATGAAATCATTTTTCAAGAGGATAATGCATCTTGCCATAGAGCAAAAACTGTGAAAACATTCCTTGCAAAAAGACACATAGGGTCAATGTCATGGCCTGCAAATAGTCCGGATCTTAATCCAATTGAAAATCTTTGGTGGAAGTTGAAGAAAATGGTCCATGACAAGGCTCCAACCTGCAAAGCTGATCTGGCAACAGCAATCAGAGAAAGTTGGAGCCAGATTGATGAAGAGTACTGTTTGTCACTCATTAAGTCCATGCCTCAGAGACTGCAAGCTGTTATAAAAGCCAGAGGTGGTGCAACAAAATACTAGTGATGTGTTGGAGCATTCTTTTGTTTTTCATGATTCCATAATTTTTTCCTCAGAATTGATTGATTCCATATTTTTTCCCTCTACTTGGTCTAAAAAAGTAACCGTTACTGACTGCCACAATTTTTTTTCCTGATTTCTTATAGTGTTTCTTAAAGCCAGAAAGTTGCTATTTGAAATGACTTTAGTTTTGTGTCGTGTCTGTGATCTGCTTTTTTTTCTACTAAATTAAACAATTGAATGAACATCCTCCGAGGCCGGTGATTCCATAATTTTTGCCAGGGGTTGTAGGTGCAGACCAAATTTGAACTCAGTCAGATAAGATTTATGGGTCCCCCAGAGTGACACATTTTCCTCTCCCTCCGACGGCAAGTCAACGTCACCTGAACAGGAGAAGACTCTGATAGCATTATTTTTCTTTTACAGGTACATGTGATGGCTTTTAATTGCAAAAAGTGGTGGTTGATTAGTCACCCAAAGGAGAACATTACTGGAATTACTGGATTACTACATTGCTTGTTTGGGGAAAATTGTTGCTTTGTGGGGGACCCCTAAACAATGTCCTATTAAAATAAAATTTGGCACAGAGCTATTATTTTATTAGTGGAACTAGAACAACATGTGGCCCAAAAGATTTTGCAACATTTGACATTCTGAACAGGTCTAACGTGCAGTAGGTGTTGGCACATTTAAGACATGATGTTTGCTGCTTGAATTTCCTGGTACTTAAACTCTGAGATTTGTTGTATTCACTAATTACATTAGCGATCCCGCTTCCCATAGACCATCAAATGCTAATTGGCTTAAAGTGGAGGAAAAGGCTTTAAGAACAGACTCCAGATAAAACAGCGGGCATGGAAACATCCTTAAAGTAAACGCAGCAGGCACCACACCATGCCTCATCTGTCCAGGTCACGTGATTACACAGGTGTCAACTGACCGTCAAAACGCCGTGGTATACTCTTCTCTTTAATGAAGCGTACTGCTGCACTTTCTTTTCTGTTTGGTTGTGTGTGAATGTTATTTACTTGGCCTGTATGTGGGAAAGTATCAGAGACAACGACGTCCCAACGGGATAGATGGAGCAATTAAAGCTTGGCTGCAACAATCGTCTTTTCTGAGCCAGACATATTGGAGAATGAGCAGGAACAATGCATCCCGTTTAGAATGTTTTACTGAAGTTCACAGAAAACAATATAACTAGCCACGGGAGAACAAAAAAATGTCAGCCTGCATCTAAACTAGGAAGCAAACCACCGTTGTTTAGGGATTTCCATGTTTTCTATTAGGCAAATCTGAGTATTGTGAAGCTTAAAGGTGTAGTCCCTTTTGAATTTTTTAAAACTATTTAAGTCATGAAAATAATTATATTCTCATAATATAATTTTGTTGCTTAGTATTCAAATAATTAATCTTATATCCCCAATATGATCAAAATTTACTTTGTCTATAAACATATTTAAATTTTAGCCCTTGTGGTTTCAGCAACAAGATGCCATAACAGTTTCTGTGGTGATGTCATTGGTTTAATGTTACAGTACTGCTATGCTACATATGCTAGTATTAGCATCATAGAGCTGAATGATGAGTGTCCCATGAGTGAAAGTGACAAAAAATATGAAATTTGGTCATATTTCACGTGAACATTTTCCAGGAGATCTAGTGGACAGGTAAGGCAACACACACAGGTCTGCTGTCAATACGAACATTAATTATAATTACAAAGTCTGGACTTGGTTTCAAAAATTGAGTCAGTGGAGAGATTCAACATTTTATTATAGCTGTATAAAACCTTTTTATTTCCCCACAGTTGTAAGTTGGAAAATTCAAGTTCCCAGTTTTCTTTGAATGCAGCATGCACTTTATGCTGCCTGCAAGATTTCATGGAGTCGATATATCAATTCCACTCAAAGAAATATTTCCTCAGCAATAAATAAATAAATTGCTGTAATTTTACAATATACCACAGAAATAACAGGTACTTCATAATAAGTTAAAATTACATATAATAAAAAAATTGAAAGGCACTGCCTCAAAAGCCCTTTCTGAGGAAATGAGTAACATAACTGCAAGACAAATGATCAACAACTTTTTGCACTTGGTGTTACATGTTATGAGATTTAGTTTTGCAGTAAAATGCAAAATCCTGAACTGGTTGTGCACTATAATGAGGGAGTTTATCCAATACCTACTGCAGGAGCAATGCACTCTCCTCTGTTGCGTCTATCTGAGAGCATTAGGAAAGACAGACCAGTTCTCCCTGTAATACGTCATCTCCTCGGCACAGTGGGAGATGCCAACAGCAGGAAGCCATCTGCAGGAAATGTATTTTCTCCCTCGTCATGGGGTCTCCTCCTGGCTCGCTGAGCTGCACAGGTGTCAGGGCAGTGAACTTGAGGTTGATGATATCAGGTTTTAATTAATACAAAATCCAATTTAGATTTGCTCGGATCTAATTATTTTTGTGGTGATTAACTAGCACAGGTCTGAGATAAAAAAAAAAATTGTCATATCATATTGTCATATATGTCGTCATATGGAAAAAAAAATTGCTGCTACTTGTTGCTCTATTTTTAGGTCGCACCATCATCTTTGAAAACTGCTAAAAACACATGGTTTAGATATGCCAGCTCAACTACACCACCTAGTGGCTGACAGTATTGAATGCAATTATAACCATATTGAAATTTAATCATCAATAGATTTGTATGCAGTTTTTTTCTCCGAGCTATTTGTGATCATAAGGATCCAATAAGTATAACTAACAATGTACATGTTATTGCACATATAGACTCTCTGCTGGCTGCAGCTTTTAAATATGAAATTCATAAACTGACATAGATGCACATTCCTGAATCATCCAGCAGGTGTGATTTTTCTTCCTTTTAATGTGAACTCCAGAACAACATTCAAAACATGGGTGTCTCGAAGGTTTTGAAATGTTTTGAGACAGTGTTGTGAGTTTGCTAATTTGCAGTCCTGACGAAAAGGTTTGGGACCATCCCCTGTCAGACATTCTATTGATTCTTGATTTCTGGTTTTTACTTTCCCATTCTGTTGTATATTTTTGCCTGCGTTGTGATGACTTCCTCTGCATGCACCCTCTGAAACAATGTTTCAAACATAGGTGTTTCAAAGGTTTCAAAAAATTTTGAAGCATTTTTGTTAGCCATCACTACTTTGCAGTACTGACAAAAAGTTGTAACATCATCTCCAACAATATGCTCTATCCATTCTTTAATTCCAGTTTTACTTTCTTGCGCTGTGTATTTCACTAAGTATTTGCCCATTTAGTGTGGGCATCATGTTTCCCCATGTGGTTGCTAGCTTAAAGTGTCAGCTAGCGCACCAATGAGAACATGAAATGTCCAACATTTCAGCAGGTGGCAGAAAAACTACTTTGAACCACAGCTGTGCCAAATTTTACAGAATCCATCCAGCATCCACTAACCATCCACCAAGAGGCACATCAAAGGGATATTACATAGGCAAAGCAACACTGATTTGGGATTTACCAGGTGCATCAAAGTTAATCCCAAGTTATTTAATGCTGCCCTAGACAAGACCAGCATTAAATAATTACAAACTAAAAATTAAAGGGTAAATAAACTCCTTGGGAGTCAAAAACCATCATGCTTTAATATTTTTTTATTATTATTATTATTATTATTATTGTGTTTTCAAAAATATGGGTTTTTTGTTTGTTTGTTTGTTTTACCCAGTACATGGATCTGTATTCTGAACTGAAGGTGATCTTCCAGCCCACCGTTATTCCTTTTGGGGGTTGGCAGCCAGGTCGGCACTTCAGCAGTCATAAAAATATCTGACGCAGCTCCAAGTCAAAAAAGAAGGTTTCTTGTTTCAGATCTCCGTGTGAGCAACTCTGCCACTGCCTTCAGTTGGAAGGTAGTGCACATAATGAAGGGGATGGGAGAAAGCCATCTGGAGCCTCATCTCCCGATAAGAAGAAACCACACAAGAGCACCAAGGGTCTTGTCTTTGGAGGATGGCGACTGGTGTGGTGCTAAGGGGTTGTCAACTGCATGGCAGCGCCCAGGTCCAAACCTGAGGTGGCTCATGTGGAACAGCAGATGGAGCGTCCTTTCACTCTGCAAGTATCACAGTCTTCCACTGCTGTTGGGGGAGCTTTGAAAACTCCACATTTCAGTGGCTTCACTGTCTGAAGTACAAAGAACTGAAATTGGCCAGATCTCTATGGGTGGATACTTTTAGTCTGGTTGTCCCAATAGTCGGCATATGGACGGCGTGGCAGTTGCTGTTGGCAGACAAGTTCTTTCCAGTGGTGTTGGATGTTACTCCTGTCAATGAGTGTAATATAAGGCTCAGACTCAGATGTTCACTGGGTGTTGTGTCTGTTGTCTCACACTATGCTCGACTGCGGTGAGCGATGTCTCTGTGAGGGTGACCTTTTATTTGCAGCTTCACTCTGTGATTGATGACTGCCCCAAAGGTGACACTTTATTGGTCATCATGGGTCATTTTAATTTGACCACTGGCACTGACAGGGCTGGTTATGAGGACTATACTGGTCCGTACAGATCTGGTAACTGTCGTAAAATGTTGCAGTGCTCCTTGACTTTGCAAAAATCTGGGTACTGTGAGTTGTTGGATCCTGGTTTCAATCCCCAGATTTACACCGCTGGACTTTGTATTCTAATATCGGGTGTGAGTTTTTCCCAGTGAAAACTGGTGTTCATCAGAGATGTGTTCTGGCTCCTACACTATTCAATGCTTGCATGGATTTGGGTGTTGAGCAGGATTGTGGAAACCAGTGACTTAGGTACTTTTGTTAGCAACGAAAGTTTCATTGACCTTGACTTTGCAGACAATGCTGTGATCTTTGTGGAATCGGGATACTCTGATTGCAGTGAATGACAAGCTGAGTGAGGAATTGAAGTGTCTGAGTTTGCAGTTGTCTTGGATCAAGACTATGATTCAGGCTTTTTATGACTCAGCCGTCAGAAGTGCGTTTGTGGTAAAAATGTTGAATTTATAGACAGTCACTTGTCTCAGCAGTAGCATACCTGTCTCCGAGTCCTCGGCTTTCGAGATCGAGAGGCGCTTGAGAAGAGCTTACAGACTCAAGGTCGCTGGAAAGAGGTGTTTGCTGATGCCGACATCTTTTCAGGAGAACAAAGGTCCAAGTGTTTTGGGCCCTTGTGCTTCATGTATGGTTGAGACTTGGATGCTAAATAGCACCCTAGATTGATAACTGGATATCTTTGGTACTCCGTCTCTTGAGATGATCCTTGGGTACCACTGGAATGACTTTGTGTCAAATGAGTGGTTACTTAGAGAGACTAAGAAGAGGAATATCACTTGCATTGTGAGGAAGCGTCAGCTTCAACATTCTGGTCATGTGCCACATTTCTCTGTGCATGATCCGGAGTGCAGGTGCATGCATCTTGAGAACCCCAGCTGATGGAGAAGGTCAAGGGGACGTCCATGTTTCACCTGACTGCGGGAGAATGATGGCTATTTCAGAGATGTGGTAAAAGTGAATATTGTTTAATAATTCAACATTTTCTCTGTTACACCTACATCCAGATGTCCAGGCCTCCCAACAAACAAACAAACGGCTCACTTTTTATCATCCCTTTATGGCATTTATAATTACAGAAATAGAAAGTAACCTGTTTGGCTGTATGTCTGAAGGTCATTTGGCCAGCAAGACCTCATCAAAGACTCAATGTAAGTACATTATCTGCACACTCTTTTCTGTATTTGGCACAACACATTCTAGAGCTCACACGTTTTTGCACCTAATTTCCCTCATACTATAGCAAGTGGTGCATGTCTGACAGCGGCGCAGTCATATCCTTAATAATAAAGAATGTGAACTGTTTCCTGCATGGAGAATACTATAATACCATAATAAACACGATATGACCAGAATCATTTTGCTGTTATTTTATTCACACCACATATTGCATTAAAAGTTCTGTTTAATAATTCAAACTATGTATTGTAATTCTGTAGCTCAGAAATTGCACAGAGCCGCATACTTGTTCCCTTTCTTCACTGGCTGTGGTTGAAAGCTCTCAAAAGATGCACACAAAGAGTATAGTACAACAATCAGAGGCCAAATTCAATTCCAAATTAAGACAATACAAGTAAATGGAGTTTAAAAAAAAAAAGCAGCTGCATCAATTCAACCAGTAGTCGTACCAAAAAATTATGCAAACTGAAATAAAATGCAAACACAAACAAATACAATCTGCAGCACATGTAGCAGTTTAATTTGATAGTGTGTCTGTTGCAAATTTACACAACACACCAAAACACAGATGTGTTACAAAGCTCTGTAACACAGTGAAAGTAGTAACAGCACAAAAAAAACTTTCTGCCAGGAGGACTCCGACTAACAAACCGTTCACTCAGTGCAAAATTAACTTCAGCTCTACCTGGTCAGCAGAACTGCTTATGTTTATTTATTTTGTTGATTTTATTCTTAAGCTACCTATAGTTTCACATTTCACTATTTTATTTTACTGAATAGTCAGTAACCTGTGTTGCAAGTACTTCCGATATGTTGTGGAGCTTTGCAACACATTTGTTGTACGAAGTTTCCACATAGTCATCTTCCCACACACTAATAAAAACGCCGGACAAGTTTTTGCATCTCATCAGTAAAGAAATCGGGTGTTGTCTCTTGGCACCAGTGACGTCAACTGCCTGCATATCTGTATCATTAGTGTAATGATCTCCATTCAGGTGTTTTTTCATCTTGGGAAAAAAGAAAACGTGGGAGGGCACTTGTGGTAAGGTCATGTAAAGGTTGAACTGCTGCAATGCATCCTGTATTTGTCTACTTGTGTGTGGCCACCCTGTAAGCACTCTTCTTCACCTCTCTACTACATTCCACATTAATTGGGATAGTTGACCCCAAGTATCTAAACGTCACCACTTATCGTTTGCAACCTCACTACTCCATGAGACCTCTGATTCACACATGTGCTCAAGCTTGCTCCTACTGACTTTCATTCCCCTTCTCTCCAGAGAATATCTCCACCTCTCCAGGCTACTCTCACCCTGCTGTTGCCAGCCAACCTGTCCATCATCACTGCAAATAAAGGGCTGAATAGATCCTTGATGTAATCCAACCTCCACCTTGAATGCCTCCTTCATTCCCACTACAAATCTCATTGCTGTCACACTGTCCTTGCACATATCCTGCACCACCCTCACATACTTCTCTGTCACTCCACACTACCTCATACACTACCACAACTCTTCTCTTGGCACCCTGTCATAAGTTTTGTAGAAACACACAATGTAACTAAATCAGACCCTCTTAGTGCTTCTCCATTAGTGCTCTCAGAGCAAACATTGCTTCTGTAGTGCTTTCTTGGCATGAAACCATATTGCTGCTCACAGATCTTCACATCCTTTCTAAGCCTAACTTCCACTACTCTCTCATAAATTCATGCTGTGGCCGATCAATTTCATGCCTCTGTAGTTACTGCAGTTATGAACACTGTTGGACGATAGCATGAGTGGTGGTCATGACCTCGACCAATCTGGTATGGAATTTAATTTGTGATCTTTGTGCTTGGCTTGTCAAAATTCATACCAGATGCCCATCCTTACACAACCCTACTCACTTGTCCGGGTTTGGAACCGGTGCTCTGAATGCACCGACATGCACTTGATAGATGACAAAATGTGCAGTCTACTCCTTTCCTGCTTCTTCCTTCCTTAGGCTTGGGACCACCACTCAGAATACACCCTATGTGGCTGAGTTTGCAGCTGATGTCCAATCTGGACTATATTTAAGATCAAGATCACACTTTGACAAATGCTTATAATGATTTTGATATTTCCTGCAGACAATTGTACAGTTTCATTTCCTGGTAAATTGCCTCGGCTCCTGTTCTGGTGGAGTCCCTTCACTGTGTTGTTTTATTAAAGCAAACATTTGTCAGCAGGATGATGGTTGATATGCAAAATGTGGAGCAGCTCTCGCATCACTGCCTTAGTTATTCTGGCTCTTTGAAAAATGAGTTATATGAGCAATGCCGCGCTCCGACACGACAGATAAGAGGCGTGAGTGATGTTCAGAAGATTTTGTCTTTATTGCTCTTTATTAGATGGTTTTTATTTGTACCTGAGTCGTGAAGTGACTGCAGAGAAAATGCTGCAGAATAATGAAAGCATTTCATTAACAAAAGCAGCCCTCAGGCTCAAGAGAATAACAATGAAACAAAATTATTTTTATCCTGGAACATGGACTGAGAATATTTTATGTACTGGACAATACTGTACACAGCTGCAGCATTTTATCATATTATGCATAGACCGTATTTTATTCACAGACATGAAATAATTTCACATTTACAGGTAAATGAAAAGAGGAGTTTGTGTTTAGTGCACTGCTTACTGGAGTGTGAATTAATTTGGAGCATTCAGCCACAATATTAATGAACAATTATTTATCACAAATTGGTTGCCATTCCTATTGCTGTGCAGCCTGACACGCAATATAATTGTAGCCCAAATGTCAATACATTCTAGGTGTCATGTAATTACATGTGAGTTAAATTAATTTAATGTGCTCATTCATAATGGAATAAAATCAACATAATGTGTTTTTTTTATTTCAAAACTTATTACTTTCTAAAAAGTTGTGTTTACTTATTTAATTGAATAATTAAAGTCATCAATTGTGGCACAAACCACTCTCAATTCAGATTTCTGAACTGGTGTCAAATTATTACCAACAGACAAAAACATTTATGTTCACCACAATCTGAAATATAAATGTTGTGATGTACAGTTGTGATTATGTACATTCTGTGTGCTATCTGTAATGGAATAATTGTGCTGACCCGTTACATGGATCAAATGAGAAAAGTGATATTTCTGTTTTGTTGTTCAGTTGGTGTAAATGGAATCTTTGTGTCTCAATGTAATTTAAACCCAGATCTGGTCTAGCCTCGGTGGTAACAGAGATACAACCGCTTAATATAAGTCAAATATCAAAACAAGTGTATGCGGTGATTTTTTTTTAATTAAATGGTATCAAACGTTAAAACAGAAATTTCTGTTCATATTCACAAAAAAGTTCAACTACAGTACATCAAATATAAACTTGGAATCACCAAGTAACATGGCACCAAAATCTGCTCTCCGGCTTCAGTTGTTATTGGGATACAGTGAGGTGATATTTCATTGACGGCAGAAAGTACATTTCTGGTCATTTTCAGAAAAAAAAAAAAGTTCAGCTTCCTCAGATGTAAGCTTGGGGTTACCAAGTAATTCAAGAACATAATCAAGCCCGTAATTACACAGATCTAACTAATGGATGAATTTTATGTTTTATTATACTACTACTACTACTACGGTAACAATTCCATATTTGTAGCTTGCACATGTCATGGTTTGAGTTTGTTTCATTATCTGTGTTTATTTCTTTTCTCTGATCTGTATGTTATTATTCTTATGTCAGTGGTTTTTGTATGTTTATTCTCTTGCTGTTTTTTTCTGCTTAGGTCTGTCTCTGTCTGTTTCTTGGTTCTTTGTGGTGGGTGTTTCCCTCTCTCTGACCACGCCCTTGTTCTGGTGCTTTCTATGCACACCTGTTCCTGATTCCTGGGTGTGTTAGTTCTTTGCCAGATTGTTGTGCCTTGTGCCACTTTCCAGCTCTGTCCCTGCGTTCCTTAGTCCTTCCTGCCTCCTTGTGTGTTCCTGACCTCCAGCCTGTTGCAATGACCACGCCTTTTTGCCTGATGATTTTTGTACTGCTGCTTTTTCTGGACTGCCTACTCGTGTATCGACCTCAACTATCCAAACCAGTGAAGCCTTTTTACAACCAGAGCTGTCTGTTCGAGCCGTGCACTTGTGTCCAGCAATTCTTGACCATCCAGCCTGAGAGCAAATAATTCAACACCAACATTTAAACCTGTACACTCAGCAATTCAATGGAAGCACATGCGGACAAATGTAGAGGTGGATAATATTGTGCTGCACACCATTTTTTAAGTTGGACTGGAAAAGTTTGGGTTTATGAACTAGTTGCTAGATGTGCCGTGCACTTACTTTTATTTCTATTATAATCATGTTACTTCAAGGTATAGTGATGCACCCGATAACCAATACCTGGTTTCTTTTCACATGGGAAAGTGTGGCTTAAAGCATTTTATTCCACTCCAATTTCACACCGATTGCTCTGCCACTGTTCATTTTCCTTTATGTATTCCTCATCTCCAACCCTTCATGAGGCACCTTTGGCAGTGATGTAAAACTAACGTTCTGACCATAGTGGCTCCGCAGCGCCTCGCTGAGCTCTCGCGAGTTATTCTTGGATTGACCCGAGAAGAGATTTTCTTCAGGTTTTGAGTACTTTTGACTGCTCTACCATTGTCCTTTTCCATGTGATGCATTGTGTATCTCTATCTTGTCACATCTCTCATTGGGTTTATTGTACTTATAATTGGGTGATTCTTAGACTACGGGCACTTATGTCCTTTGATCATATTGTATGAAAAACAGAAAAAAGGGGAAATTTCACACTTTTATAGTTATCTTTACAATGAAAGTGTGTTAAGAAATTTGTTCTAGTAGTCTATGATGACTTTTTCACCTTTTTTCAGCATCATTATATGCAAATATTGCCGTTTTGTGCTTGTCCCACACCCAGACTTTTGATCTTCAATGATAAAATTGAATGGTAAAGAAACGTTTTTTTTCTAATGTTTTAAAATATCTCTGAATAAAATATCAGTAAAATAATCAAAACATAATTGGGTATTCAATGTCATACAACTGTTGTGAATTTTTTTAAACAAAATGTAGTTGTCCCACACTACTGCCATAATTTCCACCACAACACTGTAATGTCCCTAAACAGTTTGTATGAAAGATTGTTTGGGTAGTTTCTATGGAGATAAACAGTGACATCAGAGCACATGTATATAGCACCAAATCACAACAAACAGTTGCCCCAAGGCGCTTTATATTGTAAGGCAATGGTGTGGTGGAAATTACATTTACAAGGCCAATAGTGCCCATAGTTAAAGAATCACCCAATTAGTGATTTCTTGGACTTACTCAATAGTTGCTTTTACCTTATACCCTTTGGGTTACTTAGGTTAACTGAGAAATCAGTTTTGTTTTAAGTTTGTACTGAAAAGTTTATCTTTTTCTTTGTACCGAAATAAACTTATTCGTTATACTTCGCTGTCTCCATTGTACTGGTTTCTGACAATGTTGTCGTAATGTGATTCTAGTAAAATTCAGTCACACTAAGGCTGAGGAAAAAAAAAAAAATCAGTGTGGATTCTTCTAAAACAAACATGGCAACACAGTCCAGGATGTTTGTGATAATAATAATCATAATAAATCATTTATTAAGAAAAAGAACAATTCTTTTCTTCCCAAGGTGTCACTGCACTATATTTGCAATAAGGCATTACTTTGCTTTCAAGCGATGCATCCAACTGCATTGCTGGCAAGCAAAGTCATTTCTCTACATATAATTTCTGCTGGCAAGATGAAGTGAAAGGATCATGCTGTGTGAGGAAATTGTTCTGTTAAGTGTCTCTTCCCCTCTCATTGCAGAGCAGCATCCCTCCATATAAATGGCCGTCCAGGCGAATTGTCAGGAACGCACATCAATCTTGCAGCATATCGCCGTCGAGCCAGAAGGCGAGCCGGTGTAGACCGCAGCTACCAGTAACAATTGTGTTGAGCTTGTCTCCTCAGGCCATCTGCGCTCTACACGATGGAGCCTCAGAGCTGCAGCCACTGATCTGAAGACTGGTCACTTTCATTAAAGAAGTCATTAAATGAATTACACAAACCCACAAATAGATTTTTTTTGTTATTCTTGGATTATGGTACTTGGATTTAACTCAATTCCTCAAGCACACCAACTGAAATACAGCAGCACCTGTTGCAAAAATGTTTGCTAAAGAAAATGACGAAGTGAAAAGGTATTGCTTAAATTTTCATTGTTACGCAGATGATACCCAGCTTTATCTATCCATGAAGCCAGAGGATACACACCAATTAGCTAAACTGCAGGATTGTCTTACAGACATAAAGACATGGATGACCTCTAATTTCCTGCTTTTAAACTCAGATAAAACTGAAATTATTGTACTTGGCCCCACAAATCTTAAAAGCATGGTGTCTAACCAGATCGTTACTCTGGATGGCATTTCCCTGATCTCTAGTAATACTGTGAGAAATCTTGGAGTTATTTTTGATCAGGATATGTCATTCAAAGCGCATATTAAACAAATATGTAGGACTGTCTTTTTGCATTTACGCAATATCTCTAAAATCAGAAAGGTCTTGTCTCAGAGTGATGCTGAAAAATTAATTCATGCATTTATTTCCTCTAGGCTGGACTATTGTAATTCATTATTATCAGGTTGTCCTAAAAGTTCCCTAAAAAGCCTTCAGTTGGTTCAGAATGCTGCAGCTAGAGTACTGACAGGGACTAGCAGGAGAGAGCATATCTCACCCGTGTTGGCCTCCCTTCATTGGCTTCCTGTTAATGCTAGAATAGAATTTAAAATTCTTCTTCTTACTTATAAGGTTTTGAATAATCAGGTCCCATCTTATCTTAGGGACCTCGTAGTACCATATTACCCCATTAGAGCGCTTCGCTCTCAGACTGCAGGCTTACTTGTAGTTCCTAGGGTTTGTAAGAGTAGAATGGGAGGCAGAGCCTTCAGCTTTCAGGCTCCTCTCCTGTGGAACCAGCTCCCAATTCAGATCAGGGAGACAGACACCCTCTCTACTTTTAAGATTAGGCTTAAAACTTTCCTTTTCGCTAAGGCTTATAGTTAGGGCTGGATCGGGTGACCCTGGACCATCCCTTGGTTATGTTGCTTTAGACGTAGACTGTAGGGGGGTTCCCATGATGCACTGTTTCTTTCTCTTTTTGCTCCGTATGCATCACTCTGCATTTAATCATTAGTGATCGATCTCTTTTTCCTGGTTCTTTCCCTCAGCCCCAACCAGTCTCAGCAGAAGACTGCCCCTCCCTGAGCCTGGTTCTGCTGGAGGTTTCTTCCTGTTAAAAGGGAGTTTTTCCTTCCCACTGTGGCCAAGTGCTTGCTCATAGGGGGTCGTTTTGACCGTTGGGGTTTTTCATAATTTTTCATAATTATTGTATGGCCTTGCCTTGCAATGTGGAGCGCCTTGGGGCAACTGTTTGTTGTGATTTGGCGCTATATAAGAAAAAAGTTGATTGATTGATTGATTGAAAAGGAGAGTGAAGAAACTCGTCCAACAAGCATGGGTGTTAAGATTTGACTTAGAATTTTGACAAAAGAATTACTCACAAAACATTTTTTTTTTTAAACTTAATTTAGATTTTAAAAAAGAACATTGATTCTTCTAATCACTGACTTTTTGGCAATAATCCATGCTTGCATGTAGATACAAGAGTTAAGTATTATTTTATTTAAAGGAGTCCCATTGTGCATATAATAATAACAATCATTAATCTCCCTTTTACTTTGAAACTTGGTTAGACATGACAGATATTTACAGAACTTCTCTCTACAAATCAAAATTTACTCCTGAAACACTTCGTTGTAGATCACTGTAACATATGTCACAGAAGTCCATATCTGAACTTGTTCTTGCTATGTAGGACGTTGCAGCCTGTATGGCCGACTGTATTTTGTCCAACACAAAAATGGAGTCTATGGCCTTGTTGTGATGTATGGCGCAAGGCGGAGCTACCCCCCCCCCCCCCCCCCTTTGTTTTGAGAGGGGTCGTGACAATTAGCAAATCCTTTCCATTTAAAGAAACAAGCATAAACCAGCTAATTTTGTTCAGACCTGAATATGTAGGGACATAGTAAGGAGGATAGTTCTGTCACTCTTACTTGAGTCATGTAGGTGTTACTGAGATTTTAATTCAATAACAAATGGATGCCTTCCACTGCCCTAATTGCAAATCTTTGGCGTTTTATCTTACATGAATCCACTCTGGCACTTTAATTTGTTAATTTAGACTTTGAAACAGCTCAGATGTTGTAGGCTAGGTCCTTGATGAACCTTCTAACTGTTTACATGACTAGGCTGTAAGTCATTGCTGTGATGTCATCAGTGACAGAAAGTCTGATAGACATGTTTCGGTCAAATCTGGGTCACTTTTGGCAATTGTACCTGGTGCATTATGTGCATCAGATCTGACCAGTATGTAATGAGCCCAGCATACGGCGCATTCAGAAAGTATTCACAGCGCTTCACCTTTTCCAATTTATTTTCATTTATATAGCACCAAATCACAACAAGGGTGGCTACAAGGCACTTCACACAAGTAAGGTCTAACCTTACCAACCCCCAGAGAAACAGTGGTAAGGAAAAACTCCCTCTGAGTCAGAAACCTCAAGCAGACCAGACTCAAAGGGGTGACCCTCTGCCTGGGCCATGCTACAGACATAAATTACAAGAATTTCCACATTTTATTATGTGGCAGCCTTATTCCAAAATGGAGTAAATTAATTGTTCCCCTCAAAATTCTACTCACAACACCCCATAATGACAACATAATTTTTTTTTTTTTTTTTTTTTTTGCAAATATATAAGTATTCACACCCATTGCACAATACTTAGTTGATGCACCTTTGGCAGCAATTACAGCCTCAAGTCTTCTTGAATATGATGCCACAATGATGGTGTACCCATCTTTGGGCAGTTTTGCCCATTCCGCTTTATATCACCTCTCAAGCTCCATCAGGTTGGATGGGGAGCACCAGTGTGCAGCCATTTTCAGATCTCCCCAGAGATGTTCAATCGGATTCAGGTCTGGGCTCTGGCTGGGCCACTCAAGGACACTCAGAGTTGTCCAAAGCCACTCCTTTGATATCTGCCTGTGTGCTAGGGTCACTGTCCCTGTTGAAAGATCAATTGTCGCTCCAGTCTGAGGTCAAGAGTGCTCTGGAGCAGGTTTGCATCCAGGAAGTCTCTGTACATTGCTGCATTCATCTTTCCCTTAATCCTGACAAGTCTCCCAGTTCCTGCCGCTGAAAAACCTCCCACAGCATGCAACATCCCCACAGCATGCTGCTGCTTCACACCAAAGAGTCAATCTAACCAGAGAATTTTGTTTCTCATGGTCTGAAAGTCCTTCAAGTGCCTTTGGCAAACTCCAGGCGGGCTGCCATTTGCCTTTAACTAAGGAGTGGCTTCCGTCTGGCCACTCTACCATACAGGCCTGATTGGTGGATTGCTGCAGAGATGTTTGTCCTTCTGAAAATTCCTCCTCATTGCACAGAAGAATGCTGGAGCTCTGACAAAGTGACCATCGGGTTCTTGGTCACCTCTGAGATTAAGGTCCTTCTCCCCCTGATCACTCAGTTTAGACGGGCAGCCAGCTAAAGGAAGAGTCCTGGTGAGGCCAAACCTCTTCTATTTACAGATGGAGGAGGCCATTGTGCTCATTGGGACCTTCAAAGCAGCAGAAATGTTTCTGTATCTTTCCCCAGATTCGTGCCTTGAGACAAACCCTGTTGCACAGGTCTACAAACAATTCCTTGACTTCATGCTTGGTTTGTGCTCGGACATGCACTGTCAACTGTGGGACCTTATATGTAACAGATTGTGCTTTCCAAATCATGTCCAATCACCAGTTTGCCCCAGGTGAACTCCGATTAAGTTATAAAAACATCTCAAGATGATCAGTGGAGCAGGATGCACCTGAGCTCAATTTTGAGCTTCATGGAAAAGGCTGTGAAAACTTATGTAGATGTGATTTCTTAGTTTGTGTAATAAATTTGCAAAACCCTCACAAAGAAACTTTTTCACAGTCATTATGGGGTATTGTGTAGAATTTTGAGGAAAAAAATGATTTCATTCATTTTGGAATAAGAGCATACATAAAATTGGAAAAAAGTGAAGGGCTGTGAATACTTTCCAGATGCACATCTGAATGTGCAGAAGTGTCGGTATAAATCTGTATATATCGTCAACCAGTGAGTGAGTTTTAGCAGCTACACTGCAGATGTGATACATTTGGGGCAAAGATTCATTGCTCTCTGGACAGGATTTTGGTTGCAAATGCTTCTCGAAAAATGTCAGAAAAACTGTCACATTTTGTGTTTAGGGAGTGTAACAGCTCTGTTTTTCTCAGATCTGTGTAACACAGGCTGATTATAAGCAATAATTACATAATAAACAGTGCAAAAGCACATTAAGGAAGGAGGCCTGTGTCCATATAGCGGCTTTTTTTGTTTGTTTTGTTTTTTTTGGTGGGGGGCTCTTTGTTGCAATTGGTCTAAATGAGGTTTTTTCCTGAGCACACAGATGTAAGTTGAAAATCCCTTAACTTCTCAGAAAGATGCTGTGACATCACTGCAGGGCCTTTTCAGGCAATCAGGAGGGTTTTTGCTGTTCTTCTTGTTTGTTATTGCTGATTTGTCACTCAAACAACAGGTGACAAAAAAAAAAATCATTTGTGATAGCAGATTGGACAGATGCTTGGTTTTTGCTGAGGGTGAATTCTTTTATCACCATACATAAGATAGTTGTTAGCTGTCATAGAACGAAATCCCATTAATTTTTTCCCCTGTTGTATTTGTGGGCGTTATCTTGGCACTTTGCCAGAGGGAAGGGGGGAGCAACAGTATATGAACATGAAGCTTGAAATAAAGAAACATGTCAGATACCGTGGTCATGCATGAGTTAAGAAATCTACATCTGTAATGTGCAGTAATATGTTTGACTTTTAACTGCTCACATGAAACTAACTCAGAGTCATGAACCTCTGTTACAGGAGCCTAGTGACACAAACATGTTCAGTGAGGATCATGTCCACCGTGCCTCTGCCAGATGTGACATATGGCACAGTAGCCTAAAAGAGCTGTTTCTGATGTAACTGTTGCTTATAGGAGGGGAGTTTCTACATGCACCGACAGAATTCTGGAACTTTGAAGCTATTTAATTTGAAGATCAGGTCTGGAAACAAGCGCTGGTGCTGTGTATAACCACATTACAGAAACAACTAGATGACAACCACCCAGGCAGACAACTGTTCCGTCTCTCACACCTCAAAAGTCACCATCTACCTACTAAAGCCACGTGAAACATGGGCATCCCCTCGGCCTTCTGCAGTTGACTGCAGGGTCCAGAACACTGAGGCATTTCCAAAATGTCAAAGCTGACAACACAGTTAAAGTGATACTCCTTATCCAAGTCTCGCTAAGTAACATTTGTTTATACACAAGTACCAAAGACACCTCGTCATCACCACAGGTCACTGGACTCACAACCACACAGGAAGACGGAATACACCAGGAACCTAAACACTTGGACCTTCATTCTCCTGCAAAGACATCGTCATCACCAACAACCTGATGCCACTCCAGTCCACGACATCACCATGAAACATGATTTCTATTAGTTTGTGATACCGTCGCGAATTGTGTTACGTTTTCGTGACAGTATTACAAAATTTGGGGTAAGGTTGGGGGGTGGTGGGGGGGTTATGGTTAGGGTTATGGTTAAAAATAGTGAACTAAACTTGATTATGCCACAAAAATGTGATGCATTTTGTGACAGTATCACAAAAAAGTGTGAGACTGGCCTGTGACCAAACACCTCTGTGCAGGGACCTCATGACTCCATAAGCACTTCCCAGACATCTCTCGATCTCAAAGGCAGAGATGTCACTGCTGAGATAACTGAATGTCTCCGCAGGTTCAACACTTCCACCGCACACACATACACTTCTGACGGCTGAGTCTGAGGTATCATTGAAAGCCTGGATCTTAGTCTTGACCCAAAACAACTGCAAAACATGACACTCACAGGGGGAAAAAAATGCAGTTTTAATGAACACCTTTTGCTACAAGGTTAAACGAAAACTGTTGCAAGATGTCAAATAACAGCAAAAATATCTCTAAGCTCAGGCTCTTCTCATCGTCGCCCTTGAACAATTGAATTAATTAATTTATGCACGATTTGTACAGAATTTCTTAAAACCATTGTAGCAGCACCAAATCGCCTTTTGAAACTGGAGTCTGCGTGTTTGACTAATCTTCCCATTTTGACTCGTCGCTTTTACAGCTTTAGCGTTCTACTAATAATCAGTTCTCATAATACATAGTTGCATATCTATATGTGCATTTCCACCAGATTCTAGCTCCAGTCATTTTTCATGCTTACGTTGTCATGACCTAGAAGAGCGTGTATTCAGAGGGATGTTTCTGATCTCATGTCCTGAGCTGTGGAATAATGTAAAAGCACTGGTGTGTTTCTGCAGCGGCTGGGGAAGCATGTTGCCATAAAATATTAACGACTTGGAAGCCCAGCCACATGACAAGATGAATGTAATTGGCCCTCGCAGCTCTATCTGTGCATGTTAATGAGATGGGTTGGTATTTAAATCAGTCGCACCCCAGACGGCGTGGCTGCAGTCTCGAAAACCACAAACAAAGGCGTAGTTAGAGAGCACGGAAATGCAGTGAGAGGGATACAGAAAATGTCAGATATTATTCAGATTTCAGGACCCATTGCCAGAGCTGCATTATTATTTTTTGTTTGTTTATGCGACACTATTTGCAGCTAAACCACTGACCGGCTTTTGATTGAAATAACAGAAGCTGGATGAGAGGTAGAGAGGATCATTAAAAAAAAGCAAAATAACATGCAATCAGATGCCTTAAAACATGACGTGATGCAGCTTAAAAAATAAAAACTAACTTGCTATTGCTGCATTCTACACAAACCGTAAATTTCCAAATAACTTGAAAAACAGTGCATGAAGATGGAGCTCCGACTGCAAAACTCTGGTCAAATGTTCACCGACTTGACTCACCGTGGCATTGCCTGTGCAGACAATCACCTCAAGGCCAAATAAAGATTTTTTTTCTCAAATAAGACTGAAGCAAAAAGGACTAGAAATTAGGGGTTGCACAGACTAGAAGATCAGTTGACTTTACTGCTCTGCAGCGAAGGTTTAAGCTTAACTTCTACTTGATGATCATGTGCTTATGACTCGCTGACTAGCAGCAGCCCCCTCTCTGGGAGACCTCCACCAACGTGGGCGTCACAGAACCCCACGAGAGCAATGCCAAGGCTGACTGAAACGCGCTTTTCACTTCCTGCCGCACTGGGCATGCACATAATCACCTTACTATATTCAACCACTGATTTGTGGCAGTATGTACATAGTCCCCTTGTAATCTTCAGTACTATAATATGGACGCAAAAAGGGAAAAAAGTGACTAGAAGGACCTCAGCTGTGATGGCCCACACACACTCTGAGATTAGCCTGGCATTTGCCAACTGAGTGTGAAAAGTTGATCAACACTGACCAGCCTCAAGGAGCTAAGTTGACAATGTTTGTAGTGGTCCTGGAAACCTTTCCAACGTGCTTATAATCTTCAACGTTCATGCTAAAATGGCGGCAAGAGCTGAGCTCCGCTACTACTGTCACCTCTGCTAGCATGCCGTTACTGCTGCATTCGCTGGCCTCTGCTGCACAGCATCAGAAGTTTGACCGGATGCACCACCTCCTCTGGATCCTTTAGGCATGAAGAAACAAGTAGAAATGTGAAGAACATCTGGAACCCGTGATGATGGCACACCAGTAGCAAGGGATACAATCGCAACATTACGTTGAGTTTATATATGCTATGTCAAATGACGACTCAACCATTGAGTCGATGATCAGCTCCACCATGCTACACTACTGCTCTGAGGAGTATGCTACATATGCACCCACCCTTCAACGGCGAAAGTTGTACAACATCCAATAGTAAGCCAGTGGACTGTCAACATAGATCAAGCTCCGCCAGTATAACGTCACCCTGTGCTGAGTGACAATGGATATTTGCAGCAAACCTGTTGTTTTTGCTGCTGAGCTGCAACACGGACTTGATCCTTCAGCATATCCATTCGTTGTGGCAGATAACAGATTATTGCTGGCTGTGAAGCTGACTGTCCTCCCCTGCTTTTATTAATGACATCATCAATGGTTAGTCAGCTTCAACTCGGCTTCCGTGACATAAGTGTCAATTTAAAAAAAAATAGAAGTTGCACAAGTCCTACTATAAATAATATAAAACAGATCATGTGTATAGACTGAAAAAGTAAAATTTTATTCAGTTATTAGTATGGCACCAAATAATAACATAATGTAACTGTGTGACATATCTTTGTTGCTGTGATGGGGTTCAAACACCAGACATTTTGCTCGAGAGAACAATGGACCTCCAGGTCGCCCAAATGGGAACTCTGCACTAATCAAGCTATTAGAAACAACTTTCAATCTGGACTTCACCTTGGTACATTAAGTTACCTCAAAGCACTGTACATGAGTAAGGTCTAGAGCTTACCATCTCCATGAGCAAGCACACTGGCAACAGTGGTAAGGGGACAAACTCCCTCGTGTTTTTGATTACAGGAAAAAACCTCAAGCAGACCAGACCAGACAGCGGGGTGATCATCTGCAATGGCAAATCTATCAAGACACAATGCAGATTTAACACAACTTGGGGAGGCGGTGGTCAAGAGGTTGAAGTGGCTCAAGACCAGAAGATCCTTGGTTTGAATCCTGATCAGAATAGAAAAATCATTAAGATCCCAGTGTGTAGTTTCATGCTGCTGGTTTCTGTTTATAAGCAGCCCACTCAACATACACTTTAGTAGCAGGTCATTCACCTGTCTGTCTAATAAAGTGAATAGTCACCTAAGACTCTGAATCATCCCACCCAGCTCCACACCTTGAACTCGTGGGCTTGGCCATAAGATGGTCTTTGCACCATTACAAACTAATGTTTTTTTGGAACTGCTTGTAACTTTGTAACTGTTAAAATGGTCCAAGCAGTGAGCCACTCCTCTACGTCTGGTCTGCTTGAGATTTCTTCCTTTAAAAAAAAAAAAAAATGCACACCAGAAGAAGTTTTTCCTTACTACTGTTACCTATGTTCTGGGGGGGGTGGGGGTGCTTTGTTGTGATTTGTTGCTATATAAATAAATTGAATTGAAAGGTGTGTCAGTTTGAGTGTGAATAATTTCAGAATATTCAAATTTATGCATGAATATTGCTTGCTAACACTGATGGACAATTAAACTATTTTTCTTTTTTACATTTTGAGTTTGCATGATTTGAGGTGAAAATGTGAAATTCCAACCGCCCACTTGTTCTGGAAGGCAGCATACCAAAGTGCATGTTTCTGTGCCTGTCACTTTAAATGGAAAGGAGGTGACAGAAGTTGAAAACAAGCTATTTGGGTCTACATTTTGCTCCCACCAAAATTATTTCCACTTGCACAAACAAAGCTGCTGAACTTTAAGTATACTGAACATGAAATCTGAATACATTTAACAATGACAGTTTAAAACAAAAATATGGGCCCTTTAAAGCAGATCTAATGCTCAGGAAAAACATTTGTACCTACATAACACCTGTCCCGCAAGGATTGTGCTGGGGTCAGGACCCACCTGACATCATTAGTTTGGAACAAACAACAACAGAATGTGACCAACTCAATAGAAAGAGGAGGCTGGAGTAGCAGACTTTAAAAATATGTTGTAGGCAGCAATAATGTTTTGATTAAAGGAGCTCAGATTGTGGTGAAACTGACTAAATACAATAAAACTCAGCAGATGGGAAACTGTGTCACTTTACTTTCATTATCCCAGCAACTTTCATGTGACAGCGTTGTGGTCATCCTCACCAGCACCTCATTAAATCCCACTCATGTCCTCTGCTGCAGTCATGTGACCCTGGCTGCACTAAGGTGTGATGTATCAAAGACCCGGGGTCTAGAAATCGTGGCATGCTGTGTTTGTATCTTTGGGTGATTTTTTTTTTTTTTTTTTTCTGCAGACTGTTTGAGACCTGACGCCAAAGGGTGGAGGAGGTGCAGGCAGGAGGACAGATGGCATCCCTCATGGTGGCTGAAATAAAAGAGGGAATTAGGGGACTCCAAGGTGTACAGTCTGACGGCAATTACAGCAAATAGATTGAAAGTGGACCTCCAGGCACCCGGGGAGGCAGATCCACGGGGTGGGGGGGTGGGAAGCTCCACCTCACCACATCTGGTTTGTGCAGCTTCTAACACTTGGGACACAACAGAGACCTGACAGTCTCAACCTCAGAACGACTATCAGTGTGTTACTGTATATTATAAATACGGGAGGGGGGACCATAAGAGAAGCTTAATGTGCACAATAAAGTCTGAAATGAATTTCTATAATACTTTTTTGTATGGTGTGGGGGAGGGGGAGTCAGATATGCGACTGAAAGATTTGCAAAACCAATTTCAGACATCCCTGGGAGCTGTTGTGTTTAGTTATTCTGCTGCCTGCAGGAGCTTGAAAACAGTCAATTATTTTTGTCTTGCTTGCTTCCGTCCATTGATTCTCAAACGATTTTCACTGCCCCTCCAAGTAAGGATATGCAGCAATTGAATTAAGCGAGCCCAGCCAATCAATAGAAAATACGTAACACATCCACGATTCTTTTTCATAGCCTGTGGAAAGTCAGAATTCATGGCAGACACAAATGCAAACCAACTTAAACAATCTTTTATAGGTGTGTGTGGGGGGGGGTGTCTCAATGTGTGAAGGATTTTATGAAGTTTATCAATAGCCACCAAATACTTTGAAAGTACAATATTTAATACATGACTTCTGGCAATATTTGCACACAGAGTCTCGAATGGAATTTTGTTTGGCGCCTTCGTCTCCAAAACTATTTAGAACAGTAGGGATCAGCAGATTCCATTAGCCCTGCCCTGTGGCTGAATGAGCGAGATACCATTTAAAGAATAAGTGTCTCTAACCCCAAAACCTTGTGTTCCCATCAATGCATAAATGATAAAGACGCACTCTAATGAAACAAAAGGCTCCCTGCCAAAGACGGCCATAAAAATGACATTTGGGTGAGAGAGACCTTAAGCGTATCCATTAACCTCTGAGAAGTGTCTGTACTGTTACTCCCACACTGTCAGCACCGCAGCGCCAATGCTATTCCAATAAAACACACAAGACTATAAAAGTGATTCAACCGAATCACTTTATACTTCAGTGACTAATTTAGCAACTTGTATTGATGATCCATTTATCACGTTGGTACGATACAGCCAAAATCAACATCTAAAGCAATATATTTCCTGTAAGATGTGATGATTAGTGAGTTAATTGATGTTTGATTGATTCTCACCATTCGTGCCTGGACAACAATGTAAAACACTGATATTTAGCTAAATTAGACGCTGCTAGACAGGGGCTATAACTGTACAAGTGGCCAGCAGATGTTTGGAAGGACAGCATGTTGACATAAAATTCTGCTAATTTACTGAGATTGCAGATAAATATGTTTATATTCTTGTATCATTTGTGTATTTATATACTGGTTCTCTAAATGTCTATTTTTTGAGCTATCCTTGTCTATGCTAACACTATGCTTATATGACACGAATGGATGATTTAAAGGTCTTTTTCACTTGCAGCTTTTTTTTTTTTTAAGTCACTCAGGTCAGGGAGCATGCACTAGTCTAAATAATGGGTTCTGGATGGCAACCACCCAGGCAGAGAACTGGTCCATTCCCATTTCTCAAAAGTAACTATCTTCTATAGCCAGGTGAAATGTGTGCTTCCCCTTAGTCGTCTTCATCTGCTCGGGTCCTCATTGCAGTGGCACCTACATGCTGGATAATAGACAGAGAAACATGCCACAAGTCCAATACAACATACAACGTAGCTATTTTAACGTTTTTTTTTAATTTACAAAGAATTTTATGTCACATTTTTAAACAGTAATTATAGTAATGGGGAAACTATGGCACAAAAAGAACGCAAATGCACAAGCAAATGCACTACAAGACTAGAAAGATTTTTTTTTTTCTTTGAAGGGACACAAACGTGTTAATTACCAGACTAGAAAGAGTCGAATTCAACCTCGAGGTCGCTGTTATCATCCGATGCCATGGCCACTTGTGCAGATTTTGTTGAACACAGAAAAAATGTTGACACCTCCATAAGGAACTTGAACTTTTTTTTATTTTGATTGTATATCTCTTTGCTCTTGTGTTTTGTTCGTTTGTTATTGCATTTGTTGAAATAAAGTTTCGAAAAAAAAAAAAAGATGTTGTTGGTTGGGGAATCTTCCTGTCACGGCAGAGATTGGATGGGAACTCATTACTTTGTATGGAGAGGGGGCGGGCTTTCAAATGACTGTCCCGGTCGCCCAAAGCCAGCAGCAGCCCTGTGTGTGGTGTGTCTTTGATGCCGCCTGAGTGCAACACCTGCAAAATGATTCTTGGGTGTCAGAGAGAGATGCGTGTTTGGGCAACCAACTGAAATTATCGTACATATTGGATTTTTTCCCATTATTGATTGTACATTTATTGATTGTACATCGTACAGAGGGCAAAACTATCGTACAAATACGATAATTATCGTACATCTGGCAACACTGCACCGGAGCCACCCATCCTCTGCTCTCCGGGATCTCCCACTTTACAACTTAAGCACTGCCTGCCACGAGATGTGCTTTGTTTACGTCCATGTGAGAAGAACGTGAGCTAATGAAATTTCAACATGGGTAACCCTGTCACTCTGGCACGTTGAAAACACAAAACGTGACGACTAAAATTATAGTATCGAGTTCGCAAAAAAATAGTGAATGATTTTGTTATATAAAAAAATGCTAAATATTGGTAGGAACTATTTTGCCATCCCAAAATATTGGTTGTGACTTGTCTCTATGGTCCATATGCAAACCTACGCCCCTGATTTGTTTGACACAAAGTCATTCCAGCGTACCCAGGGTTCCTCTGATCAACGTAGTGTGATAGTTGCATCCAACAACATACCAGTCAACTTGTCCAAGTCCAGCAATTGCTCCAGAGGCTGTGTTGAACAGTGATGCCGAAGGGCCAGAGTGCACTTCTTTTATGACCGCAATGCAAATGCCGCGCATGCGCAATACAATCGCTGTTTCCGCAACACGTGCACAATGCATTCTCAATACATCCATAAAACTTCTGTGATAATCGCAATGCGTCCGATCCGTTTCCTCAATACATGCGTTATACATCCGTGATTGTTCGTCATATATTCGCTATACATTATTTATATATCTGTAATTCATACTGAGAAATTTGTCACTCTTGGCCAATTTTGTTGCGGACGACAATGAACACCCGAAATGTGTATACTCAATTAATGCACAATTAATCCTTTCCCCAGTGGGACCAGGCCTTAAGCACACAGACAAGATACCAAAGGAGTGTCTTCAGGACAACTCTCTGAATGTCCTTGAGTGACCCAACCAGAGCTCAAACCTGAATCCAATTGAGCATCTCTGAAGAGATCTGAAAATGTCTGTTTGTGCCGACGCTCCCCATCCAACCTGATGGAGCTTGAGAGGTGCTGTAAAGAGGAATGGACAAAACTTCCCAAAGATAGGTGCACCAAGCTTGTGGCATCATATTCAAGAAGACTTGAGGCTGTAACTGCTGCCAAAGGTGCATCAACAAAGTATTGCGCAAAGGGTGTGAATACTTACATATTTGCAAAAAAAAAAAAGTTTTTCATGTTGTCATTATGGGGTGTTGTGAGTAGAATTTTGAGGGGAATAATTAATTTACTCCATTTTGGAATAAGGTTGCCACATAATAAAATGTGGAAATTCTGTAATTTGTGTCTGTAGCATGGCCCAGGCATAGGGTCACCCCTTTGAGTCTGGTCTGCTTGAGGTTTCTTCCTCAGAGGGAGTTTTTCCTTACCACTGTTGCTCTGGGGGTTGGTAAGGTTAGACCTTACTTGTGTGAAGCACCTTGAGGCAACCTTGTTGTGATATGGTGCTATATAAATGAAAATAAATTTTGACTTGAGGTTGTAATTGCTTTCAAAGGTGCATCAACAAAGTATTGAGCAAAGGGTGTGAATACTTATGTACATGTGATTTCTTAGCTTTTACTTTTAATAAATTTGCAAAAATTTCCAAACTAACTTTTTTCATGTGTTGTGAATACTTTCCAAATGCACTGTATTATTTACTTGTTTGCCATACTAAGTTAAATATACCTGTGTTAAAGTGAACAATCTCTTCTTGGAAATCAATCAATCAATCAATCAATTTTATTTATATAGCGCCAAATCACAACAAACAGTTGCCCCAAGGCGCTTTATATTGTAAGGCAAGGCCATACAATAATTACGTAAAAACCCCAACGGTCAAAACGACCCCCTGTGAGCAAGCACTTGGCGACAGTGGGAAGGAAAAACTCCCTTTTAACAGGAAGAAACCTCCAGCAGAACCAGGCTCAGGGAGGGGCAGTCTTCTGCTGGGACTGGTTGGGGCTGAGGGAGAGAACCAGGAAAAAGACATGCTGTGGAGGGGAGCAAAGATCAATCACTAATGATTAAATGCAGAGTGGTGCATACAGAGCAAAATGAGAAAGAAACAGTGCATCATGGGAACCCCCCAGCAGTCTAAGTCTATAGCAGCATAACTAGGGGATGGTTCAGGGTCACCTGATCCAGCCCTAACTATAAGCTTTAGCAAAAAGGAAAGTTTTAAGCCTAATCTTAAAAGTAGAGAGGGTGTCTGTCTCCCTGATCCAAATTGGGAGCTGGTTCCACAGGAGAGGAGCCTGAAAGCTGAAGGCTGTGCCTCCCATTCTACTCTTAAAAACCCTAGGAACTACAAGTAAGCCTGCAGTCTGAGAGCGAAGCGCTCTATTGGGGTGATATGGTACTATGAGGTCCCTAAGATAAGATGGGACCTGATTATTCAAAACCTTATAAGTAAGAAGAAGAATTTTAATGTGAAGTAAATACTCTCATCTTTTGCAAAACTTCTATGATGATTCATGCTTTGTGTGAAATAAGCCTTTTGTATGTAGGAGTAAATGTGTGTATTCGTAACAAAAGCAGAGCATGAAGTCAGCAGAGTTCACTGCTGCTCCATGTCATTTGTTGTCATTAGGGCATTAAGAACAAGTTATCAAAGGTGCAGGCACAGACCCACCATAGACGGCACATGTAGGTGTGTGTGTTTAAAATTTGCACAGCAGGTTTATGTGAGAAATCAGGTCTGTATTGTTTACAATGTAAATAAGGCCGACTTTTGGCCTGTGAGTTATGGCTTCCAGAACTGGCTGCTTTTCCCTTGTTGCATAAATTCATGAATACTAAATCACTGACTTCTGAAAAACAAAACGAAAAAAATGGAAAGAAGCTAATGCATAAAAGATAATTAGGCTGAGAACATATGTAACCAATCAAACTGTTTAGTTATTTTCAGGGGCAGAGGCAAAACCTAACAATGCATACATTAAAAATATTTGCTTGCAAAAAGGGAACATTTTCAGTGAAGGTTTATGGGTGCATAAATTAACAAAAGCACATAATGAGCTAGTGACAAATATATGGGTGGTAATAATCTGTGCAGACCATCAATGGTTTGTTTTGTTTTTTTTTTTCCTTTTTTTGGTCGGGGGGGGGGGGGGCACTGGATCCTTGAAATGAGACGAAAGAGGAGGAGAGTTGGTGAACTGGCCTGAGGTAGACAGGACTGTAAATCAGAGTGAGCTCATCAAAACATACATTAGCTTTCATTCAGAGCAAACCAAAACCAATAGAATTTTTTTAAATAATTAATTAAAATAATCCCAATCAGAACCGAGCAGTGGGTTCGGTACTGGATGGGCAAAGAATTAAAACTTCAAGTTTCAAGGAAGGAAGGAAATGCTTGAAGAATGTGTGTGTTGATTATAGAGTACAGACATCCTTAAATAAGGTTTAGGCAACAAAACACAATATGAAGTCTGCAGAAATACAAAATTTGAGAGATTTTACTTTGACCAGACTTTATGCCAGATTTCCTAATAGATGAACTATGTGAGTTATTCTGAAGTAGATCGTTCGAAAACACCTGAAATGACCCAAATCAAATGTTTTGGGTCCCCCCCCCACACACACACACACACACACACTCGGTTCAGGACGGTTTAGGTTGAAATTTGCATATAACCTGTAACTGATTTGACTGATTTCTCACAGCAGACATCACCATCAATCAGTGTGACATATAGTTAGAAAAATAAATCATATGTGGCATGTTCACACTCCTCCAAAATGATGAGATTTGTGGCATATATGTTTCTCTGTATTCTGATGCAGTGCTCTCTGAGCATCTGAACAAAAATATTATTGGAATATAATCACTTTGTATAGGATCAGGGTCCACTAAGGAGATACATTTTCACCGGTGTCGAGGGTTGAACACAGCAAAATCCCTTTTGCTTTCATCTATATTAATCCATATTATTAGATAGGATTTGTGTGTGTGTGTGTGTGTGTGTGTGTGTGTGTGTGTGTGTGTGTGTGTGTGTGTGTGTGTGTGTGTGTGTGTGTGTGTGTGTGTGTGTGTGTGTGTGTGTGTGTGTGTGTGTGTGTGTGTGTGTGTGTGTGTGTGTGTGTGTGTGTGTGTGTGTGTGTACCCCAATAATAAAAGAAAACAAGTGGATCAAAGGTCATATGGGTTATTATATGGGTTGAGGTTAAGGGTTAAAGAGCTACTATTCGTTGGCAGATGAATGTAATCTACTAAGTGCCCCTCTAGTTAAATGGATTTGAAATTCGCACAAATAATAAAAACACTTTTTGCTCTTACAACTTTGAAAAGTCCTTTAACCACTGTTTTTGAGAAATAAATGATAATTCCCATTGGATGCAATATAATGATTGACATTTTGGCAGTGGGAGGTATAATGTGGTTACTTACTTCACTAGAGGGACAGTGCCTAGTTTCCTCCAAACATGATGCCTGACATTCACGACTTCAATCTTTGTCTCATCAGAACAGAGAATTTTGTTTCTCATGGTCTGAGTCCTTTAGGTGCCATTTGGCAAACTCCAGGTGGGCTGCCATGTGTCTTACTACAGAGTGGCTTCCATCTGGCCACTTTACCATACAGGCCTGATTGGTGGATTGCTGCAGAGATGGTTGTCCTTCTGGAAGGTTCTCCTTTCTCCACAGAGGAATGCTGGAGCTCTGACAGAATGACCATCAGGTTCTTGGTCACCTCCCTGACTAAGGCCCTTCTCCTTCAATCACTCAGTTTAGACAGGTGGCCGGTTCTAGGAAGAGTGCATATGAACTTCTTCTATTTACAGATGATGGAGGCCACTGAGCTCATTGGGACCTTCAAAGCAGCAGAAATGTTTACCCTTCCCTAGATTTGTAGCCTCAAGACAATCCTGCCCAAATCATGTCCAATCAACTGATTTTTACCCCAGGTGGATTCCAATTAAGCTGTAAAAAACATCTCAAGGATGATTAGTGGAAACAGGATGCACCTGAGCTCAATTTTGAGCTTCACTGCAAAGGCTGTAAATACTTATTATGTACATGTGATTTCTTAGTTTTTATTTTTAATAAATTTGCAAAAGTAAAAAGAAAAAAACATTTTTTCACATTGTCATTATGGGGTACTGTGCATAGGATTTTGAGAAAAGAAATGAATTTCTTCCATTTTGGAATAAGGATGTAATATAACAATGTTGAAAAAGTGAAGCACTGTGAATACTTTCCAGATGCACTGTAATATCTTGTATCATGCAAAAACTAATCCAACATGAGTTGACTTTATCTGCTTTATTTTTAATTAGACAATGCTACTGTTAATGATGTATTGGACAAAACCCAAACCTAAAGTTTGCATTAAAAACTGATCAGTACCCCGTCTGTCACAGTTCATGTTTTACTGCACAACGGGTATCTAATGGGTGATTGTTACCTTTTCCTGCACAGAAGGATACAGGGTTGGATGCTGAATCCCAGAAACAGGCAGTAGCTGCAGGAAACTCCCACACTGGCAGAGCAAAGACATTCTGTAATTAGAATATATAATTAAAAAAAAAAAACATGAGAAAGACATGCTTTTACATTTACCCATATACTGACAAAAACTCATAGATCAGGTTCAGGTTCATCGTTTATTCGCCTCATCATATATACAGATACATACAATGTGGAAATCGTTTTGGTCCTATGTGCTCTCTTGAAAAAAAAAATACAACTTTTAGATTTTTTTGTTGTATTTCATAAAACGAAGCATAGATTTGATCAATTTCAAATAACTGAACAGAATGTTAATGTGTTTATATTATCACAAATATTGAAGAAATTAACAGTTATGGGACAATTTAAACATTACTTATAAAGTTGTTTTTGATACGTGAATATGTCATTGCTATAAATACTACATGTACTGTTCATATTCTCAAAAATAATTTTATGTTTTCACACAAATACATACATAAAGCACCAATAAGCTGCCTCAGTAAACATGAGATCTTTGCTATTTTGTTGAATGTAGTCATAAAAAGATTTAATCAAATGAAAAACATCTTATCAGATATTTGAAGTCTTTAAAGAACTATTCAATATCCTCCATGGATGATTTTAATAGAGTGAGTCATATTTCAGGTGGCATGCTTTTCAGATTGTATCACTGCTCAACATTTGTCATCTGTCAAATTATTTTCCCCCTGCATGTCATGTTCATTTGTCAAAACGCCATTGTTCAAAGTTGCCTACTGCTTCACATCCAGCTAAATCAGATTTGGGGGAATTTATATTTGGATGTCTTATTTATGGTAATGTTACAATAATCGACTCGTGCAAAATTCTGAATGCCGTTTATCTAAGTCTTAATGTAGCTGAGCAAATATTAGGAGTAATGACTGGACCACAAAGTGAAAATGAACATATTTCATCAGCCCTCACAGGACATACGGCCATAAATGCTGCACACGTCAGGCTCTTGTGAAAGAAAATAACTGCACTTCATGTCAGTGTGAAGGTTTAAAGCTAAATTTTGCAATTTAAACTCTCACTTAAATTCATAAAAATAATTATAATTTTGAACAGCTTAATCTTCAGGATCTGGTCTCACTGGCATTTTGAATGTAAAAAATTCTGCATTTTGCATCACCATTCTTAGCTTCATAGTGGAGTAGAGCAGCAAAGGATTTTCTTTCACCAAAACAGAACAAATCTCGACTTGCATCTCAGATGTACCTTCTGGAAATTTGTAGCTAAACTTTCAGGTAGTCTTTTTAAGAAAATCTGCCTCTGTAGCATTTCATCATGAAGCTGTACGTATAACTGGTGATACAAAATACACAATTTGCAGCGTGCACAATTTCTCCAATCACAGCCACATACTGTAACTTCTTCTGGGCTGTCTGGGTGTCTTGGTGGCTTTCCTCACTTTTCTCCTTCTTGCACCACTCAGTCTCCTCCATGCAGGTTTACCATAGAGTGTCATACTGTTTGTATTTCTTCATAATTGATGTAAATAAAGTCCAAGACATATTCAGTGGCAGCTTTACATTCAGACAGCCTCATCCACAAGGACCACAAAAGCTGTCATGGATGTTAATTTATATTTATATATATTTATATATATATATATATATATATATATATATTTAAATTATTCACAACTTTACTACATAGTGATTGATGGGCGTGGTCCTGTGAGAGGTATGTTGCGAGGTTGTGGACCTAGGCGAAGTGATTGTGCACACCAATGACATTGGGTTAGAGATTCATGGGGCATGTTGTCAGCGCTCAGGAAATGGCCATCATACCCAGGTAAATCATACACTTCAAAGAGAGATGGTTTTATCATTCAGAAAGTGACCTTAAATTTTGTAACTCTAATTATATGAAAACCTTGTTAGCAATTAAGTCCCTGAGTGTACAAACTTACCTCTGACAATTGTTTCATCTGTGATGCATCCCCTTTTCAAAACTTAGCAGGGGTGGTGGACAAGTAGTTCATGCACTTGGTTTCAGTGTGATAGGTTCCCAGTTCAAATCCCACCCCTGCCACATGTCTCCATGCAATGTGGAGTTGTGTCAGCAAGGGCATCTGGCGTAAAACTTGTGCCAATTCAACTCAGAATAGCAATGAAATAATGCTGCCAACATATTTTTTAAAGACTTCCATGTTGTACAAAATGTATATGAAATATAGCTAGCTCTGTGTATTTTCTCATAATTGTCCAGTTTATATTGGCCCCACATTGGCTCTGGTTAGCTTGTTTACTGAGAAAGCTACACATGGTAAGTTGTCCTGCTATGAATTCAATAATATCACTACCAGCATTTAATGTTGTAATTAATCATGAAAAGTAAGAACGCTTTAAAAATTTAAGGCTGGGCACAAGTTGATTTGACTTTGTGTAACACTCGACTGTAGCTAGCCCATTTTCTTTGTACGGTCTATCGTAGCAAGTTGTGGAAAATGGATTTTTTTTTTTCTCATATGGCACAGTTGTTAAAGGAGACTGGAGCACTTACGGCAGGGCTAATAATATTTTAATGTGAGTAAGGTTGTTAAAAAGTCAGTTGCTTATTATTTGTTATGGGTAAACTAGCTAATTACTACAATGGCTACAAAACTGTACCTTGGCTAGTAAGCTATTAACTGGCTCTAGAGACAACTTGATGTTTGTAAGCAAAATGTTTTTTGTTGTTTTGTTGTTTTTAAATCATGAGGACTTTACAAAAATAGTTTAACCTTAGTGTCTCTGGAGCAGCATAACAGCTCAGAGCCAGAAAGAAGTCACTCAGTCATTTGTAGACGAGTCTGTATTATAGATCAGGTGGCTCATTGGGTGAGGAGTTGGGCTACCAAGATGTAGACCTGGGTTTGGTTCCAAGTCATGCTACCTGTCTTTGTCCTTGGACAAGATACTTTATCTGCATTGTCCCAGTCAACCCATCTGGAACTGGGCCTCAAGGTCTATGTAGGAGTTTCTTCTTCTTTGATTTTGTTAGACCAAGTTAAAAATTAAAAAAGTATAAAAATTCATAGTATGATTTCCTGATAAGAAGAGTTGGATTTGGCCAGACCTGGACAAAAGTGATTCCAGACTACTGCTGTCCGACCAGTTTTACCACATTAACATTTTTGCAGTGTCTGATCAATGCCAGAGAAAAAGTATTTCTTATCATTCTTCCAGCTACTTAGAGCCATGTCTGAATTATAGTTGGTGTATCCGATGCACATTTATTCTTCCCTCCTGACAGTTTTATGGAACTCATTATCCGCTTTGTGGCCATGGCTGTGAATGGAGAACCTGTGGGGGTTTTATGTGTAGCCAGTAGCTCCTCCACTGACCACATTTAATGTCCTCTCACAGACAAAACAAAAAAAAAAGTGGGCAGGATGGGGGGTTGTGTGTGTTGGGGTGGTGAGGGCTCTTTTCATGGATCCCAACCTCTGTGACAACAACAATACTGCTCACACACAGAGTGAGCGAGCGGCCCGAGAGACGGACCATAGTTTTATTTACCTGCAGGTGAAACGGCTCATTATAGCCCCGTTAATGAGAAGCAGATGTAGCCGGCTGACAGAGGAGTGAGGTGTCGCCTGGTTCAGGGAAGGCCTACATGGAGGTCCTTCATAGGGATTCAAATCCAGCTCTCACGACTCCAATAGAGCCGCAGCCGGTCTGTTAATATCTACTCAGCAAGAGCGATTAGCAAACAGCAAGAACTACCCGCCATGGTGATTTAGTGAGCCGTGCTCCGCCTCGGCTGTGCTGAAAGGTTACGGGATATTGCTGTAGTCACAGGTGATTTAAAAGTGCGAGCAACCTTGGAGTTGACGCTGTATTGTATTTGCATAAGGTCATCGTGGCTTTTTGGGTGAAATCTGATTAGTCTTTAAATGCAAAAGAAAGCATCAAGCAAAAATATTTTACATATTTCATCTTGTGACTCACCTCTGCCTCACTTTTGTGTCTAACAGACGTAAGAAATCAATCCACTGTAAAAGTTCAACCAAACCAAAGACAAGAAGGTTTTTGTTTTGTTTTTTTTAGCACCGGCATATATATATATATTGATCCTCAACTTTGAGTTTGTGACTTCTACACTGGCAGCGATGATCTCCATTGGCCCTGTGTGTGTGTGTGTGTGTGTGTGTGTGTGTGTGTGTGTGTGTGTGTGTGTGTGTGTGTGTGTGTGTGTGTGTGTGTGTGTGTGTGTGTGTGTGTGTGTGTGTGTGTGCGCTAGTGGTGGGCCATAACAGTCTATTCACTATGAAACCTCCACTGGGAGCACCTCCTGCTCGCGGGGACAACAATGCTGGCAGCCGAGCCCACAGTCGATCGGCCCGTCTTTTACTGCTTTATGGGCTTGGCCTTCCCCCTGCTATTGAGGCAAATGTAGGCCATCAAACAAAACGATTTATGGCCCAGTCTAATTTTGACCTTGGTCCTTCTCAAATGCCATTGCTCTCAGGAAACTTGGAATCCTTGTGAATTAGCAGATAAAGACAAAAATGTGCTGTCTTTTTGGGGGGGAGGGGTGTGATTGACATTAAAATAATAATAATAATAATGGATTCCTTCTGGTACAAATTTATGGAAAAAAAAACAGTAGAACACCACTCATATACGAGTACCTCCACTCAAAACCCACCAATCTGTCCATGTTCTGAACTAATGAATCTTTTTGCTGCAGAGCTAAAACCAATAATAAGATGATCAAAAGAAACGAAATTTAAGTTTTTCTTCAATAAACAATCTTGTGAGTCGTATATCCAGAAAACGTGATGTGGACGTGTGCTCAATGAGGTCACACCTCTGCTGAGGTCCAGAAGTCATCTCTTTATCTGTCTCTCTCTAATTTTACTGCGGGAGGGAGTGGTGCACTTTCGAAGTTCAAATAACATGGAAAATAGTGGAAGAAACTGCTAAAGTTTACTCTTTTATGAAAACCTTTGCAAAAAAAGGATATTGTTGAGATATCCTGCTGACAAATGAAAAATGGATATTTTGAGATATCCTACTGATAAATGTACAAAGGATCATTTGAGGTATCCTGCTGACAAACAAACACGGGTGAGAATATAATTGCCTCCTCGCAGAGATAATTGTGTCAGTTCTCAAATATCATGATTTAGTAGTCCTTTTCACCACTTTGAAACATTTTACACCTGTGACAGACAGACATTCGATCTGGATTTTAAAAAGATTTGCAGCAATAGTGAACTGATTTAAACTTGCTGAAATGGACTAAAGATGTTTTGCTTGGTTATGAGACAGCATGATTTATTTATTTATTTTTACAGTTTGGTCAAAACTAATAAGTCAACAACACCTGCTGAAGTTCTAAAATGTTTCAAATAAACTAATTTCAGCATTTTAATTAAATTAAGATTAATCTGGATCTAACCAGTGTTAAAGTGTTCATATACCCAGGGAACTTTTCTAAAGTGTGTTTAACTGGGGTCAAAGGATTTTCAACAATGGTGAACTGATTTAAACAACTTACAACAAATAAACAATAAACTATTTATAGAGGCAGTGACATTTTTATTTATTTTACAGCTGAATGGTCAAAACAAATTGTTTGAAAACACTTCCTGGGAGTCTAACAGGTTTTTTTTTTCTTCATGTTTAATGCAGTAAAAGTCAATTAAAAGTGTTTTCTACAAACGGATGGTTTAATGTTTGTTTAAAGTGTTTCAACAGTTATTCAAACAAATTCAAATCAAAAACCTCATTGGTTCAAATTTGAGGAAATCAAATATAATTTGAGTTTAGTCATTGTAAACTATTTGTACATGGAGGAAACTCCATTTAACAGCATTAATACATTTTAAACCAGATTTGAACCATTTTATAAATACATATATATTTCAACCAAGTGTGAACTGGTTTAATCCAACTAAAATTGCAATAAACCGGTTTTGACTGGTTGTGAATTTTCTTTTGATTTCTTTCTTTCTTTGTAGACAGTTGATTCATCAAAATTAATTATTAAAAAACAACTCACGTGGTAATCTGAAGTGTCTATTTCTGTCATTTATATTAAATAATTAATAAGACAATCTAGCTAAGTTTTTAAAATGATTTAAACTCACAGTCACACCTGTAACCTTTATGACGTACTATACTGAATGTATATGTTGAAATGATGCAAACATGGCACCTGTCTGTAATATCTTTTCATTTGCTACACTGTAATAAATTAACCGCTGTCTCAAGGACAAACAAATGTCACAATTTGCACAGATTTTTTTTAAAGTTATTTCAACTTAACTAAAGTTATTTCAACTTAACTAGAGAACTCTTATGGTATGAACTCAGTTGAATGTTGAAATAACTTTAAAAAAAAATCTATGCAAATTGTGAGATCAATTTTTCTCGCTGAGACAAAAGTTCCTTTTTTAGAGTGTAGTTGTGGATCTCTATCTGGACACGCATACAATTTTTTGTAATTTATTAAGGCCTATGCCTTAGTTATTGACTTATTGAGGAAAGTATCAGTCAAAATGAATGAAGTCATCGCTATAAAACGTGGCTGTTCCAGTCACAGAACCCATCTTTACAACTTCTCAGCCCCTGAAATCAGTCGAACAGTTTTTGAAACTCTGCCAACAGTTAAAAACAAACTCCTGGGTTGGTTTTGTCCTCTATAACCGGAGAAGAAAATCACTACATTTCTATTTATTTATTTTATTTGTTATTTCTTTATTTACTGAGAGAGAACGCCGTGACCTGGTTGACATTTGTCATCTGGTATGTAAGCACAGCTGCAGGGAATCTCTTATTTACAGCCTCAACTCCCCTCGTTCGATTTCTGTATCTCACTCCGTTATTATGAATTTCACAGCATAGCTTCAACTCTTTATAGCTTCAGATGTTTATAGCTCAGCCTTTCTAGGAAGCGGTGAAGCCTGCAGACACTGTGAGTGTTCTAGATCATTCAGATTTCCTTAGTTTTATTTGCACCCATGTCCACAGGCATGGAAGCTGGGATGAACAGGGTGAACCTGTGCCCCATCCCTTCCACTTTTTAAAAAAGTGGATTTCTTGCCACTCACATTTTTCCCTCCTCGTCATATTTTCACAATGTGTGCATACCTTTTCTCTGCATTATAGAATAGAAAATAACCAACTGATCCGATAAATCTAGATCACTTTTTTAATGTCTGCCTCTGAAACAAATCAAATTAATCAAACAAATCTTAAAGCGCTGCTCAAGCTGTGCTTTTATTTTGAAATGCAACTCAAACTCACATGAAATTTGAATATTTGACCAAAGTAGTACAACTAATTAAACACAAATTAAGCTGTAAAGATTAATAAGTTGCCTTAGTATGTTTTTTAGTACTATTAGACCATTACTATTGCCAGTACTTAGTGACCAAATATTATATTTTTCTTTTATTAAAAAAAAATCTAAAATTCATCATGAAATTTCAAATGATTTTGATTGCCCTGCGATAGCCTGGCACTCTGTCCAGGGTCTAACCCTTGTTTACAACACCTGTTTCTTGTTTGTCACATTCAGAATTTTCAGGGACTACATTTGCCCAGATTTGAAACCAAAAATAGTTGCCTCTAGGGACTAGTGTCTACACATAAGTATCAATGGCCCATATGCTAATTTACTAAATTCTGAAAGTTAGAAAAGAAAATCAGGAAAGCTATCTGGGACCTCAGAAAGCCCATCTGCAATTATTGCTTGATCTCCAAAATCAGTCTATGCAAGTGAAATTATGTTCAGTATGAGTCATTCGTGCCACTTCGAAAATTAAATTCATAAGTAATTTATCCTAAACTTATATGTTGTTTTTTCAAACTTATGCAAAAACAAATCTTGAGGAAAAAAAAACAACACTATGTGATAGTTAATTATTAAGAGCCTGTTCTTTCATATTTAGTAATACATTTTACCACATTGCAGGTTTTTTAATGAAAACTCAACCTATCATTCTTTTTGAGTTCTACACATGTGGTGATACCTTATTTACACCAGGATGTTAATAAAATCAATGCTGGCTATTCTCAGAATAAAGTACTTATATCCACAGTTTCAAACTGCATAAGTCAAATGGTGTCCACTTTATGGTTTTCTCAAAACATTAATTAATTACTGTTCTGGATGCTCAGAATGCATCTGAGCTTATCTTAAACCGTTGGCTTTTGGGGGCCTAAAGCGGCCCCTAGACCCCCAGTCTATGGGCTTCGGCCCTGTGGGCCTCGCACTTTGTCCCCCCCAATTTCTCGTTCTAAATTGCACCCTTGAACCCTGGACAGGATGCCCTGTGACTGCTGGGATAGGTTGTTTTTAATACGTCTTAACACCAGAGGGCAAAAATCAGCTAGAAGGCTTCGAAGCATCTGCTTCAAAACAGTTGGTGATGCATTTAGGATCTATTGCCCTCATTTTCTCTGAATTCCGGAACAATATTTGAAACATTTTGGAGCAGTATTTCCAGTTAGCTCTCACCAATTTGCAGTATGGACAAAAGGTTTTGGCGCCATCACGTGATCTGCCCATTCTTTAATTCCAATTTTACCTCTTCTGTTGTATATTCTGATGTACATTTCAGCCCTAATTTACCCACATAGCAAGCATTGCGTTGTCCCCGTAGCTGCGAGCTTGTTAGCGGGGTGGAGCACATATCCATGAGTACACCACATGGCCAGTCTTCAGGAGGCAGACAAACTACATGTGACTTTGAAACACATCCATTCATGACTTTCCAAAATCTATCCATCATTCACTATCCATGCAGCAGGCATGTCTATAGGATGTTACATAGGCAAAATAATTTGGTAAATCAGAGTTCACCAAATGCAATTTTATTAGGTTATCATCGACACAAGCTGGCTGGAATGGACTAGCTCACCCATTCACCCACTCATCTACTTTTTTCTTCTTTTTTCCTTTTTTACACTGTTACATTATTATTATTATTATTATTTTGTGCAATGGTAACACTTCAAAATTAGGGTACATTAACCTCAATTAATGCAGTAACAATAACTATGCATTGATTTAAGAATTAACTATGTTTATTAGTAATTTATTCATGTGTTCCCATTAGCTAAGATTGTAATTTAGAGTTCATAATTCATATTACTACCTTAGCTACCATGAACATGTTAATAAATGATTCTTAAACACATTAATTAACCCTTAATTAACCCTGCTAGGTAATGTTCATTATTGCATTAATTAGTGTTAATTGTAAATTGATAATAAAAATAATAATAAACTGCACTATTCCCTCATTTGTTTGTTTGTTTATTTTACTGGGCCACGCTAAATGCCCACACACAGTAACATACATGAAGTAAGAAACACCAGGTAGAGCAAGTTATTTGGGTTGATTAGCTTTTTGTTTGGTTGTTTTAAATGAACATTGCACACAGTGAAAAATACTTTAGCTTATTCCAGAACTGCAACAGAAGCAAATCTCACATTGCTGCTGGATTTTCACATTTGATGCAGAGCGAGCATGAAGCATGAATGATATAGGATGAAACGCGAGCTCTCCATCTCTGTGCGTTATATGGATTCTTCTCACGCATTTTCCTCTGAGACAAGGGGTTCAGTAATCTGTATCCTTTAGTGAGAGAACCCCATGGAGATGCATTAAAGAGATAAATTGGTATCATCCCCAGTGTGACACACTCCTCATCTGTCTCTGCTTGCCTCCATTGATCACAATTTATTTTATTTGTGTTGTTTCATTATTAGGCGGAAGAGAAGCGTTGCATTAATAAAACCCTGATTATAAAGTTAAACAGAAATACTATACTCTTACTCAGGAAGCTGGGCTGAAAGCAGGACTCTGACCTTGTATCTTATTACACAATCACATTCAGCTCTGATCATTCACTCGGGATCTAACTCGTTTCTTAACGATTAGGACGCTCTCCACTTCACAAACTTGTCAGGGAAATCTCAGATTTCCGTTCTGCACCAGCAATTTTACTGGTCCAATTTTGTAAGAAAGCATTGCTCAGGTGTGTTGTCATTTAAACAGTTGTATTCATTTACTAAACATTTCAGACATTTTGAAAATTAAGACAGAAAAAAACTGTTTCTGCACAGCTTTTAAGCACTGGATGTACTGCAAACCTAATTAAATGGGAAATTAAATGTTCTTATCACTTTAAAGAGGTTGGGGGGGCACTGCCCAGTGGATGTCTCCATCAGATTGCTTTGAAACACTTTTGTGAAGCAACTGTCTAATTCAGAGGGTTGTGAAACAAAGAACCATTTTCTGAAGCAATTGTTTAGTGTAGTTTTCTTAGTGTTTCAAAAGAGTGAAAAACTAAACTCCAAAGTTCTAGCAGAATAAACAGACATTTTCATAGAACAACTTGAAATTTTCATTACATTTCCAGGCAAATGTGTAGAATTGCATCCTAAAGTCCCCCAAATTCCCACTTGTATCTTTTCCAAAAAACACAATATCCATAATGACTTCCATTTGACTTATTTCAGTTTATATTTGCTTCTGGAAAGTCTAAAAACCTAAGTTAAATGTCTAAATGTAATGTACGTAGTAAGGCATGAAAAACTTTACAGTGATTATCTAGAGGTTGTGAGGATTAGAAATGTCAAACCAAGTTGGTGGCCATACTATATATATATATATATATATATATATATATATATATATATATATATATATATAAACATTTTTTGCTTCTTGAAAGGTAGGATACATCATTTGAGTGTCTTAGTGGATAACTGAAAGCATGGGAAACTCTATGCATTCATTGCTTAGAGGTTTCAACTTTTTGGGAGTGTCAGAAACTAATTAGATGATTTCCATATTTGAATCCAATTGGTTACAATTTCATTCATTCATTTTCTATACCAGTTTACTCCAGCCAAGGGTCACGGGTGATCTGGAGCCTATTCCAGTGGTCATAGGGCGTGATGCATGGTGCACAGAGGACAGGACACCAGTCTACTGCAGGGCCATTGGAAGTGTGAGGAAACTGAAGCCCCCGGGGGGAACATGCAAACTCACACAGAAAGAACCGGGTGGGAAGCGATCCCAAGCCCTTCTTTCTGTGAGGCAACTGTGCTAACCACTAATCCACCGTGTCGCCCTGGCCACAATTTCATTTATTTAACTGAACTGGATGGATGGATGGCCTATTGATATGTCAGAAACATGGCCACAGAGGATAAATTTCTATGACACCCTCTACACTCCACATACTGAGTTTCCCCTCACTCATCACCTTGAAGTCATGCAATGAAATTCATAACTATGAGCCACACAAGAGCCAGAAAATCTTCAATCAGATTTGGTTGAATGCTCACTTGTGTACAATTTCCCACGCAAATTCAGTCAGATCCTCCCCCCCCCACGCCACACACACACAGATAGATCACCATCTAAAGAGTTCACATCTAAAACCTCTAGATAATCATGGTAAAGAGTTTCTCATGCCCTAAAATATATTTAGACACTTAAACCAGATTCCTAAACTTTTCAGAAGCCAAAATATGTTTTGTTTTTTTGTTTTTTTCTGAAATAGTCCCCACTTTGGGTGCCATCTTGGATTTTGAAAAAGCAACAAGGGACATTTTCAGACTTTTAGTGTGTGATTCTACATCACTTTTTTTCTGGAGATATCCTGAAAATTATAGCTTATTCAGCAAAATCTCCATTATTTGGCAATTTCTGAGCAAATACTATTGGACTAACTGCAGCCTATGACACAGAAAGAAAAAAAAAATTGTTTGGTTGTATAGTAGTTTCCTCTCAGATGGCTGCTGTTAATTCCTGGTGGAGAGCCAAGCGCAGAGACAGCCAGTAACAACACTGTGCTAACAGGTTGAGCTTTGTCTTGAAAGACGTGACTGTAAGTCACGAGGTGATGTGGTAATGTGTTGACAGCATTCGATATCAACGCCATGCAAAGGGGACCTGACTTCATATTTTTCCTTCCTAATTTCTACACTGTAAAGACATGACCAACCCAAGTTCTGCTTTTCCTCAGAAATTAGTCCACATTATTCTGAGGTGAAAGCTTTGATCACCAACCAACTTACAAGGCAAACAATTATGTTAGTCTGAACAAGCTGTATTAATTAACATGTGAAATGGCATCCTACGTACAGTCATTTTAAATCTCTTCAGCAAATTATTTCTGTAAGCAGAACTATTATGCATCAGTAGCTCAGCAATGTGCATGTTCATTTATAGACATTTTGGACTTTTTCCCCCAGAGAGTCATTAAACCAGCATCATCGTCATCGCTGTAAATATTGAATATGTCTATGTTTTCACATTTTATGCGCATTTCTTCGCACTCAGCAACCAATAAATGCATGTATATATGGAAATGTAGATGTATCCATCCCCTGACCTTTTGAAAGAAAATTGGCTGTAAAAGTGATGATTTTTATTGACAATAATCCATGTATTAACTTTTCCAATACTTATGGAGTGTGAAAATGAAGGTATATATATATATATATATATATATATATATATATATATATATATATATAAACAACAAGAAGCCATGCATTATATGGTTTGAATGCATGACGTGGAGTCTAAAACACCACGTCATGAAGCGTAGTAGTGTGAATGTTCTAGTTTTACTACTACAATGGTGTACAAAGTGGGATTGATAAGAGCCATATTAAAAACTACATTTTATTTTGTAAATTAAATAAATCAATAAATAACATCACTGAGAAGTAGCTTGGATTGTAGGTATTTTTTCCTTAATGATCAATTGTAAGCATTGGATTAAGTTAAACTGCTTATTAATTTGCTTGCACTGGGCTCTGTAATGTTTGTTTTTCAGCTGCCCATGTTTTTGCTTAGGGTCTCCACAGTGGATCCAGACTAGACCTGCATTAGGATGTGGCACAACTTTTACACCAGATGCTTTTCCTGACAACTCCAGTTGTACCTAGAGAAACACCGACACCACCCGATATTCACATGAGGTCTCCCATCCACATAGTAACCCCATCCATCCCTGCTTAGTGTCTGAGATCTGACAGGATCAGGCACAAGGCAGAGTGGCTGCACAGAGCAGGACTCTGTATTGGCAGAAATGTAATACTATTACTTGAATCAAGCTTGAGGTAAAAAGAAAACCTTAAATTAGGACATTCCTACTCAAAATGCCATAAAAAGAAAACCTTAAATTAGGACATTCCTACTCAAAATGCCAATCAGGCATAATTTTCAAATACACCCTGCAGTGCAGTCGGACCCATAGTAGTACCATCTCATCTCACCCACCAACCACAGTAGCCTGGCACCACCATTGGGGACTCGGATGTGTTACATGGGTGCAAGCACACAGGACGTCTTCCGACTAAGTCAACAAGGGACCTAGCGACTAGGAAGCAAGGACATTTTGCTTCAATTACATCCATGAACTTGTTGTTTAGTAACTCCAGGGTGTGTTGCTCAGGATTAGGTTTACAGCAATGGTAAGCTAGAAATGCCAAATTATGTGATCACCTCTATTTGTGTACAATCTCTAAAGGTTAGTCCCTGATCTTTACGCACAGACGGTGCTTTCTCGGGGCTTTCTGTTTCATATTTAGCACTTGTTTTGGAGTTTCATTTTTACACAAAGTACCTTTATGTGAGAGTGCAATAAAAAGAACTTTTGATATGTGAAATAATGGTAACATGCCCAGTGAGATTTTGTGCTTTCTGCAAACACGTGGAAGCCATGGCGTGACAGAACTAGAATGGGGGTGCTCTCGATACCCGCACATCAGGAGCTCCACTCCCACATACGTGCAAGGAGCTCGTGTTAAGGTTATTTTTACTCAGGCACCTGGAGGTGTTACAGACTTGCTCCGGCCTGCAAATTCTTTTCCCTCAGCACAATCAGGTGTGAGAGCAAGTGATCTCAGTTTTCTGCAATTAAGATTCTGCTTTCATCTTCTCCTGGTGCACAATTACTGCTCGGCTGCTGTTTGCTCTAATTGTTCTTTCTGCAGGGATTGGTGGAAAGCCAGTGATTGTGATGGGTAAGGGATTATCTCCTTTCCTTTACTCTGGCCCCTTAAAAAAATCATTTGTAAACTCCCTGGTGTAATTACCGAGCCTCATGATTAATTGTCCATTGAAATTAGCCCAGGTCTACCTTTCATTTCACTGCAACGAATATTAATTAATGTTAACTCTCTCCTCAGCTCTTTCCTTTCTCACCTTATTCTCAAGCACATCTTCTGAATATTCATCGCGGTCTTGAAAAATAGGCACAACCCAGAACCTTGAATCAGCACAGTGACACTTGGCTATCACAAAAACTACATATCTGGAGTTAAAAGATGCATTTTAGGCCATAAATTATATTTACAGGAGGTCGACAGGTGAAGAAAGCAAGCTCTTATTTAAATCACGTCACATCTGTTACTCGAGAGGTGTCAGGAAATATGCAAAGCAGGGACTCAGCTTTTGTCTTCCTTTGCAAGAGGGAAGAATACTCACATTTAATTCAGTTTGTATTTATTTAACCCTTGTGAAAAATGACACGTTGAATAAGTGCTATATAATCACATTCAGGATATTGTCATGCCGTAATGTACAGAACACAGTGTCACCTTGAATAAAGTATCCACCCAAAGAATATATTTGGGTAATAATATGGAAATTTCGACTTGGACTTGGGTCTGAATCAGAATAACATTAGAATATCTCCATATTCTATCAAGTAGCACACGCTCTCATTGGCCTGGACCATAGGTTCGTGCACTAATATAGGCTTCATGTCTATTTTGACATATCAGGTCAAGTCTGGGAATATGTGCAGGTGCCACACCATGGAAACACCTTGGGTCCTACAACCCCTGGCACAAATTATGGAATCACCGGCCTCGGAGGATGTTCATTCAGTTGTTCACTTTTGTAGAAAAAAAGCAGATCACAGACATGACACAAAACTAAAGTCATTTCAAATGGCAACTTTCTGGCTTTAAGAAACACTATAAGAAATCAAGAAAAAAAATTGTGGCAGTCAGTAATGGTTACTTTTTTAGACCAAGCAGAGGGGAAAAAAAAATATGGAATCACTCAATTCTGAGGAAATTATGGAATCATGAAAAACAAACGAACGCTCCAACACATCACTAGTATTTTGTTGCACCACCTCTGGCTTTTATAACAGCTTGCAGTCTCTGAGGCATGGACTTAATGAGTGACAAACAGTACTCTTCATCAATCTGGCTCCAACTTTCTCTGATTGCTGTTGCCAGATCAGCTTTGCAGGTTGGAGCCTTGTCATGGACCATTTTCTTCAACTTCCACCAAAGATTTTCAATTGGATTAAGATCCGGACTATTTGCAGGCCATGACATTGACCCTATGTGTCTTTTTGCAAGGAATGTTTTCACAGTTTTTGCTTTATGGCAAGATGCATTATCATCTTGAAAAATGATTTCATCATCCCCAAACATCCTTTCAATTGATGGCATAAGAAAAGTGTCTAAAATATCAATGTAAACTTGTGCATTTAGTCATGATGTAATGACAGCCATCTCCCCAGTGCCTTTACCTGACATGCAGCCCCATATCATCAATGACTGTGGAAATTTACATGTTCTCTTCAGGCAGTCATCTTTATAAATCTCAATGGAACGGCACCAAACAAAAGTTCCAACATCATCACCTTGCCCAATGCAGATTCGAGATTCATCACTGAATATGACTTTCATCCAGTCATCCACAGTCCACGATTGCTTTTCCTTAGCCCATTGTAACCTTGTTTTTTTTTCTGTTTAGGTGTTAATGATGGCTTTCGTTTAGCTTTTCTGTATGTAAATCCCATTTCCTTTAGGCAGTTTCTTACAGTTCGGTCACAGACGTTGACTCCAGTTTCCTCCCATTCGTTCCTCATTTGTTTTGTTGTGCATTTTCGATTTTTGAGAGATATTGCTTTAAGTTTTCTGTCTTGACGCTTTGATGTCTTCCTTGGTCTACCAGTATGTTTGCCTTTAACAATCTTCCCATGTTGTTTGTATTTGGTCCAGAGTTTAGACACAGCTGACTGTGAACAACCAACATCTTTTGCAACATTGCGTGATGATTTACCCTCTTAAGAGTTTGATAATCCTCTCCTTTGTTTCAATTGACATCTCTCATGTTGGAGCCATGATTCATGTCAGTCCACTTGGTGCAACAGCTCTCCAAGGTGTGATCACTCCTTTTTAGATGCAGACTAACGAGCAGATCTGATTTGATGCAGGTGTTAGTTTTGGGGATGAAAATTTACAGGGTGATTCCATAATTTATTCCTCAGAATTGAATGAGTCCATATTTTTTTCCCTCTGCTTGGTCTTAAGTAACTGTTACTGACTGCCACAATTTTTTTTTCCTGATTTCTTATAGTGTTTCTTAAAGCCAGAAAGTTGCCATTTGAAATGACTTTAGTTTTGTGTCATGTCTGTGATCTGCCTTTTTTCTACAAAATTAAACAACTGAATGAACATCCTCCGAGGCCGGTGATTCCATAATTATTGCCAGGGGTTGTAGATGGCAACCACTAAAGCATAACAAGGGACAACAATTTATCTGCCTCAGCTATGTGAATTGCAGGCATCCCCTTTGCCTTTTCCAGCCACAGGCAATGTTCCCAGAGAAACGCACCACAACAAAACAACTCATGCTTCCTTCAGATGAAATTAGTAGATATTCAGTGTGTAACAGTGCACTCACATTTCAGTCAAATGCACAATAAAGAGTCCATAATTTAATTCACCAATAAAGACACGAACAACATTTTTGTCAGTTTGAATGAAAACAAATGACCATCTTAAAGTTTCCTCTTTAAACACTATGGGTCCCATCTTATGGGTGTGGAGCAAAGCAAAGTTAATTTGTAGTTTCCACCGCATACAGTTATGGTTTGCACACCCAGTGCCCACGTCATCGTAACACCGTGTATTACTGCACTTATCTGTGTCCCTACAGGCGTGTTGGTCTAAAAATTAGTTGGCCAGTTAAACATAGGAACTGATTTCAGTTTGTTGGAAATAGATCTTTTGCCACAGAACAGTTGTAGAGACTGGATTTCATCATGAACAAGTCTACAATGGTTGTCCATTCGGCTGCTCCCGTTTTTTGTGTTCGGGGTCGCCACAGCGGATACAACCAGATCCGCATTGATATTTGGCACAGGTTTTACACCGGATGCCCTTCCTGACGCAACTCCAGTGTTACCTGGAGAAACACACACAGCCGCTGGTGTTCCAAAGAGGTCTCCCATCCAAGTACTAACCAGGTCCCACACTGCTTAGCTTCTGAGATCTGATGGGATCAGGCTTACACAGAGCAGATTGGCTGCACAGAGCATAAACATCTTTATAAGTTTTCTATACAAGTTTTTGTATTTAAAATGATATATTGGGGAATTCTGATATTAGATTAGATAGAACTTTATTGATCTCTTGGGAAGACTCCCTCAGGGAAACTGAGGTTCCAGCAGCATAAAGGGTAAGAAGCACACAGAGTATCAAAACTAAAAGTACATTATTTTAAAAAAAGCATATGCATGTAGGTTGTGAAAAATATTGGTCACCTAAAACAATTAAGAGTTGCAAATTAAAACAAATCTATGGCAAGCTCTCACTACTGTAACAACTTCTAATGATTAAAGCATAATAAACGGCACACAATTAATGCAACTATCCATGCTACAGCTAACAAGCTAAGCTACATATAGCATTTGCTATATGTAGTTTGCTGTATGTAACTTTATCTTTTCTTAACTCGTAACTTTACTTTAGTTTATCAACTTCTTAAACAGCAAGTTGCCCGCTTCTTTGGACCTGATGGACATATGCCACACTAGATATAATCAGTTAATAGCCAGCAAATGCACTTGCTGACTATTAACCATTACTCATTATAAACCAAGGTTTACACTCTAAGATTAAAATATAGCATGATGTTACCTTTGTAGAGCAGGTACCTCAGGGAATAAGGAGCTGCACTACCACCATGTAGAATCTTACCAACACTACCCATCTCTGTCCTTGTCTCCATCCACTCATCTTAAATGGGTACCGGCTAATCGTTGCAAATTAACTAAACAGTGGACGTGGAGACGCCCTGATTGAATCAGGAGAAGTAACCCAAACCAGACTGGAATCCCATTCAGGGCAAGTCGGAGACTCTCATCCACTTAAAGTTACTGACTCCTGTGTAGGCCTCATGTATTATGTTACATATGCATATGTAGGTGATTAGCCTTCAGGTACTGTTATAGATTTGCAGCGTTCTTCCTGGTTAGTTCTTAAGAGCACCTTTCGTAACTTTTTCTAAAGCTCACTGTGTATTCAATCCTTTTTATTGTCTTCATCATGTGAAAACTTCCAAAATACCGAACATCCATGCTAGCTGCTTTGGTGTTGTAGTTTTAGCGTCTATGTATAACAAACAGCCCATCAATCCCTGTTGATCACCGATTGGAGATCTCTCTCAAAAACCAGGTAAAGAACATTTCACTATCCATATGATTGCTTATTTGGCCTTGGAGAATTTGGCTCCTTGGATATTATTTTGATTTTTTTTTTTTTTTTTTTGGAGTGTTTTCATTGTTCCTCATTATTGTCATCAATCACCAAGAACCAGTTCCCTTTTAGTTATACTTTTTCCAAATTGTCTGCATCTGTTTGAAAAACAGGGGCTTTGAGGAGTATTTAACCATTAATTTTAATGACTAAATCAACATTGAAGAGTACCTATTGTTACTACATGAAAAAAGTCATGTTTATCATAATGCGGATATGTAAATTAATTTGGAAGAATGTTTTTGGCATCATCAGAATCAGAAAAAAACCTTTGTCATTGCACGTGTGCAACGAAATTTAAAAGTAGCTCCACAATGGCAGAAATCTTGCCCATTTAAGAGTAACAAATTAAGACTTTAAAATATTACACACAATAGACACGATAAGATATCTCACTTTTAACCAAAATTATATCCTTGGACTTGGTTTTTCTCATTCTTAATTTAAAAAAAATGCACATTTCCATGTGTGATTCTTGAAGAATAAGACATAATTTGGGTGCAGAGAGGAGGTCGTGTGTCTCTGCTGGGCTGCCTCCAGATCTGAATGTTTGCATTTGTGCAGCTCTCTACAACATTTAGGCTGATTATATTATGTTTAACAGTATTTTTTTGTTCCATCAGATTTTTTTTGTTATATTCACTCACTCTCTCTTATTCTTGTCCTGAGGAGTCAAGTCGACCTTCATCTCGCCTTACTCAGTCCACAATCTGATAAAGGGATCACGTCAGACAAATCGGGCTAATGTCTCCACCTCTCAGCATCTGTGAATAAACTCCCAGCTGCTGTGAAATGGCTGTGACATAACTTGATCCACGCAGTGACGCCGCACACCGCCGGCTGTGCCCTGCAATACATCAGTGACAGAAAACGGTGGACGTGGAGATGCTCTGATTGAATCAGGGGCCTCTGAGGCTCTGGGGAGAGTTCATCTACAACCATCCGGCAGAATCCTTCCATCGCAACAATCCCGCTAACCAGATCTGCTCTAACAATGTTTAAGAACTTTGAGGTTATTCATTCAAGTTCTTAAGAACAACATGAAAAGACGACAAAGCTGTCGAACCCGTTTGCATTAAGGACCGTGTAAATTCAATTAAGACCTCGTCATAGGGTTATGCATCTTTCATTTTGAATTTTGACTGAATCAATTTTTTAAAAAAAAGACCTTTACAATGTTCACACTGCAGTGGAGTTAAAATACTGGTGCTGATGAAAAATGTAACACACGCTAACCCTGAATTACTTTACTCAAAAATCACATGGAACCTCCTTATGTTACAAACTTCATGTCCTGACAGTAGCAAGGCTCCCATTTTTACTTAAATGGGAATTGGTTGGTAATTCATGCAGATACAGTTTGTCCACAGTAGGTTCTATGATGAATAATATGTGCATAACTTAATCATCGGTCTTATCAGACGGTTTCACCGTGCAGCAAAGTACAGAAGAGTTTGGAGGGAGAGGATTAACAGGTTAAGATGTATTAAACATAAAATGTTAAGTCTGCTACATTCAGTTAAAGTATTGTGAAATATAACTTGACCCGTTTACTTTCACCATGTGTAAATATTTACATAGCTTAAAGCAACAGGTTTATATGCAATGTCCTAGTAAAATCAACAAATTTAGGATAGTAAATCTATAATCTGACTATAGATTTAATGTAATTTGTCTTGACAGTATTGTCAAGATTTAACATTAAAGCCATTTTTGGGATTGCCTTTCATTGCTATGCTGATGACACCCAATTGTACATGCCAATAACTGCTGGTAATCTCATTCATATAAAATCTTTGGAAGATTGCCTTGCATCAGTGAGAAGCAGGATGTCTAGTAACTGCCTACTTTTAAATTCTGATAAGACTGAAAGGATGGTTTTTGGTCCAGCGAGGTATCAATTTGATCAACTAGGGCTTAGCTTAGTTTCGTGTGTTATACATCATACGGACAAAGTGAGGAATCTTGCAGTGATTTTTGATCCTACGTTGTCTTTTGACCTCCATGTTAGAAATATTACGAGGACTGCTTTCTTCCATTTGCAAAATATAGCAAAGCTTTGTCCCATTCTGTCTATGGCTGATGCTGAGGCTTTGATTCTTGCATTTGTCTCTTCTACATTGAATTATTGTAATGTTCTTTTCTCTGGTTTACTGCAGTCCAGCATTAGGGGTCTTCAACTGGTTCAAAATGCTGCTGCCAGACATTTGACACAAAGCAGAAAGTTTAACCCCATTACACCCATTTTGGCATCTCTTCACTGGTTTCCTGTCGCTGCAAGATTGGATTTTATGGTTCTGTTATTAGATTATAAAATTGTTCATGGACTAGCGCCTCCCTGGCTGGCTGACCTGGTAAGGCCCTATGTACCAGCTCGGGCCCTGCATTCGCAGGGGTGCAGGACTTTTATGTGTTCCCAGGGTGAGTCTGCCGGTCACAGAGCTTTCTCTTACCATGCCCCAGCTCTGTGGAATGATCTCCCGGCACACATACAACAGTCGGATACTGTGGAGACTTTTAAATCACATTTAAAGACTCATTTGTTTTCCTTGTTTTATCATTATTTTTATTGTGTTATTATGATGTGTTTTTATTCTTGTGTTATTTTATGGTTTTGTCTAGTTATTGTGTTTATAAATTTTTAATTCAGTTTTCTCTGTTTTTATATGAAACACCTTGAGCCGATCACATTGCGAATTGGTGCTATATAAATTAATACATTTGAATTTTTGTTGACACCATCAGTGTTGATTAGATGTTGATCTGGAATTTTCATCATCACACCCAACGAGAATCAGTTTGTACTTGGCAGCCAGAAAATCAGCGTCTCATGTAAATCGCATGGCTCTTTCAAATATATTGTTCAGCAAGTAGCTCAGTGAGATAGGAGATGGGATGCAAACATGTAGACCTGGGTGTGATTCCTGGTCACTCTACCTGTCTCTGTACTTGGACAACACACTTCTCAGAGGGAGCCTTAGACTCTCATCTGCTCCAATGTGCCGTATCAAGAGAAATGGGTATCAGGACCTGCATAGGACTTATTCTCTTCTTTATGTAAACGCTGTCATCATATTAGTAGTATTTTATTTTGTGGTACCCTTAAAGATACTGTGTGTAGGATTTAGTGTCATCTGGTGGAGGGGACTTTACACATTCCATTATGTTGTTGTCAATCATGACTGAGGTGACGGTCCAGTGGTTAAGCGTTGGACTTGAGACCAGAGGATCCTCGGTTCAAATCCCAGCCTGACCGGAAAAATCACTAAGGGCCCTTGGGCAAGGTCCTTAATCCCCTAGTTGCCCCCAGTGTGTAGTGAGCGCCTTGTATGGCAGCACCCTCACATTGGGGTGAATGTGAGGCATTTTTGTAAAGTGCTTTGAGCGTCTGATGCAGATGGAAAAGCGCTATATAAATGCAGTCCATGTTTTCACATATTTGGTGACAGGAATTAATGTTCCCTTGCCTTTTCTTGTGATGAGCAACATGTATAATCCTCCATTTCATGAAAATGAGAGTTCTCAAACTTGTTAGCCTGCACTAGCAGACAGTATATAGAGGAGCAATCACTGATTTATCGTATTTTTCCTCATTCCTGTGGCCGCGCAGCAACATGCAAATGGAAGGCTACCGCATCAACACAGCAGACAACATGAGGGGGCCCGCTCCCATGTAGATATGAAGGGCTCGTTCTGAGGTCATGAAAATGCATCAGTTTGCTGGTGCAGGTAATTATACACAAATGAAAATACAAGGCAATGCTAAAGCACCATTGACCGTATGAGCATGATATCAGTGAAAGAGTGTGTAGAACGAATGTGACCTTTTGATCCCTTAGAATAGGTCAAGGTTAGCCATATTTGAGGTTGTCCAAGGTCTACAGTGGAGAAAATAAGTATTTGACCCCCTGTCAGTTTTGCAGGTTTTCCCACCTACAAATATTGGAGAGGTCTGTAATTTTTATCATAGGTACACTTCAACTGTGAGAGAAAAAAGAGAAAAAAAATCCAGAAAATCATATTGAATGATTTTTAAATAATTAATTTTTATTGCATTTTATTGCATTAAATAAGTATTTGACCCCCTAGAAAAATAGAGCTTAACAATTGGTACAGAAACATTTGTCTGCCATTACAGAGGTCAGACGTTTCCTGTAGTTCTTGACCAAGTTTTCACACACTGCAACAGGGATTTTGGTCCACTCCTCCATACAGATCTTCTCCAAATCTTTCAGGTTTGGAGTTTCAGCTCCCTCCAAAGATTTTCTATTGAGTTCAGGTCTGGAGACTGGCCAGGCCACTCCAGGACCTTGAAGTGCTTCTTACGGAGCCCCTCCTTAGTTGCCCTGGCTGTGTGTTTGGGGTCACTGTCATGCTGGAAGACTCAGCCATGACCCATTTTCAATGCACTTACTGAGGGAAGGAGGTTGGTTGTTAAAATCTCACAATACATGACCGCATCCATCCTCCCTTCAATATGGTGCAGTCGTCCTGTCCCCTTTGCAGAAGAGCACCCCCAGAGTATGATGTTTCCACCCTCATGCTTCACGGTTGGGATGGTTTTCTTGGGGTTGTTCTCATCCTCTAAACATGGTAAGTGGAGTTGATTCCAAAAAGCTCTATTCTGATCTCGTCTGATCACACGACCTTCTCCCATGCCTCCTCTGGATCATCCAGATGGTCACTGGTGAACTTCAAACGGGCCTGGACATGTGCTGGCTTGAGCAGGGGGACCTTGCTGCCCTGCAGGATTTTAAACCATGACAGCATCATGTATTACTAATGTAATCTTTGTGACTGTGGTCCCAGCTCTCTTCAGGTCATTGACCAGGTCCTCCTGTGTGGTTCTGAGCTTTCTCAGAATCATCCTTACCCAACAAAATGAGATCTGGCATGGAATCCCAGACTGAGGGAGATTGACAGTCATCTTGTGTTTCTTCCACTTTCTAATAAATAATCATAGCAGTTGTTGTCTTCTACCAAACTGCTTGCCTGTTGTCCTGTAGTCCATCCCAGCCTTGTGCAGGTCTACAGTTTTGTCCCTGGTGTCCTTAGACAGCTCTTTGGTCTTGGCTATGGTGGACAGGTTGAAGTGTGATTGATTGAGTGTGTGATCAGGTGTCTTTTATACAGGTAACAAATTCAAACAGGTGCAATTAATACAGGTAAAGAGTGCAGAATAAGAGGGCTTCTTAAAGAAAAATTAACAGGTCTGTGTGAGCCACAATTCTTGCTGGCTGGTAGGTGATCAAATACTTTAATGCAATAAAATGCAAATTAATTATTTAAAAATCATACAATGTGATTTTCTGGATCTTTTATTTTTTTTAGATTCTGTCTCTCACAAGTTGAAGTGTACCTACGATAAAAATGACAGACCTCTCCATTCTTTGTAGGTGGGAAAACCTGCAAAACTGACAGGGGGTCAACTACTTATTTTCCCCACTGTATCTCCCAAGAATGCTCCCTGTGAATTTGAAGACACTGGCAGTAATAGGACTGGAGTTATGCTGAGCACAGACAGACGGGGAGGTGATGGTCTAGTGATTAAGGCGTTGGGCTTGAGACCAGAAGATCCTCAGTTCAAATCCCAGCCTGACTGGAAAATCACTAAAGGCCCTTGGGCAAGGTCTTTAATCCCCTATTACTCCCGATGTGTAGTGAGTGCCTTGTATGGCAGCACCATCACAGTGGGGTGAATGTGAGGCATTATTTGTAAAGCGCTTTGAGCGTCTGATGCAGATGGAAAAGCGCTATATAAATGCAGTCCATTTACCATTTACGGACAGATGCAAAGCCTTCGCAATACCCGATGGCCATATTTTGGCCTTGGGTAAATATGGTTATGAATGCTAGATTTCATTTCTGCTAATAAATCCTCCACACTGTTGCCTTAAGGTTAGAAATGTGTACTTGAGGGTCATAGGTTCAATACCCTTACCACACAGGAAAATGTGGGAGGGGAAGGGAGAGAACAGCACTTGTTGCACCATCATACCATCACTAAGGTGCCCTTAAGGGTGCTTAATCCTCAACTTGCTCCAGGTTGCAGTTGAGCGCCTTGCACAGCAGCACTAGAACATCAGTGTGTGAATGATGGGAGAAACACATAGTGCTAAGTTTAAACTGTGTGAAGTTCCTTTCTATGGGGAATTTGAATGCTCCATCCCACCATCAAAGCATGCATGACAGGTTCATTCTCCCACCGGGATCAAGGACCGTGACATATTTACCCAGTTCATTCCCACTGGAATACAGCGTTGCACAAGTGGAAGTGTGCACTGATCAGTCTGATCTGGTTTCTGCAGGAGTTATGAGCAAACATTTTTAAATGGACTGCTGCAGCAACTGTATGTCAGGACTGGTTAGAACAAGGACAAGTGACCAGCAGTCTTATAAAGTGTTTGGCCATACATACCCTTCCCAAAAACAAACCCCATCCCACCTCCTGAATCATGTGACCTCGATCTTCTACAGTGTTCCACTAATCCAAAGTCAACCTGGGTTGCCATAGTTACCTCCTCCTGGCTATAGTTTGTAATCCCGCCCGCTTCGGTGAGGCCGTCCCTCAGAGAACACACATAACTTATGTCCTGCAGCTTCAGGCTTGATGTAAATAGTCTCAGATGACAGCCTACTGTACAAATACTCCATTACGTTTGTTTAAAGGAAATGATTTGTTGTAACGGCCAGCACTCAACACGTGTGACATCAGTGTTGCCCGGGCAACGGCAGTTGATTGCACAGGCTGGAATTAGGTATCGATCAGACGAAGGGGCCGGCGCCAGTGAGGCACTGGAAGCGATCCGCCAGTACGATTTACAGAGGATGGAGGGTGGGGGTGAAACCTGCACGCTGCACCCCAGCACCGAGAGCTAACCCCTCAGGAACCAATTTACACACCACTACAGTGCAATATCTGCAGCAGTCAATAATGGAAATCTGATGCCCCCCTCTGCCGTCAATGTGACCGCTTCTCTCCCACTCGTTAGAGCACCTTGAAAGTTCTAGGCCGATCCATAGACAATAGATTTCCAATAGCAGAGGAATATTTTGACTTTGGTATTCTGGGTGTAATTACACCTCAGAAGCAGGATGGTCTACTTTAAATTAAGCCTTCCTTAATTTATCCTCATCTCATCATGCTTACCCAACTCCTTACTTACTCATCAGTGTCTTAGGATCTCTGGGAGTTTAATCGCTCAGCTCCTGCTGATACAAACATGATTTAAAATGATTCTCAAGGAGTGTCTTCACTTTATGAATTAGGAGGCTTCAGTTTATTTATGCAGGTTTTGCATCACCACATTCTGGTGGCATTGCACGTTTCTGCATGGCATGTTGTACTCCACAGATATGAAATAAAGGCTGTAAGGTGGGAATTTCTGCAATTATAAATATATTTAGATTAGACAGAACTTTACTGATGCCTTAGGAAGACTCTTAGGGAAATTAAGGTTCCAGCAGCATTGTGTAGCAGCACACTGGGTAAGAAGCACACAGAGTATCAAAAGTGAAAGTAAAAAAGAAAACAATTTGCAAATATAATTAGAAATACCAGACATACTGATCAATACCGGTTTACTGGCTACTATCGTTCCTCTCATTCCCGTCCTCTGTCTTCCTGTTACTCCTCCTCCCCCCTGAGTGAGGAGTTGTACAGTCTGATGGCCTGAGGGACAAATGAGTTTTACAGTCTGTTGGTCCTGCACTTGGGAAGGAGTCCGATTTTTATTAAACAAATGAGAAAACATGACAGTGGAGGGTAATATTACAGTAATTTATAATATTGAACTTTTTGAATTTAAATGCATCTGCCAGTGGCTTTGCCCTGCTACTTTTTGGGTGGAATTTTCATGGGTTTCCTCATGTTCCTGTGGTTTTTGTGGGTTTTCTTGAGTTCTCGTATGTTCTCTGACAGCTGATGACATTTATGTTTGTGGTATAAAGAGGATAGTCAAGGCCTCACTGACCACAGAGTTATTTTCCTCATACCTACATGGGAGGACATTGACCTCTGTGTGACTTTTTTCCGCTTCAGTTTTGCTCAGTGATGTGTAGTTTGACAGAAAGGTTATATTTTGACAATAAATATTAGCATTATAAGCCATGAGTTCCTGCTTTCTACTTCTTAACACCTTCAGTGGAAACACTTTAACTCTGTGGGCGATGATATTTCTGTTCTGAACAGGCAACAGTTCAGCTAGTTATAAACTCAAACAAGCGCCAAGCAACATAAATGTATCCAATCAGTGCCAATAAATGTGAGGCAAACACATAGTAATAGCACGACTGTGTTACACAGAAACAAGGCTCCAGCTTTCCAACTTCACAGAAGGAAAATGTTTATAGTGCATATACTGAAGGCTCAGGTTTTTAGTGTCCACTTTAGTCCTATAAATATCACATAAAATTCATGCGATGAAAGAGCTTTAGTTTAATAAACTACATCTGGAGGGCTGAATCCAGATCAAGACAACGGAGAGCAAGCTCGGCTCACCGTCGACTTCTAGCTGGATTCAGTAAGGCAACACTTAATATAGAGAAATTAGTAATTTTATATAAAAACAATATTTTATATACATACTGTGTGGATTTGCCACTAAAAAAGAATGCCAGGTTCCCCTTGTAAAATTTGATTAATTTATTTTTGCCCTTTATATGAAAGGACAATACAGCACCCTGGGGATTGGGGACATGCATGTTATGACTTGCTGCACATAGCGTGCACTTTATTGGTCTTATGGGTATAGGGCCTTAGGGGTATAGTGCACCACATAACTTTTTTTTTTAAATGGTAAATCGACTGCGTTTATATAACACTTTTCCATCTATATCAAAAGCTCAAAGTGCTTTACAATGATGCCTCTCATTCACCCAGCAATGACAGGGTGCTGCCATGCAAGGTACTCATAACACACCGGGACTAACTTGGGGATTAGAGACCTTGCCCAAGGGCCCTTAGTGATTTTCCAGTCAGATGGGGATTTTGAACCAAAGATCCGCTGGTCTCAAGCCCACTGATTAACAACCAGACCATCAATAAAAGATATTTGCAACTGGGGACCCTTAATTTTAATTCAACAACAACTACATCACTAAGAATGTTGTAGTGACAGCCTAACTCAATATATTTCTTTGATAACATTTGTCAATGTTACAAATTATGTATTCTTCATGGACTATGAGCACTTGCAGAAAAATAAGACATGTAGTTGCATAAGTTAATTTTATATTTGGATTCCATAATTTAAATGAAAGTTTTAAGTTCCAGTGAAATCATCATCAAAATAAAAACTGTGTGTCAGGCATGCCAACTAAAATGTTTGCATGAAGTGTGTTTTTGCCATACAAATCATTTTTTTTAATGTAGTTTACTATTTAATTCCAAGAAGACTACAGTCACATTGCTTTTGATGAATTCGATTCAGTGTATGAATTGTGCAGTTTAGGGGCATGGTGCATGACTATTATACTGTAAAAACTATTACTGTGTTCTACTCAATTTTTTGAATGAAACATTTTTACAGTTAAAAATGCTGAGTAAACTAAAAAGCTGTGAAATCATTTAAATATACTTTATGATCTTGGTAAATCTAAGTAAAAATATTAAATATATTTGTCCTTTCCAAATATTCTGAATTAAATTTACCAAACAAATTAAGTATATTTCAACAAATGCAATTTAAGCAAATGCTAATTTATTTCAATGAAATAAACTCAAATAAATGTAAAGTTAAAATAAAATTAACTGTTAAATTTTTAGGCATTTCATCTGGTATGTCCAACTCAAACAACTGAATGTGTTTCAGAGATTTATTAAGTCAGTATAGCTGTTTCTTATTGTGACACATACAAAGACAGTGAATTACTTTTTAGAGTGTATTTCAAATATTGATCATCTGCCAATTATGTTTGCACTATTTTGTTTAGTTATTAATGCATTTGAAACTGACCTGAGTTAATCACATGACAAAATTAAACCAGAAAGAAAGCTTCTGCCACCAAAAATAAGTGATAATCACTTAACACAGCACACATACAATATGGTTTCTATTTTTAATAATACGTTTCATTGGACAGATGTAATGCTGCATCCAGATCTTATTTCTACTGCAAAAGCTTTTTTACTCCCTGAAATTTTACTGGACAGGGTTGAAGTCAGTGAAAGGTTACACACCAGCTTTCTAGAAGGTAGTCACATGACTTACTCCCTCTCCTGGCAGTGCTCTGTAATGCAGCCCAGGCAGTGACGTAACACCCCCTGACATCTGAGGCCGTTTAACCCAGGAGGACTCACTGCAGCCAACTTCCCTCCTTCTTCCACAAAAGATGTCTGCACTACAAACGATTGAGCTGTCTTTTTTTAACATTACCCAGACCTGGTAGACGTCAGCCACTTGTCTCATCACAGGAATCGATTATATAATACGTTAACCATAATGTGATCTACGCGTATGAAAACAAAGCCTCAAAGACAACAGACAATGCCTCTAATAGGATCCAGCTATCTCCAAGAGTAAATTCCAAGACAGAGATGTAATGGGGCTCTTGTCTGATCTTCCCTAAGCGCTTAGGTGGAATTGGGACGGAAGCACACCGCTTGTCAGGTTGCAGTCGCAGGGGAACTGTGAGTATTCTGCTTCAGAATCTAATCCAAGGGGGGATTCCAACCCTCCTCCTCTCTCAGGAAAAGGCACACTGATGTCATCCAATGTACAGTAACAGAAGGCACAAACACAGGCCCACAAATTACAGTGTATAAATTCTGATTGACGAAATGGGGGAAATGGGCGGTACAGTGGATTAGTGGTTAGCACTGTTGCCTCACGGCAAGAAGGTCCTGGGATTGCATCCCACCAGGTCCTTTCTGTGTGCAGTTTGCACGTTCTCTCCGTGTTCGTGTGGGTTCCCTCCAGGTGCTCCGGCTTCCTCCCACTTCCAAAGACGTGCGGGTGAGGTTAATATGGAAACTTTAAATTGACCATAGATGTGCTTGTGTGTGAATGTTTGTCATTCTGTATGTAGCCCTGTGATACACTGGCATCCTATCCAGGGTGTACCCCACCTCACGCCCTGTGACTGCTGGGATAGGCTCCCGCAACCCAGCGACCCTTGATTGGAGTAAGCAGGGAGAGAAAATGTGTGTAAGTAAATTGGGGAAACTGAACTACTACTTGTAATAGTTACAAATTAACGATGATACACGTGGTGTGTACCAACCATTCCTCTACATACACTCCTGTGCTCTCATTCATTAACAGCGCAGAGAAAGGCTCCGAAATTTTCTCGTACAAAGAAAAATTAGATTGTTCGTAACTACAGAAAAGTTGATATTTATCAGTCATTTGTAGGCCAGATTTACACACAACTGTAGCACTGATCAGTCTGACTTAAATAACTGTGCTGGTGCACCTGAGGGCTCATTTAATTCACTTTTAAATTTATTTACACAGTGCAAAAATAAATAAACCACACCAAAGCGCTACACACCATTAAGGTCTTACCCACCGCCTGAGAACCACAATGACATCCACAGTAAGAAAAAATTCCCTCGGGTACTTTTTGATTACAGGAAGAAACCTCGAGCAGACCTGACTCAGTGGGGTGACCATCTGCTTTGGACACACTAACAACAACAACAAGAATTGTCCAACATGTAGAGACAAAAATGAGATCAGACAGATAGATATTCAGCTGATGATGTCACAAGGTTCATGTACCACACCTCAGTGCATTATGGTGTGGTACTGCACCATTACTGTAAACTGCATCAAACTTCATAGAGCTAACTTTGATGACATCACTAAGCAAAAGAGTAAGAAGTACGACTATAAATCCACAACACAAGCCACAGTGGCATTCTTACCACGGCAGCAAGTGAGAAAAATGAGACTTGAATCTTAGTAAACCTTCCTGTGCTATTTATTAGTATACAAATAATGAATGTTTATGAGTTCAATGGTACGAATATTTCATGAGGTGAATGGTATGTTTCAGCTTTCACCTCATGAAATATTCGTACCATTGAAAGAATAAAAAAAAAATTCATTATTTGTTTAAAATAGATCTTTGTCATTTGATATTTTATTAATTTATAAACAACAGAAAAGGGACTTACATTTTTGTGTTCCACTGGTACCTAACAGTCCAGCACGAACTTTAAATAGGAGTACAAAATTGCGATGATGTAGTCCGTGATGCCATGCAACGACTTTGTGTACTTCCAAAAAAAGACTTTGTGTAGTTTCTCAGTCCAGCGAAAAATCACGTCAGCTTTTCATCCTAACAGCTCTTCCAGACAGTTTACAGCGGAGTGGATTTGTTTGTTTGTTGGTTTGTGTGTTACAAAATTTCCCACCGTCAATAGCTCCTTCAAACAGTCGTCCGTCAACAAAACAAATGTTGCCATGTTTAGCTAAAAGTCGCCCCCGGTAGTGTGAGCGCACAAAAAGTGCAAAATGTTCGCAATGGGAGCACGCATTTATTCTAATATATTCCGTGATGGCTGCACGAAATTAAAAGTGAAGCGGGGGGGGGTCCAGTAATAGTGAATTAAACAAAAAAAAAAAAACCTGGCATGAAAATTTTAATCATTTTGTGAGGGGAGCACAAATAAAACAAACAAACAAAAAAGTGAGACTGGGCTGACAGGATCACATTCTGGCAGTGGTGAACTGCATCCAGGACTACAGCCATTTCTCCAGCCTTGGGGTTATCTAGTTTTGTTGCTGCTCTCCTGAGGAGTGACTCTGTACAGTGTTCTGGGGTCAGTGGCACCTCGGTGAGGGAGATGTTCTACTGGCAGCTTCACTTGGTTGTTGATGTTTGTCCCAGAGGGGGTGCACTCACGCTTCTGGTCATAGGAGATTTCAGTGTGACCACTGGCACTGGATTTGAAATGCCACATGCATATTTTATCAATACTGTAAGCGGATGAACCTGACTATTTGTTTTGAGTGCTGTTGAAAGGTCTGATGGAAATATAACACGTTAATTTAATTTTTTTTGGGGGGGGGGGGGTGCACCTACACACTGAAGAGAAGAGCAAAGGGGCAACATCATAGAAGGAGCACAACCAAAGAACCAAAATGAAGTCCCAGTGAAGCCCAAAAATACTACACTCAGCAAAGTGACGCCAAAGGAAAAACTCCTCAGACGCTCACTGACCCTGTTGACAAGGGAGTGAACGCGACTGCAGAAAGAGCTGAATGCTGCAAAATATAATTGCAGAGAAGTGCTAACAGCTATTAGGAGGGAATACAGCAAAGAACCTACAAGAACCTTGAAATTCCAGAGCATCTGAAACCTTTTTACATGGTACACACACACACATCCCAATCTAGAGACATTTAGGCATCCATCTCCAGTCATGTGCCTCAAGTGGATTTTTTTTTTTTTTTTTTTTTTTTTGTCTGAGGTAAGGTGTCACATTTTAGGATTCTCTCCAACTGAGTCATGAGACTCAGGCTTGAGTGTCATGATCCAATTTTTTTTTTAATTGCCCCTTTGTGTCATAGCAGCATTGTCCATCAACAGTGACATGCCAGAGACATGAGAGAGACAGCAAGATTGAGAGAATATTTCCTCACTAATCATGCCAATCTGCATGAAATGATCATCAGTTCTTTTAGATGCGATGGACCAAATGGAGTTTCCATCCATCTGAACTGAGCTGCTGGGATGTTTCAAATCAAGGACGAAATCAGACGGCTCAGGGTGCTTTTCATTTTATGCAGTATTATTACACATTAGACTCGTACTGCAACTTTAATATGTTGTACGTCTTTTTGGTCTCATTTATTACAGCAGGTTGAATGTCATGTCTTTGTTGTCTCAAAATGCAATCAATGAAGGTCTTCCTACGCCATCCACTGAAAGTCAAATCCAACCTATCCAGGTCCTCTCTGAGCTGTTCTGTCAAATCTAAGAATCAACCCCATATTTCTTGAAGTCATGTTGTGCCAGTCCTCACTCCAGTTTGTGTGTGCTCCAGCACCTAATATACAAAAGATCTATTGAAATATGCATGAGGCCCATGATGCCTGCACTAAAAATACACTCAAACAGGGAATACATTGACAGCTCTGTTATTGAGCTCTCCTTGAGCTTCCTCTGTCACAGCAGCCACGGATTGCTCTCAAGACTCATGTATTACCAAATGCACACCCCAGCACCACCACCCCACCTTCCATTTCTCTCTCACCGCCAGAAAATACAGAAAAGAGAGAAGGTTTCTTGTCATGTAAGAAAGCATGCTATTGTTAGATATTAGTACATCAGGTGATATAGACACAATGAAACTCCAGGGTATTATAAAAATTGCAATATAAGACTAGTAGTAAATATATACAGACTTCCCATGTAATGACTGATGGCAACATTTCATAAGTCGAATAATGTAAAGAAGTACTGCAAATCATCAAATCCCTGGACAGAGTGCCACCTTGACATCCAGGTGTTCCAGTGATGACACAAAACATAGTGACTCCCTGCTCCGAGTCCACCAGGACTTCACCAGCAAGGGTTTCGAACCATGCTGCATGTAGAATTTCTGCTTCTGTGCTTGAAGGGTCATTTGTACTCAGTCAATTCACACAAATTTGGAATTGCTGAAAAGCTTAGAAGTTACAGGTCATTGGCATGGAGGTGGTTTGCTCATTAAAAAATTTTTTTTGGGGGGGGGGGGGCAGGGGATGTGACTTGTGGCCCTTTCCATTGAATCTTCTGTTGCAAATAGCACCACATGGTGGCAGTTGTGTGCAATTGCAAGTGGTTCATGAGTTGGCGTAGACATTCTGAAGCGTAGCTGTTCTTAACTGTAATCATTTTATTTTGAGATCTGTTTATTATTATTATTTTAGAAGCTATCACAATGACCCAAGAGTTTGAAACTATAAAAACACATCAAAAACTGCATGTTGCTCACAACTATAGATTTCACTCATTTTAAGCAGTCTCACGTTTTGTTCGTGCCCCGTCAGGAAATGTGCTTGATTTTCGTGACAAAGCTTTATTTGCCATTCATAATCTTCCACTTCTAACTCTAACCATAGCATTAGTGTTTCGTCTACCTTCTCCTAATGCTAACCGTAACCCCCCCCATCACCCCCCCAATCACCCCACATTTTGTGCACCCATCACGATATGAAATCGTGCCTCCCTCACAAAATGTGCCCCATTTTCATGCCCCTGGCACAAACCTATAGATGAATGTACTTTTCGTCATGCCGCCACGCACTAAAGAGCTGTAGCTAACTCGTAATCCAAGAAAAGTGGTGTCCGGTTCAGGAGTAAAACAGCTAAACCAAACACCATGAATATTTTTGAACAATTCTTGTAAAACAGTGGTGAGCACGGTGGTGCAGTAGTCTGTATTTTGTTCCTACAGCAACCAGGTTCTGGGTTTGATGCCCAGTTTCTTTCAGTAGCTGGATTTTCATGATAGTGTGAAATGACAGCATGTCCATTGAGTTATTCAATGCCACTGCTGTGTTTCATCCTCTAATGATAACTGTTGTTCTAGTGAGGCTCTTACAAAAACTAATTCCAATAGTTATGGCGACAAATTTGCAAATCCCTATAAATAATGTTATTTTGTAATTTAAAAAAAAATACAATATTACCACAACGTTATCTCTTATGGCATTTAACAAACTCTTCGTCTCTTACTTCTTCCACATGTAGTGTGCCATGTAGTTAACAATGTCATGTAAAGCTTTCTGTATGCTATGTGACCTGTAATATTAAAAATAAGTGTTTCCATTACAGTTTTTAATGAGTTTTTTTAAATCAAATCACCAAGCATAAAAACCTTTTTGCGATATTTGATAGTTGGGGGGGGGGGGGGGGGTTAATGGAAACCCGCCATGTGAGAAGCAAGGCTTTAAACCGCTTTAAGGGAAAAAAACAAAAAACAAACAAACAACTGACATATCACAATAGGCACAAAAACTAAAACAGAAACTTTATATTTTTTCGACTTATTACTATTTTTTAAATATTCTGGAACAGAAGGCTGATTTGAAATAATGGTTAAACATGTAATTTTCATTCTTTTAATCCTGTCTTCCTCTGAACATCATGCATGTCTTTGAATGCCGGAGTGGAATTTACCAGCAGGCCTTTAAACTAAAATGTGGTGTTCCTGTTTCCAACTACAGAAGGTAAAAATATTTGTCAGTGTTCCATAATGCATATTACAAAATGGCCGACACACATCCAAAATGTCCTTGAATTTGGCACAACCATCTGATCTTTTTGTAGCCCTCTAATTGATAAAACCAAAGTATTAACATCTATATGGAAAAGAACCAGCATGATGGGACACTCTGATTTGTTGCGTGACACGCAGACATATACTATAAGATTTTTCCATACTGCTTTGAACGCAACGTGAGTACAACATCTGCCTTTAACCACCTACTTCACTTTTGCAGCCAGTCACATAGCCACTGATTCATGGCAGGATAAAAACACCCCATATGGGGCTGGGCTAGGCACAGAAATAAAAGTTAGCATAGAGAGAAAATCTAGGGTCTTTGTTCCAGATGTTGCATGTGATGTGTTCGAAAGACCCCAGCCCTGTTAGATGACTCTCTGTATCAGTGTAGGCACCTTTCAATACAACATCTATACTTTGAAGTCCGTTTCTGAGACAATTCCTTTTGAGATCACTCACCACATAAAAGAACCCTAACATATTGTTCTATGTATCTTTTAACTGTTGGTCTTAAACATCAACTTCATCAGTGTTTGACGAACAGGCTAACATGTAAAGAGAAATAATGTTGGAAAGAGTCAGCTAGTGCTAGTTAGGTTAAACAATGTGCCCAACATAGCCTAGCATGTAATCTGCGGAATTAGTGACAGACTATAGAGTAAAACATGTCAATACACAATTTTATAATGTCCACAAGATACATTTTATGTGACAGGCTTACATGGAATCTTTTTAACTTGTATTTTATTTGGTTCAAACTGGTTCAGGAACAATAGTTTAAACATAGAATCCAAAACCACATGTTAAAATACTGATTCTCTCATCACAATCCGACTGAACAAAATTCTGGTTTAAAAGCCTGGTGAGACGTTTGTGTTCTCCATCAAAAACCTGCACATGAAGATCAGGTAGAGTTAGGCTTTCTTTTTACTACCATTATTGATATAGGGCAAAGTTTTATGCCACATTATCTGGCAGTCTACCATAAAAAAGACGCACAGCATAGCCGTGGCATACCAGCATGCCTGCTTTTTTATTAGACATATATGATATAAAAGCTGGGTTCTTGTTTCGCCAGGCCCCACCTGTGTTATTGGATCTGCTGAAACATTAGTTTAATATAGTCACCATAAACTTCACTGTTGTCCAGTCCCAACTTGACAAAAGCGGTAGTACTTTACAGTTTTCCCTGCGAGGCCAAATTGGTAGACATCACTAGCAGCTTACGCCGCTGTAACTGGTCAGATTTTTTAGAGCGGTGCAATGAAATACATTGCTGCAACTTTAATAAGTTCCAGAATCGTGGGCTCCAGGTTGCAGCTCCCAAGGTGCTGGTCTGAGTTAGCCAACATTTATCAAGTAAACATCTAACACCACTCCTGCTAAAGCAGACAAATGCCTTCCTGCTCTGCAAGCCCTCCGTCGCCATCAGAATCAGGGCAACAAATCCAGCTTTAATAGTTATCTATGGAGTCTCTCGCATGCAATGAACACCCACATTTATTTCTTCGCTTACTCCCGATGAGGGTTAGTGGATCAATTAGTGAAGACTACAAGTTCAGCATCTTTACACGTAGTATCAATTGTAACGTTGAGCAACAGCAGGTCCCCAGATTATCTCAGATCTGGACCTCCTCTCGCTCCCATCCCTCCTTCTCACCTTCCTCCAGATCTAAAGCTCGCCTCATTACAAACGATCCTGTGATACACACAACCTTGGTGCACACCTTCGCACTAATGGCCCACTGATTGATTTTTAATTAGTAGCACTTATGGAAAATGGCCAGCTCAAATGGATTTTTATGAATAACTAATCACCCTTTAGCTTCAAGTCTTGAAAGGTGTTAAATAAATGTCTGAATCAGTGAAAATAGGGTTTGTTTTTTTTTTTTAATGCTTAATCTGCAGTAGAAAAGTTTGCATTTGTCTGGAACATACGAGTCATGTGATTTCTGGAGAAAATGCATTTGGCTTAATGCAATCTCAAAGATAACCTTTGGGCTTTGAAGAAGTTGTGTCGAGAGGACAGCTGTGGAGTTTCTGAAAAGTAGGTCAGGTCACATATCTCAGGTTGGTGGGAAAAAAAAAAAAAAAAACTATGGCCCAGTGAAGTGTCAGTTCACATTAAACAAGCAGGTCAGATGAGACTAGAACTATGTACTCTGTGAGTTCATCTGGCATTATCAAACTGTACCCAGCTTTGATAAACTGGGCCAGCTTTTACGGTGGGAAAAAGTGACTCTCACGCACAACATCTGCAACATTTTACACCCAGATGTGAACAAGCTGTGAAGTTCACTGCAGGGGCAACCCTCATGAGCAGGTAGCTCAGTGGATAAGGAGCTGGCCTGCCAATATGCAGACGTAGGTTTGAGGCTCACTCATGCTACCTGTCTGTATCCTTGGACAAGACACTTAATCTGCATTATCTCAGTCCAGCCAGCTGTAAATAGGTACTGGCCTTGTCTGGGGGTGCAACCTCTGTCAGAGTGACATCCCTTCCAAGGGGAGTCATAGACACTTAAATAGCCGCACAGGAGGTCCGACGTATTAATTTCACATGTATCGTGTGAGCAGTTAACTTGTGTCAGACCGTACAGTGCGAAAACCTAAAATGCAAGGTTTGGCTCGACATCGCATACAATTTTCTTGTAAAGTTACAAAAACGTCGATAAGGTTTAGTAGATAAAAGCTGTTTTCAAGTCATTGTTGATACAAAAAGGAAACACTTGCTAAAAAAAAATCTAAGATAAGAAGATCTACATTAGCTTTTCGTAAGCCCTTTTAGCACTTTCCTCCACTGGGTACAAAGCAGACCATAGCAAAGTCCAAGCGTCATTGTTAACTTCCAATGACACAGTTCTTATTTTTGTGCCCAGCGCCCACATTCTTTAAATTGCAAGTACACTTCTGCTCATCTGCGTGCCTGTGGACGTGTTGGTCTTAAAATGAGGTGTGGCCAGGCACAAGTACTGGTGGATTACCACTGTGAAGCAAGAGAAAGTGATTATGCCATAGCCTACCACAAGCCTGGTCTAATCTTGAGCATATTGTTTTCCTGATATTTGTACAGTGCAGTACTCAGATACGTCTTACATAGGCGGGTTCGCGACATACATACACTCTGCTGGTGTTGCGAACCGCCATTAGTGGACTTTTTTCTGGTGTGGAAACAGACACACTTAAACACTTGGCCACCACCCCTGCTTTCACTTTCTGAAATACCTGACAAAAAATATTCAACATTTTCTCGATTTTCTAATTTTTGAGATGCACCTGTAAATGAAATAAATACAAATCTTCACATTACTGCTACACTGCTTCACCTCAGGGAGTTTTGGTGGCGTTTTTTTTTTTTTTTCTTGTGCAGTTTCACATGTTGCATGCAGAACAGTTAACTCACCTGAAAACCTCTCACTTGAGTCTGATGTCTGGCTAACACTGGACCAAGTTTCAGCATGCCTGACTCTTAAAAGGTGATGAAAAATTACATTATGCTAAAAGCATGCTTACGATAAGTAAACTAATTAAATACAGCTTCTCTGCACCCTACATTTTACTGTGCATTCAGATTACACTTCATGTAAATAATAATGTGGAGTAGGACATGCCCTAAACACACTTGTGCTTTGTGCTTTTGCCCATGCTATAGATTGTCAAGATAGGGCCCTTCAACTTCAGAATGTGGAGTCTTCATGTGCAGCAGTGAACATGTGACTGTACCAACAGTGCATCCTTTGGAGTGCAGAAGCACACTCTTTTTCAGAGCGTTGGCTGTTTTTTATCTGTGCAATGCATAACATGCATGCTCATTCTGCCTGTTTTTTGTTTGCGCGCTTGTATGTACTGTATGCATATTTATTTTATTCAAAGGACTGTTCATACTTTCCCGGGTCTTATGGCCTATCACATTTCCTGCAGTGTATACACACACACACACACACACACACACACACACTAAGACATCCAGCCCAACAATCCACTCAACAGCCATTTATCAAAGCGATCCATCATTATCGTGTTTTATTATGGCCGCTGTTGGAGATATAATTCACAAATAGGTGCACTCTGAAGAGATGACAGTGAGGGAGAGGGATGTCCTTTGCCTTTGTCCTCTCTCTGTCAGGAGTCTCTGCAACTCTGTATTCAAGAGAGCAAAACCGGGAACAGGTAAAGGAGCTGGGGATATGGGGAGCAGGACCCTGCCCTGTTAGCCCGCTGCATTGTGGGCCAGCGGGACTCCTTTAGATGCCAGAGAAACAAAAAGACCACAGCGGCAGCATATGAACACCTTTGTATTCGGTCACCATAACTCACTGCCGGTAAGCGAGGATTGATCCCAGGCTGGACACTCCCTAGAGAACCCTTGGCACTCAGTGGAGTTTGATCTCTCAGATTAATGCAATAGGGATTCCCGGTCCAGGCCTTTGTGTCCAGCCAAACACCCCAAGTCCCCGGAATTTGTATCCAGCATAAGGTTGAGTCCCATGTTTATTTGGGTAATGAATTGCTGTAATTAATGCACCTATTGATTCCCCCTCAGTGTCTCCTACAAAGGCCAGTCCGATTTCTAATTTAAAGGGAGTGGGAGTGTTAGCAAGAGGATGAGGAGAGGGGAGGACCACTAAAGGCAAAACAATTGCACTATGCGCTTGTAGAATGAGAGTGTAATTGTTCAATGAATCACAACCGAATACATTCAATTAAATCTTTCAACTTGAAGCCGTTTGGTCCGTGCATATGCCATTATATCACTTTGGCTTTCCCTCTCGTGTTGTAATAAAAATGTAAATCCTCGGAGGGCGGGAAGCGATGAGGACGTTCGCCAAGTAGCATCTCGGCGCTCTGGTGTCAGACTAATAACCACAATGCAATTTTCTCAGACAAACAGGCAAAAGTGCATTAGCATAGAATCTCCTGGAATTATGAAAGAACTCATTTCCATCATGGTGTCCTCTCACAGGAACACTGGCTGCGTGGAAAAAAGAAAAGAAAAAAAACCCTCAACTCTTACTCAGGATTTTTTTTTTACCTAAACCCTATTTCAAGCAAAGCAAGTTTTCCATTTTGCAGATGTGATCCAGTTACTTCACTACGGACTCTTAAAAAAAAAAAAAAAAAAGTACCACTCACAGGAACGTGTGGTACCGAATGCATTTTCTCTGACCCAAGACTCCTGGTGGTGTGGGTGTCTGTGAGGGGGTTGGTCTAAATGCTGCTGTCGTCCTTCCCCTTGCCGTGAGGCTGTGTGGCTGTGCCCTGTGTAAACACCTGGTCACTGGAACTGTGGAACGTGCGACCACAGAACAATGAACACTGCCAGCTGCTCCATCTATTATTGTTTGCTGAGATTCACCTTAAGAATTTCATTTGTCCCGAGTGAGTAATTACAAGAAAATGAGTCTTTGACCTTTTATATATATTTGTAGGGGGTTGTACGCGGGTGAAAATGCTTGAAGTGTAATGCTGTCAATATGTGTGTATTGATTACTGTACTGTACTGTGTGTAGTGATTACTGTAATTACTACTAAACGCCTCGACAGTCCAGAGGTTGGCCTGCGGTGGGGGGTGTTACAATACTAGAAAACTGTTTTAAGCAAACGATGGGGTACTGTAGTCCATTGGAACTGGTTTTAGGAGATGGATCCAGGCTACAAGACACGCACCCAAAAGTTAGTGGTGACAGGTGCGAGACATGCGCCGCGAATGCTAGTGGAACCCTGAATGCCTTGAGCCAACTTTGTTGTGATTTGTCGCTATATAAATGAAAATAAATTGAAATTGACAGGTGCGAGACATGCACCCCGAATACTAGTGGCACCCAGAATGCATTGATGCAACTTTGTTGTGATTTGTCACTATATAAATGAAAATAAATTGAAACTGACAGGTGCGAAACATGCACCCTGAATGCTCGTGGCTACAAGTGCGAGACACACATCCCACGACAGTGGCTACCGGTGCGACACTTGGAAACAAAAAATGCTGCTGAAGTTTAATAATAGTAATTTCCTTTGTTTGTCATTGTACATACACACAATGAAGTTTCTCCTCTGCCAGAGTATGGCGCCCGGGGACCAACTCCAGATGAAGAGACGCTGCGTTGGTCAGGGGCACAGAAAGGAGCAGACCCTAAATAAGCCTCTTTTTTACTTGTTTTGAGTGTGGGAGGAAACCAAAGCATCCAGAGGAAACCCACACAAGCACGGGGAGAACATGCAAACTCCACACAGAAAGGGTGGGAAGTGATCCCACCACCTTCTTGCTGTGAGGCATCAGTGCTTAAAGGCACTACTCTCAATATGTGAGTATTGATTCCCACTGTAGTTACTATGAAACACCTCGACAGTCTAGTGCTAGGTTGGAGTTTACAACACAGAAAACAGTAAGGTAATGTACTCCATTAGAACTGTGTGGAATGCAGCCCCATGTGTGAGACCTGCACCCTATGTGCTGATGGCCCAACATGCAAGACCTGTGCCCCAAGTGCTAGAGGCCCCAGACCAAGATATTTATGCACATGCCCAGTGGTACTACTCAGTGCACAGCACTCTGATAGAAACCAGTGGTATTAATATATTTCAGTACTATTGCGACTAACCCAGTAGAGTCATGTGGTGGATACCCATATTTGTATCCCCATATCTCTATGTATTTTTGGTATTGCTTTTTATGGCTTTTACACATGAGATCTCATGTGATTTCCTCCATGTCACATGCAGTTTCTGCCAAAATTTAAACTCGTGACAATTTCAACAAAAGACCAAAAACTTTGCATTGATCGAGATTTTGCATGTGTAACATATCATCAACTACGGTAACAATATTGCAATTCATGATTAATCACCACGTGCGGGTACTAGGTTCTGCTGAAGCGGTTTAGAATGTTAGAGAGCCACAGCACGGAAATGTGTCATACTGAAGCACACCCTTGTTTTTAAAAGTATAATTAAATGGCTTATTTAAATTTAACAAATGTAGCAGCACTAGTTGTTCAACTCATTAATATATATATATATATATATATATATATATATATATATATATATATATATATATATATATTCTGCAGTTCAGTCTGTTGCTCAGTTTGCACCACTGTAACAATGATGAAGAACAATGATTCTTTGTGGCCTCCTTGTTTTTATAAGAACCTATGTCATGCCTTAAAGACAAAATAGGTAGAAGACTAATTAAGCAGACCAAATAGGAATGACAGCATGCCCAACTGCCAGAGCCAAGTAAGAGCTTGAAAAATGGCTCCTCTGCAATTTCAATTAATCAGATGTATTTTGCTTAATTTTGTTTGACGTTGGCAGAGGAAACGTCCTCTGGGAGTATCTGTCCTTTGACCACTAATGCTTTAGTAATTCTTCCATCAGCGAGAGCCAAGATTGAAACAATCAAGTGTGTGCGCGTCTACAACTTTGTGTGTACAAACACTGCATCTGCACAAAATCTGTCGAAATAATATGTGCAATGTACAACAGGCTATCAGTGGGTCTTACTCTGCCAAGTAACGGCACAGCAGAGGTCATGTGATCACCCTCATCTGTCTGTTGGTGGACAAGATGTTTAGATGACTAGGCATGAGTGCACAGAGGGTTTTTGGGAGATCTCTGACTTCATCCCTTCAGGATAAAAAAGTGTGCTTCAAGAATCAGATATTTTTAAGATCATAATTTAGAACCTTCCTATGAATTCTTTGACTCTTCAGTGATTAACTGAAAAAATAAACAAATTAAAAACTGTGTGTTATTCCACTTGTAGTCCATACAGTAAGGCTGCAGTCCCCTGGTGGGCCATCAAGGAATTGTAGGTACATCTTGAAAGGTTTTTATACACACATACACACAAGCTCTTGGTGAAAGTGCATTGTGGCTGCATTAATGGTAAATGGCCACCAGGTGGAGATATTGCTCCATTTCAAGAACCTTGAGGATTTCAAGTTGGTGAGATACCAACAGACAGACAGACAGATATTAAAATAATGTATTGATTTAGATTAATTAGACAACCTATAACACGTCAACAAAAATAATCTTGATTCATAGCATGTCCTGGTGTCAGGGTGTGAGGTTGCTCTGTTTTGCCTGGTTTTGTTTTTTCTGTTTGATTGTTCTTTTGTGTGGTCTTTTTCTGTCTCTCTTGGTGGGTGTGTCTCTGCCTTCTGGACCACGCCCTGTTCTGGGCTCCTCCCCGCGCACCTGCTGTCTATCTTCTGCTAATCACCTGGATGTATATATACTGCTCATTTTGCTCTGTTTCCTTGCCAGATTGATGCGCCCTGTGCCTTCTCTCCAGCCTTTGATTCCGTGTTGTGCCCGCCTCATAGTGTCCTCGACCTCCAGCCTGTTTATTCCGACCTCGTCTTAGCCTGATGTTTTTGGTTCTGTCGCTGTGTTTTTTGGACTGCCTTTTTGTGTACCGACCCTTGCTGAATCCTCCACTAAAGACTACCAACCAGAGCTACCCGTGTGAGCCTTGCATTTGTGTCCAAGCCAATCATCCCGACACCTGGTGCCCTTTGACACAGTCATTCTGTCCATGGTAGCCAGAATTTTTTTTAATAGTGCAGAGGAAAATTACACCGACTTGATTTCAGTGCATCCACAGACTTGGTTAAACTCTTGTTTTTCCTAAAGTAAGCAGTAAAGAGAACTCTTCTTTTTTCTTTTTCTTTTTTTGTTCTTCTGCTGCACACACATGGTAAATCAAAAACCTGTAAGTCACTTTTCTTGTAGATGTAACGTGCTTCAGTAACAGACATGTATACAATATTTAGTGTAAACTAGCGGCCTTTTGTACACAATATTTAGCGTAAACTAGCGGCCTTTTGTACTCGAATGCTTGGTTAAGCCTTGACATACGTTAATTAAACAAACCATGGACCTCTTAAACATTTAAAACTGTTAAAATCTTTAATTCGTGATGCCTTTCATGATGTTCAGTGAGCAAATTTGAAAATTTAAATATTTTGATGAAATAATACGATTATTAAATTGGTAATATTGTACAAAATGACTAATTTTCATGTTTGACATTTAATGTTCATTTCAAAAGTCCCACAGTGCTGTATTTTCACTGATCATCTTCTGCTGCAGCTACGGCCCAATACAGCTTGGTTTAGATGTGTGAAATATGTAACAGACATATACACGCCCCCCCCCCCAAATGCTGTAACTTTATGTCACAGTCTTTGAGCTGAGGTTCCATGTGTGGCTTGTATGCCTGTAATCTCAGGAAGTGAGTCAATGAGCGTATCCACATTCTTTCAGACATGATCATTCCAAAACTAAAAATGCTTGAATCTTGTTATATACCGTGTCACATTTCAATAAATAAGAGATGGTGTGATTAACTTTTGATTAATATAGGTATTGGGTAACATATTGATTGACTAATTTAAAAGCAACTATGACCAATCTGACTTGATCACCTGCCAACTACATATGCCCATATTACTTAACCACCCTGAATAACTAAGAGGAAAGTCTGTGCAGCTAATAAGCCTATACGTTAGTTGTTTGGGATTCTGACACTGAAAAATAACATGTCCAAATGTCACTTCCCACCTGGTGTAAATATGAAGGATGTCTTACTGTTCCTTCTGCATAACGTGTACGGAGCATTTCAAATCATGACAAGGCTTGTTCTCCCTCATCAGCAAATGATTCACAGCCTCATCATTTCACAAACACCTTGCATGCTGGTGCATGTGAAGTACCTGCACTAATTTGTAGTACCTACGAAAAATTTCTGTTTCATCTCTAGCTTCACACTGGGCATGCCACATGCTCTGTGCCCACCAGCACCAGCCTTCATGTTGGCTAACAAATTTAAATACCAACCATGTGGAGAAACATGATGCCCGCTATATGAGCGTATGCAGTATGAAACATACTACAGAACAGGAAAGCAAAACCAGTGTCACCGACCAAACAGTTCCCTCTAAAAAATTTTCTGCCCTGCCTTCACTGTGCATGTGTCTGGGTCTGACTGACTCTACACCCAAAGTGATCACAGGGAATAATGTATTTACTAGCCATCAGATGACAAATTTAAACCTCTTAAATCATTCCAATGTCAGTTTTAAGCAGAAACGAGGTGATAATCGGTGAATCACTACGGATGCTCCAAAATGACGTAGGTGCAGCAGCAGCGTGTCAGACTCAGACATGCTGCTGTGGCGCTCTGATCGGTCCCACGTCTTCTGTTATGACATAATGCTGAATTTATGTGGAAATGATTGTTGTACAAAAGCTTCAGATATCTGTCGCTGAGATAGATGATGACTGCAGTGCAGTTTGAAGCAGAAATGAGGTGATAATCGGTGAATCGCTGCTGATGCTCAGAAATGATGCATGTGCAGCGAAGGATGGGCAGACTGATTTTTAGGGGGGGCCGTTTGGTCGGCAACACCGATTTTGCTTTCCTGTTCTTTTGTAAATTGTGTCGGTAGCATGGTCCAAGCAGAGGGTCACCCCTTTGAGTCTGGTCTGCTTGAGGTTTCTTCCTCAAAACAGAGGGAGTTTGTCACCTGTGTGCTTGCTCTGGGGGTTAGTAAGGTTAGACCTTACTTGTGTAAAGTGCCTTGAGGCAACGTTGTTATGATTTGGCGCTATATAAATGAAAATAAATTGAAATTGTTGTACGTTTATACTGCATATGCCTACATAGTGGGCATCATGTTTCTCCACGTGGTTGGTAACTAAATTTGCTAGCCAACGTGAAGGCTAGTGCTGGTGGGGGACAAAACATTTGGTTTTTCGATTAATCTAGTCCATCAAAGTGAACCACCATCTAATCACTTCACCTTCATTATGTACTTTTAAGTTGGTGAGTTACAAGATGATAGCACTTATTGTTTTTGGTGACAAGCTCGACCAACCTACCCACTTACTCACTCACTCATCTACATTTTTACTGTACAGGCTATATCCTATACAAGTGTGTCAGCAGCATTATTAATGAAGCCGTTGTTCAAAGTATTTATATTGTTTTTTTTGTTTTTGTTTTTTTTAATGCCCGGTGTATGGCTGCTGGAGGTTGATTGCAAAGGCCACACAATTCCGAGTGGATCCTGATTAACCTTAAAGTGACTCCGTGAGGCATGTGACCACTGTCGCTTCCCCTCCTCTCCAACCCAGAGCCTAGGAAGGAGATGTTAAACTTAACCTCTGCTACAGTGATAAATTAACAATAGAACAATTCAATGCCCCAGTAATTACCAAACACTTTGGACACGGCAGCATTTTTCAACTCTGCCACACAGGTTTGTCGGTACTGGTGGCTTTCACCTGGAATCCTGGGGCTCTCTGCTCTTCCTAACTTTGTTTTCTCTGACGCAGATTAGATCTGCCACCCCATTACAGATTCATTTTCCTAATTTTTCATGTCTGCGCCGCGCCCCATCTGCACTGGGCTGATAATTGTGGGGGACCAGCCCTGGTGATTAACATCAGCAGAATTAATTATGCCCGCCATTAAGGCTCCAGGTTGCACACAATGATCAAGAGAAATTAACTTTCTCCCAGGCCCCTAAATCATCTCACCTTCAAGTGGAGTGATGGCAAAGAGACAGGCCGGGAGTCCTGGACCTCGCACGGCACCTTCTTAACCAAACATGAGGTGCGCATCCCTGCGCCCGTGCTGCATCCCACTGAGGAGATTACAGCCCTGGCTGATGGGTATCAATTACGCTGCCGTATGTGGTGGGATGAGCGAGAGGTGTCCAGGGTCTGGTGACTAATGGACCTGGGTTGGAGCCACCCTGCAGCTGGAGACCGGGAAGCTGCCTGTTTCTCTGGACAAGGAGGACCAAGCAGATGCTGGGGGCTCAGTTCAGCAGCCTGACACACACATGTAGGTGTACATCTGCACGCCACAAACGGCCGTGCACGTTCCATTTTAAAAAGAAAGCATAAAAAGGCTTAAAAGTTGCAATTGTGCTGTTGGTGGGCGCAGTTCAGCCAATCAGCTAAAAAATAATTAGTGAAACAAATAATTACCCACCAGATAAAAAAATCATTCTCATAAAAGTTAGCGGCATCCTGTAGCATCAGCTATACGTTTTAGCAGTTTAGCTTTGTCACAGTTAACGTTTCAGTTTGTGGATTAGCAGTTATTGAAGCTAACTTTTAGGTTAGCTATACCCACCAATGCCAGTAGGTGAGCGCACTGTGTCAGAGAGACAGCGTTAGCATTGTATTTGTAAGCAATGCTAATGCAGGACCCGCCATCTCCCCCACCACCTCCTCCTCCCTCTCAGCAGGGACAACAATGGTAATTTCGAGAAGAGATAAGCAAATTGCATGTGCATCATATTGACTTGTCAAGGTTAAGCAGTGTGAGCAGGGGAAGGCAAAAACTCTCCATCCTTCTCACTCCCTGGACTGAAAAATACACTATGGGAGGCAGGAGAAGTGGGTAGAGGTGTGACAAAGAAGAAAGAGGGGTAGCATTTTGTTAAGCAAACCCCCTGCTTAGATCTCGAAACGGGCAGTCCTGTTGAGATAGCGATCCAACCAGGCGGTCGGTTTAGCTCTCCGCTCCCATTTAGACTGATTTGATTTAGCTCCACAGGATCTAATTAAGCTCAGACCCAAACCTCTTTGGAGTTTTAGCAGCCATATTGCGAGTGTCAGACGCTGAGAAATAGCTGTGTGCGATCAAACCTGTGCTTTATGGATCCACTGACATAATAATGACTGTCAATGGATATATATGGCAATAAAACCAGGCGAATGGTGTGCAGAAGTGGCTGTGTAAATTTTATTGAATACAAACACATCTCATGTTAAAAATAACAGATGAAACCGCAATGGTTCCACCAAGTAAACTTGCACAACAACAAAAACAAAAATATATGTAGTTAAAAGTGTAGCGGGGAGAAAAAAAAAAAGGTTTATCCCGTGGTGATTGTCATGGTGCTTTTCCTTCCCTCTAATTAGCTGGAGCAGTTCTGCTCGAATTCAGTGTATAATCCCCTGGATGAAGTGCAGTCAGCATCTTTCCTTTTCCTAAAAGCGCAAGAGGTGCAGTATCATCAACTCCATCTTTGCTCCAACTCTGCCTCTGGATGATTTAATAAGGTTAAAAGACTAGTCAGCAATTACCCCCTGCTCAGCGCAGGAAAACTCTGAAACACAACCGCATTACAGCTGAAGACAAAATGCTAGACACCAAATTCACAAAGAAAGTGGCCACAGTTTTTTCCACCAGCTTTTTTTTTTAAATAATAATAATAATAATTCAGGGACAAAAAAAAACAAAAACATGTTTGTCTCCTCCAAAAAACAACTGTCCTTGAAGACTATATCTCCCTCTGGATTTCAGATTTCCTCTATGACACGTTCTCTGCTGGTTTCTAGCCTTGCAGTGGAGAAGTACTAAATCTCCGAACATCCGTCTACATGCTCCTCTGCCACTCAGGGGCTTCTCTTGCATTACGCCATCTCCATATCCAGCCTGACTGACCTTTGGACCAATGGGCCCTTTGGAATATTGAATAGTGACGTTGCACCACCATGTTGATACAGTTACTCAAAAGAGACACACTTACTCAGCCTTTCGCATTTTTTCTCTGCAGCTAGAACACTGAGGAAAAAGGAAGATGAATTAGTGCTTTCTACTCTATATATTGGCTGTGTCCCAATTCAGCGTCTGCACCTTACTAAGAGCTGTGACCATGAAAGACTTCAAGTTTCAGGCCTTCAGACACAGCAGAGGCCAGAACAAACTGTTCTGAAAGTCTAGCCCACAGAGCGTTTCACTGTTACATCATTACGTTTTCCTTCCCCTACCTCCTGTCACCTGCCAACCTGGACAACTGCACAGACTGAGCCAGCGCAGCGTGCATAACCCATAGTTTAGTAATACATTTTCAATATTCATTGATGCTTACTTATTTACAATTGTACATACAGAGCCTAAAAGGGTTCTTTTGCCTTTTTTCTAAATTTGCCTACCATTTTGTCTTGGGGAGGTATATTATATATCTCACAATGACTCATGAAAATTCAGTAAGGTATGTCATCTATAATATATTCCAATTCTAAGGTAGAACTATACTAGTGTATACTAAGGTATATCTAAAAATCTAAAAAAGGAAGAGTAGAATAGAGTAGAGCCACTTAGGTGCCTGGTCTTGAGAACCAGGGATGGTAGGTTGAAAAGCTTTTTTATCCCATGGGATTGATTGGGCCATGAGGGATGCACCTGGTGTATCATTCATTTGCGGGGAAAGAAGGCTAAGAATGTCAGTCGCTTGACCAGCAGCTTTTGAAATGTAATAGCCTAGTTGCCCCACTTATTCCATAAATGACCAGTGATTACAGCCTTCATAGTCTGCACCTGCTGAATTGGGACACAGCCATTGTCTGTTGGTTGTTGTTGTCCAGGATCGCAAATTTGGGAACACTTTTTGCGTGAAATGGAGAATTATACATATTGCTAGTCACAAAAGAAGGCGAAGGAGCATGAATCCTCATTACCAAAATCATGACCGGTGATGGTATAATGCACACTGTAGCTTTAAGGCAAAAGTCGGAAACTGGCTAAAGTTAGCATTTATCCATAGACACTTTACACAATCCAATTCAGAACCTCTGAAGGTAAGAAAGTGTATTAGATACTTGCATGAACATGTTATGTTATCCTATGGTTTGTGCCACACACACACACACACACACACACACACACACACACACACACACACACACACACACACACACACACACACACACACACACACACACACACACACTATAGTCTAGTTATGGTAGTGAGGCAAGCAGACGAAAGGTTCAACTAAAGACACTTTTGGGGTGTCTGAAACCATATTACAAGATTCTCCCTGACATGAAAATGGGAACTGCATTGAATTATTTACAATGACAAGTAAGAAGAATCCCCTGTAAATCAACCATATTTCTTACTAGCAGTACAATACTTGGGGTTTTTTTGCCTGTGTTTGTGCTTTTATGCCAGAGCCCTGCAATGGTCGGATTGAGGCAGTCCAGAGAGTGTCATTGGCTGACATTTATGGCCTCTGCTGTGAGGATACAGGTAAGCAGAGCACGAGGCCTTCAAAGTAGTCCCCTTTGACACCAGCACTCTACAAATCAGAGCTGAAGGGCTGGCCAGAAAAAGGCGGCATGGACACAGAGGTTCTTTAGAGTTCCAGTGCACTCCGGGAATGTTGTCTGAAGACAGCCCGGGCATGACGGCGAGATGTCTGGAAATTGTCTCACATCCTATGAGCTCTTCCTGACCTCGGCATTACACAAACTCCGTTCAGCTGAAAGGGTGAAGAGTATTGGTACCAAAGTCAAATGCAGTGAGGGGTAAACAGATCCTTAGCAGTTAAATTAAGGGTTGTTTACTTATTGGGCATTTCAAACAACAGAATGAAAAACTTTTAGATAATATTGTACCAGTTTATGAAAAAGCCCACACAGCTTTTAAATGCTACAAGAATAAGTAAGTCCAGATGTTGGATTTGTGCTTTTAAATTGGGATTTCACTTAAAGGTTCACAGAAGGTGCACATCTAAAACATAGGTCAAAATATACAGATGAAAAATATTTGTATTATTCCAAACCAAGCCCCAGTATTAAGTGCTGAAATAGCAAGTCAAAGGAAAAGAAACAAAATCTGCAATTCCAACAATGGCCACCTGAGGCCAGCTCTAAAAGTGAGGCAATCCCCATAGAATCCCATGTTAAAACCTCCACCTTTACAGGAGAAACAGATGTTTATAGCCTGGTACAGAAAAAAAAACATAGCTTTTATTGCCATTCATGACAATTGTGTGTAAGAGAGTTTTGATAAAAACTCATTATTTAAGCTATATACCAATAAGGTTATGAATAATTAGGGGCGTGGCTGCTTTGAGTGACAGCTAGCATGAACAGGGTCGAGAGCCCTGCTGGCTGTTAGTGTGTTGGTCTTTTCTGAGAATTCTGTGTTCTGTATTCTAACCCTTTTTTTTGTAGAATGGCTCAAGCAGTGGGTCACCCCTCTGAGTCTGGTCTGCTTGAGGTTTCTTCCTCAATATCAGAGGGAGTTTTTCCTTACCACTGTTGCCTGTGTAATTGCTCTAGGGGTTGGTAAGGTTAAACCTTACTTGTGTAAAGCACCTTGAAGCAGCTTTATTGTGATTTGGTACTATATAAAATTTTATTACGAATATGAGCGATAATCCTGCCTGTAGCCTTGCACATTTTGAAACATCTACATTGAAATAGCTAGCGATGAAATGAGGCCTTGCTTAGCATAGAGCATGACGTTTTTCTTTAGATACAGTTCGAACAAGTGAAACAGGTGTTGCAGAGGTTCCTGAGCAGCATTTCAAGTTTGCTATCACAAATCTGCAACACTGACAAAAGGTTTTGTGTCATCCCCCAGCCGCACATTCTATCTACTCTTTATTTGTAGTTTTACTTTCCCGTTCTGTTGTATATTTCATTCCACATCATGTTGCTCCACCTGGTTGCCATCTTAATTGCTGTTGTCCAATGAGCACATGTTGTACCTAATGTTCAGCAAATTGCAAATAAACAACATAGAAGCAGAATATGCAATGAAAACAAAATTGCTTTTTGCATTGATCTGGTGCATCAACTGTAACCATGAACTAATCAATTCATCCTCATTATGTACATACACAAGCTGACCCCATCAGTCGAGTATTGAATTAGATCGTTAACAGTCACAAGCTAAATAGCGATACAATGTAAGCCTATGGGACAAGCTAAAAAAACTCAAAATAAACCACTGAATACACAAAAGTGTCAGAGATACCTGGCAGCATGAACAGGATCCCTATTGTGGTAGATGTGTGCAGTAAAGAAACTTTTCAATTGTCCTTTGACCTCCACATTAGAAATATTACGAGGACTGCTTTCTTCCATCTGAGAAATATAGCAAAGATTCGTCCCATCCTGTCTATGGCTGATGCTGAAACCCTGATCCATGCGTTAATCTCTTCTAGATTGGACTACTGCAATGGTCTATTTTCTGGTTTACTGCAATCTTGCATTAGGGCTCTCCAATTGGTTCAAAATGCTGCAGCCAGACTTGACATGAAGCAGAAAGTTCAACCACATTACACCCATTTTGGCATCTCTTCACTAGCTTCCTGTCCCAGTGAGATCAGATTTTAAGGTTCTTCTACTAGTCTATAAAATTGTTCATGGACTGGCACCTCCCTACCTAGCTGACCTAATTAAACCTTAGGTACCGGCCCGGGCTTTGCGTTGTCAGGGTACAGGACTACTTTGTGTCCCTAAGGTGAATAAAAAGTCTGCAGGTCATAGAGCTTTCTCTTATCGTTCCCCTGTTCTGTGGAATGATCTCCCTGCGTCAATAAAACAGTCAGATTCTGTGGAGACTTTCAAGTCCAGACTTAAGACGTACTTATTTTCCCTTTCGTATGGCTAGCATACTGGTATAGTTTTGTTTTACGCTTTTTACTCTTGCCGCGGCCTCAACTTTACCTAAATTCTGGGTCTTTTAGTGAAGCTTAGGGCTAGTGGCCGGCGATCACCTTAGTATTTCTTCTGTTTTTCTTGTTGATTAACATTGGCAAATTATACAGTATTTCTTGTCTTTCTGATGCCTGATTGTTCTGATTGTTTTTTCCTCTCTGTTTAAGGTGAAGCTCCATCCAGATGGGTGTGGTATTTGTGCTGGCGACCCTCCTGTCCTGTGCACCAACAGCATTTCCTGTATATTCGTTTGGTGAGTTGTTCTGTAATTTGTGTCTGCAGCATGGCCCAAACAGAGGGTCACCCCTTTGAGTCTGGTCTGCTTGAGGTTTCTTCCTCAGAGGGAGTTTTTCCTTACCACTGTTGCTCTAGGGGTTAGTAAGGTTAGACCTTACTTGTGTGAAGCGCCTCGAGGGCAACTCTGATGTGATGTGGCGCTATATAAATGAAAATAATTTGAAATTGAATGAACTCTTGAAAGTTAACAGTAATTACATGTTAACTTTAACTCATGGGCCAGGTGTAAATTTATCGATGACCGTATCTGGCCCTCGAGCCACGGGTCTGACACATCTGCTTTTGTGTAATAAAAGTTTTAATGATGGTTATGCTTTCTGCCACAAGAAACTTCACCAGCACTTGTGGGGGGTACCGGCTCTATTGGAAATTAGCTCTCCTAGTTGCAGTTATTAGATAATGCTTCCTGTATTAGCGGTAGAAGGCAGATTTACAGCTCTCTGTGGCAAGCAACTCGCTTCAACTGTGGCGGCGTTAACTCTCCTCATTAAAAAGAGGATGTCATCACTCCACGCCGCCGCTGCATGTTACATGTCACACATATCCTCCACAGGCCAGACTACGTCCAACTCTGTCCACAACATCCTCTAAATCTGTCAATGCCACCTGGGCCAGAGTCTCACAGTTGACTCCACGTCTTGGGTGCACGTGTTGGGCACATGTGGAGGCAGATACACAGGTGTTCATGTGTGTTAGTGGCACATAGCATTACAACACCCACCCCCTGAGGCACGGTATGTGTGGACGGACATGTGGTGCAGTGGTCAGGACATGCACATGGGTAGAGGTGTAGGCGTGACGCTCATTACCGAGCCAACTCTACAGAGGCCAGATAAGCAGAACAGGACAAGATAAGGAAACATGGCTGCTTACAGCAGAGTGCAGCCAGATATTCTGATGGCTCTACGAGATGAAACAACGGCCAGCCTCCTCGCAAAATATTTGTTAACCCCTGAAAGCACTGTTTTAGTGAACCACCTCTGCCTGCTTTGTCGTCGCAGGAAAAAAAAAAAGTTATTTGAAAAGTGATGAATCTGTGGCTTTCACTCTGAACAGCAAAAGAGAAATTCATACAGCAGCTATATATTACAGTTGTATGCAAAAGTTTGGGCACCTCTGATAATTTTCATGATTTTCCTTTATAAATCATTGGTTGTTTGGATCAGAAATTTCAGTTAAATATATCATATAGCAGACGAACACACTGATATTTGAGAAGTGAAATGAAGTTTATAGCATAAACAGAAAGTGCGCACTAATTTTAAACAAAATTAGGCAGGTGCATGAATTTGGGCACCCTTGTCATTTTATTGATTTGAATAAATTTAGCACTAATTATTGGAACACAAAATTGGTTTGGTAAGCTCACTGACCCTTGACCTCCTTACACAGGTGAATCCATTCATGAGAAAATGTATTTAAGGTGGCCATTTGTAAATGTTTCTCCTCTTTGCATCTCTTCTAATGAGTGGCAACACGGGAGCCTCTAAACACCTTTCAAATGACCTGAAAACAAAAACTGTTCAACATCATGGTTTAGGGGAAGGATACAAAAAGCTATCTCAGAGATTTCAGCTGTCAGTTTCCACTGTGAGGAAATGGAAGACTGCAGGCACAGTACTAGCTAAGGCCTGAAGTGGCAGGCCAAGAAAAATCTCATAAGCTGAAGCGAAAGATGGTGAGAACAGTCATAGTCAACCCACAGACCTCCTCCAAAGACCTACAACATGATCTTGCTGCAAATAGTGTCTCTGTGCATCGTTCAACTATACAGCGCACTTTGCACAAAGAGATGCTGTATGATGCTGTAATGCAGAGGAAGCCTCTTCTGCGTACACACCCCAAACAGAGTCACTTGAGGTATGCTAAAATACATTTGTACAAGCCAGCTTCATTTTGGAATAAGGTGCTGTGACTGATGAAACTAAAACTGAGTTATTTGGACATAACAAGGGGCGGTATGCATGGCTGAAAAAGAACACAGCATTCCAAGAAAAACACTTGCTACCTACAGTAAAATTTGGAGGTGGTTCCATCATGCTGTGTGGCTGTGTGGCCAGTGCAGGTACTGGGAATCTTGTTAAAGTTGAGGGTCACATGGATTCCAGTCAATATTAGCAGATTCTTGAGAACAATGTTCATGAATCAGTGACAAAGTTGTAGTTGCGCCCGGGGCTGGATCTTTCAACAAGACAACGATCCTAAACACTGCTCAAAATCTACTAAGGCATTCATGCAGAGGAACAAGAACAATGTTCTGGAATCTCAGTCCCCAGACCTGAATGTTATTGAAAATCTGTGGTGTGATTTTTAAGTGGTCTGTCCATGCTTGGAAACCAACAAACCTGAGATGTTTTGTAAAGAAGAATGTTCAAAATACCTTCAACCAGAATCCAGACTCTCACTGGAAGGTATAGGAAGCATTTAGAGGCTGTTATTTCTGCAAAAGGAGGATCTACTAAATACTGATGTATTTTTTTCTGTTGGAGTGTCCAAATTTATGCACCTGCCTAATTTTGTTTAAAGAATTATTGCACACTTTCTGTAAATCCTATAAACTTCATTTCACTTCTCGATTATCACTGTGTTTGTCTGCTATATGATATATTTAAAAGAAATTGCTGATCCAAACAACCAATGATTTATAAAGGAAAATTATCAGGGGTGCCCAAACTTTTACACACAACTGTATATGTTGATTTCTCAGTTTTGGAAAAACTTTAATGTACTGCATCAATTAAAAACAAGAAGCAGTTTTGTTTTGTCTATGTAAAATTCCATAGACATGTTTGCCACCTACTGGATGACAGGCACTATTTCATGGTGGCTTGATGGTGGATTAGAAACAGGTGTGGTTTAAAGAGAAATACATGTTTCTGCACAGACAAAATGTACTCGTAGTAAATCTGAGAAACATACATCTTTTTCTCCCAATGTAAATCTCATAATATGGTCAATCCACACGACCCTGCAGGAAAGATTTTTGTAGAGCCAAAGCAGACACTTTTTGCTTCTCTGTTAACATATTTTTTGACATTTCATTTTTGAGGATCATATTGTATTACATACGTATGTGTTTTAAAGTTTTTAACATACATGTAGCTCATTTGTCAGTTTCTCATGGTTGCCAAAGCCACAGCTGCTTGTATTATGCTGGTTTATAAACTGAAGTACCCTTTTAGAAATTAAAAATTAATCAGCTGATCTTCCAAAAACTAAGGGTTTAAAGTTTCTAAAATATTATTATGATCACAGAAAATACAGAGATAGAAGCCATTTTTTATTTATTTTATGAAATCTCACTATGCTTGGGCAGCACAGTATCTTAGTGGTTAGTACAGCTGCCTCACGGTAAGAAGGTCCTGGGATTGTTTCCTGTCCGGTCCTTTCTGTGTGGAGTTTACCTGTTCTTTCTGTATTCAGAGGCTCCAGCTTCCTCCCACTTCCAAAAGACATGTGGATTGGGTGAAATGATGACTCTACATTGACTGTAGGCGAGCCTACAAGTGTGAATGTGCTTGTCTCTCTATATGTGGCCATGCAATGGATTGGCGTCCTGTCCAGGGTGTTCCCCACTTTCCACCCTTTTGTCCCTTGACTGGAGTAAGCAGGTATTGAAAATTGGAGAGCACTGACCATTTTCCTTTCATCGCCTGCCTCTCCATTTGTACATTTAATGCACTGTAACTGTCTGAAGACTGGAAATCTTGTCCAGTCTCATGACGTGTAAAAATTATAGATGTCACTTTCATTCAAATTTGGTTTATTTACAGATTATGTATGTACATAATATGTTAAATTAAATTATCATGCATTTAAACAATTTCTCTGAATGGATAGAAGAGCGTTAAGAATGTTCCTGAGTCCACTTGCAGAATGACCCCCGCCAACATTGGCTTTTAGACCACATTAGTCATCCACCCCTTGGGGGCTATGCAGGCCTTATGAATATGCTTCTCAAAATCGCTTTCAAAATGCGTTTAGCTGACTGCCTGTGAATGCACCTGTGCATGCATTCCTCCATGCATGCATCACTGCGAGCTGTTGCGTGAGCGTGCGTACTAGATCACCATGAATTGTGAGAAGGTCACAATTCATCTGCTTCATCGTCATGCAGACGGTCTTTACTGCATCCAAGCGGTGCCATTAGACATAGTGTCTGCAGAAATTTGGCTGTTGCCTCTTGTCCAACAGATTGCTCATCTCATCATCAACAGTGCAATCATTCTCAGTAATGGTGAAGCACGGGGGTGTGTGTGCAGGCCTCTAAAGATGAATGTGTGTTATTGTTTGTGGGATGACAGTGTTTCAATCAGGTCCTTTGCGCTCTAATCCCAGGTAGAGCTCTTGATGTGCTGAGTCAGTTACTGCTCCATCGATCCATCACAGTGGGTTAGTAGTGGGCAGGTGTACTCCCCGTCTCCCAGGAGACGCAGGAAACACCTGCCCTGCACTGCTCGAGACTTCATCATCCCGCCATTCCTTTGTCTCGTTCTGCCGGGAGCTCAACGTCGGGCCACGGAAAAGTGTGAAAGCAGCACTTTTGTGCTCGTTTGTTGCCAGTACACAAAAATTAGGGGGAGATGGCGTTCCCCTTGCCTCCCGCTCCTAACCCCTCCCTTACTTCTCACCCAGGATTAAAGGAAACGCACTGAATGGACCGCACACAACAGCCTCCATCACTCCTGGCCTGGATCGGTTAAACAGTAGGCGCTCAGGGGTGTGCCACAGAAGCCAAATGCAGTCCCCAAATCTTCATTTTATTAGACGATCCCTGGGCTTTTCTGAATGAATACACTTTTATGATGGCTGCCGAGGACGGAGACATTGGAGGTGCATTGTGGGGAAAGCATAGCGGTTATTATTACATCTGAGAGCAGTGCAGCGGCGAGGGGTGAGAGTCTATGTTTCTCCTGCTGCAGGCAGTCAATTAGTGCCAGAGGGAAACACAGCACTCCTCTGTTTCTCTCCGCCGAGGAGCTGTAAATAAAGGTTTTTATTACACCACACTATCCACGTCTCCTCTCCGGACATCAATAGTCCGATGCATTGGACTGTTTCCGAGTGTAATCACCACTCCTCCTTTAAGAGCAAGGAGGAAAGTCACAGTCACCGACTTAAAATTTTTTTAAAATAACAGCATTCTCACACCAATTTTTCTATACAATAATAAAACCAAAAATAAATAAAACAATAGCGCCTTGCCTGATCGATGTATTATTTCTTAGAGAAAGATTTATATGTGGCTTGTCAAACTAAACAACCCAAAGTACTTTTATTGCTCCCACAGAGCATTTCGTGGCAACTTGCACAAATTTGTCCACATATAGGAGACATGGGGGGGTGGGGGTTATCAATGCATGGTGTGACGGCCACATGCATCAGCCTAAAGACTCAATCGATATTAAAAAGCACACATAGTGCTCCGATTCCACATGAAAGCTTCCTATGGGTTCAACCTAAACACAATCAAATCTGCAATAAAAGCATTTATGAGCATTCAGATGGAACCCAAGTGAAAAACAAAATGGATAACTTGTTTAAAAAAAAAAAAACCGAGAAGCTTGTGCATTAAAATTTTAAGCCATCATGTTTGTGGGGAGCATTTTGATATCTGCTCATTTCTACATTGACATATCATGAGTAAAACATGTTTTCAAAAGAGTTGTCTGCACAGTCTGGAGAGCTTCAGTACAGCAGTCTTGGATAGAAATTTATACTACTGTTATGTTACTATTACTCTAATATTCAAACTAGAAGTAACAGTTTTCTTTAAAGTTAATCATACATGTGGGTAACACTAATACTATTCATGTCTAAAAAGTGACATCTTGGAAAACACACTCTAAAACATTGCAGCGTTTAGTTATGTCCACTTCCTACCTCTCTTTAACATGAAGAGCTCTTACAAGTTTTGGATGTTGAGTTCACATCAAAATCCAAATCTTGTAAGAGCTCTTTAAAAGTAAGCAAGTCAAGAATCTTTCGTCTTCAGTAACTCAAGAAAGACAAATGTCAGTTACTTGAAACTTGGTATGTACGTAGATCAGATGGTGTAGACATGCAGGTTAGCTCCTGATCAATCACTGAATTACAGATCAATAATAATATTCATTTATTTATATCAAAGAAGCAGATGTGGTACAATGCTGCCGCCTTGTGTCGCTGGCAGAAGCTGCTGCTTTAGTGCCCTCTAGTGTCAAATACACTTGGCAGTAACCTAGAATGATAAGTGTGATTGTACAAATAACCCCTGATAACACAGGCCCTGTGGCATGAAGGACAGCGATAATGCTCGTCTTGAAAAATGCATGCGTTCACATTCGAAAGTCATTTTCAGTTTAGGATACTGCCATCTTCAGTACAGCGTTTGATAAAAACTATTAGAAAATATTACTGAAAAATGAATTTTGCACAACTTGCACCACAAACTTCAGCAGCATCATTACCAGAATTTTTCTTTAAATCTAATCGTGCTCATGGATACATATTTTCCCACATACACAGGCAATGTTGTTTTATTTGGCAACCGTAAACATATATTTGTGTTTGTCGGGTTCTATAATCAGAAAAGTGCGAAGTCCTGGCTAATTGAGCAGAGCGGATTCAGATGGATTGTGTCGTTTCTCGTCGCATGCAGAGCCAAACATAATTCTCTTTTATGATGTATATTTTGTATATGCAGCATATATTTGTGTTGTGTTCCTGCAATAAACGTTTATATCGTCATTTTTAAAAAGTATGCATTGTGACAATTCAGAAGTTTTTCTTCTTTTCATGTCTTAATTCAGGGAGTGAGAGCCAACTAACCGGCTTCAGCTTCTGTACACTGAACCCTGATTCTATTTATGTTTAGTGTCATTTGCAGCCAGTTTCCTCCATGCAAGAGAACAGGAAACAGATGCTAGGAATCTTTCTTTCCCCGAAGTCCTCTGAGAGAAATTGTGCTCGGTGTTGATGTGTGAGACGGCCTTTGTACTTGCATGCAAAAAGGTAGCAGACACTGAATAAATTGACTCCCTGGTTTCCATGTACAAAATCTCCATTTCCTCACTGTTTCCACTTGCGTATGTCCGTCTGCCCAAACCCGGATTATGACAGACAGGCTTCCCTAATGGAGGCATGGAGCCAAGTGCACGCTGTCTGAGGACAAGGTCAAACGGAACGCCCTCTGCAGCACCGGCAGCGGGGCCGACGCTTTGCAGGGAGCATTCTGTTCATCCACATGCTTCAGACACAGACAGTAAGACTTCCACAGGCACTCGAAGAGGAAAAAAAAAAAAAATCCAAATGTGATAAATTAATTCTTTAAACAACAAGGCAAACATTTGCAACAGCCAATAGACCAGCAATGAAGTAGTTTTGCCATTAATTATGAAAACAAGTAGGAGCAATTAAGTTTAGCAAATTATTGAAGTCTGGCATGTGACACAAGAGGACAATAATAAAATTAGAAGCAAGGAAAACCGTTTGACATTTACTCATATTTACAAGGTGATGCTATTTGAAAATAACAGGCCCCATTTTTCATGGACCATCCTGCCATCTAGAGGAAGCAGAAAGCACAACTGTAGTCAGGTGATGTCAGTCAGATCAGACCCCCCCCCCCCCCCCCCAAAAAAAATAAAGATGAGAGCCTTTGAGATGAAATAAAATCTCCCCATAAAATACTAGTTTACCGCTTAAAATTATTCAGATTACATAAATAAAAAAGGGAAGAAAATGTCACAAATCATACATACAAACGGAGGCAGCGATGAAAGTGTGATTAACAAGCGAAAGAGAGAGTTTGTCACAAATGTGCAAATATACAAACCACAAGCTCCCGTCGGACAAGACAAGAACAAAGGTGAAACATAGGCAAAACCGTACAAACAGAACACCAGATAACTACAACCAACAACTAATACAGTCAGTACAGACGCTGCTCTCCGCCCGGTGGGACTTTCTGAACATTGGATTTCCATCCTCCCATTTATCAGTTTGGGCTGGTAATGGATCTTGGAGGGAGTTGGTTGACAAGGGAACAGCCCTTTTTTTTTTTTAATAATAATGTAATAAATAAATAAATAAGGCACATTCGTGCGAGCATCTCCCGCCGGTAGTCTCAACCACTGCATTGATTTGGCTTGGGTTGATCACAAATCTGAAATTAAGCAACATACACACTGAATTATTTGGTTCTTACCAAGAAAAAAACAAACAAACAAACAAAAAAAAAAACAGATTTAGAAGTGTTAAATAATCTTGTTTTAAGAGTTCATTTTTTTTTTATTTTAAGTGTTCAACATGCTTATTTCTAGATTTAACAATCTTAATTTAAGAATCTTGTCACGTTAAATCATCTTGCTGCATGGACATACAACCCCTGGCAAAAATTATGGAATCACCGGCCTCAGAGGATGTTCATTCTGTTGTTTAATTTTGTAGAAAAAAAGCAGATCACAGACATGACACAAAACAAAAGTCATTTCAAATGGCAACTTTCTGGCTTTAAGAAATCAGGAAAAAAAGATTGCGGCAGTCAGTAACGGTTACTTTTTTAGACCAAGCAGAGGAAAAAAATATGGACTCACTCAGTTCTGAGGAATAAATTATGGAATCACCCTGTAAATTTTCATCCCCAAAACTAACACCTGCATCAAATCACATATGCTGGTTGACAATGACCCTATGTGTCTTTTTGCAAGGAATGTTTTCACAGTTTTTGCTCTATGGCAAGATGCATTATCATCTTGAAAAATGATTTCATTATCCCCAAACATCAGAAAAGTGTCCAAAATATCAACATAGACTTGTGCATTTATTGATGATGTAATGACAACCATCTCCCCAGTGCCTTTACCTGACATGCAGCCCCATATCTTCAATGACTGTGGAAATTTACATGTTCTCTTCAGGCAGTCATCTTTATAAATCTCATTGGAACGGCACCAAACAAAAGTTCCAGCATCATCACCTTGCCCAATGCAGATTCGAGATTCATCACTGAATATGAATTTCATCCAGTCATCCACAGTCCACGATTGCTTTTCCTTAGCCCATTGTAACCTTGTTTTTTCTGTTTAGGTGTTAATGATGGCTTTCGTTTAGCTTTTCTGTATGTAAATCCCATTTCCTTTAGGCGGTTTCGTACAGTTCGGTCACAGACGTTGACTCCAGTTTCCTCTCATTCGTTCCTCATTTGTTTTGTTGTGCATTTTCATATTTTGAGACATATTTCTTTAATTTTTCTGTCTTGACGCTTTGATGTCTTCCTTGGTCTACCAGTATGTTTGCCTTTAACAACCTTCCCATGTTGTTTGTAGTTGGTCCAGAGTTTAGACACAGCTGACTGTGAACAACCAACATCTTTTGCAACATTGCGTGATGATTTACCCTCTTTTAAGAGTTTGATAATCCTCTCCTTTGTTTCAATTGACGTCTCTCGCGTTGGAGACATGATTCATGTCAGTCCACTTGGTGCAACAGCTCTCCAAGGTGTGATCACTCCTTTTTAGATGCACACTAACGAGCAGATGTGATTTGATGCAGGTGTTAGTTTTGGGGATGAAAATTTACAGGGTGATTCCATAATTTATTCCTCAGAATTGAGTGAGTCCATATTTTTTTCCTCTGCTTGGTCTAAAAAGTAACCATTACTGACTGCCACAATCTTTTTTTCTTGATTTCTTATAGTGTTTCTTAAAGCCAGAATGTTGCCATTTGAAATGACTTTAGTTTTGTGTCATGTCTGTGATCTGCTTTTTTTCTACAAAATTAAACAGTTGAATGAACATCCTCCGAGGCCGGTGATTCCATAATTTTTGCCAGGGGTTGTAATTTCACTTGTTCCGAGTACCGTTTCCCTCAGATTTTGGATTTTTAGACACCTGTTTTTTGCAGTGCATTCTTTCCGGATAGCCCATTCATTCTTTTCCTATACCCACTTATGCCAATCAAGGGTCACAGGCGGGAGCCTATTCCAGCAGTCATGGGGCATGAAGCAGGGTGCACCCTGGACAGGATGCCAGTCAGCTGCAGGGCCACATACAGACAAACACCTTCACATACACTTACGGTCAATTTAGAGTCACCAGTTCACCGAACCTGCATGTCTTTAGAAGTGGGAGAAAGCCGAGCACCAAGAGGGAACCCACACAAACACGGGGAGAACGTGCAAACTCAAACAGAAAGAACCAGGTGGGAAGTGATCCAAGGGCCTTCTAGCTGTGAGTCAGTGCTAACCACTGTTCCACCCTGGACACTGTGTCCATTTCATGTGTGGTATAAATCAGATCAATTTGTTCAAGTTATCACGGACACAAGATGTTGACTAAAGTGGTCTTGGTGAATCAGTCATGTTCAAATTTTAATTTGCGCCACATACACACATGTAATGTTTACTTCAAATGTGATGGCAATCCAGTGAATTTTGTTTGTTACCATGGGCACAAGAAAGCAAGTGGCATAGGGAGGGGTGCACAAATAGACAGGGTACATTCCTGTGTCCCCTTTTTGTCTCAGTCCTGTCAAGTCCCACCATAGAGCTGCCTATGGATAAGGGTCAGACAAATGAGATCCTGCATGTTTAGAGGTCAAACACAGGAAAACAAATCCTATTTACGTTTCTTTCATTCTGCTTGAAACATACAGGCCTGTACAAAGGTTTTAGGCACATTTAATGCATTATGAAATCATTAAAATGGTGGAAAAGCTGATAAATATTCAGAAATAAATCAAATGTGTGATGAATTTTCAACCTTAATGATAATCCATACAAAAATTGGGTTCTATTTACGTCTAATTTATTTATTTATTTATTTTTTGGGGTTGCACGAAAAGTATAAGTCACAGGACCTCACAACGATTTGAAGAAAAAAAACTGTCTTAAAAGTATGAGTAAACGTGTTTTACAGTCATTTTAATATTGCATGATCATTTGCAACTGTGTTTGTGTGGTATTCTACTGGCCAGTACACTTACAAAGAAATTATCATTATGGAATTATATACATTTACTTTTGTTTCAACTGACTTTGTGTTGGCATACCAATAAAAAAAAAAGGGGGGGGGGGGGCAGCATGAAACACTACTTTTATTATAACTCTGGGATGCCTAAAAGTTTTGCACAGTACAATATATGGATTTATTGTTCCCAGAAAACAAAAAGCTTTAAAAAAAACAAAAAAAAACACACAACAACACACATACATACATACATACATACATATATAAGGAGACAAAACAGAGATCTTACAGTTCTTGAGTTGACATTGCCAGCTTGTGCAAAAAGAACTATGATATGGCGCCACCTGCTGTTAGATGAGTTCATCTATGAATCTTAAATTGCAGCAATGCTGTTTGTTATTCAGACTCTCACCCCTGCTGCTCAGTCACCTGATTGTTCACAGAGAAGCTTTTTAAGAAAACAACAATCTGACGCCTAAAAGACAAGAGTCAGCGACATGTTCCCCGCTTGCAGCTTTTACAAATTAAAGCATCAAAAAAGTGATGCGTGTATGTGACGTTATGAATGACTGGTGCAAAGGTCACATGCACGTCATCCCCTCACTTCACAAGTGATTTGCAGCTGCTGGCCCCTCCCACAAGGATTTACGTGTGTGACATTTCTGCTGACGTGGTATTCTTTAGCAGCTTCTTCTCGGATATATGGCAAACTGTAATTTGCAGGTGTAAAACGGGTATAAAACTCCTATTAATTATTTAATAGTGGTTCTAAGTGCTGCCTTTTAGTCTATACACGGATGTCATCCCCCTCTATTTCAGGAGGGTTCCATCACTCATCCGTCATAGACTAAATTGCAAGGTCGAGATTGCGTTGCTCCGTAATAAATTAGAGCAAAGGAAGACTTTTTGACGACTGTCATTAACAGTTAATTTTATTCATTTCGTACCCATTTTAGTGTAAATGGATGGCTAATTACATTTAGCTTCTCAATTCTATAGTGCAGGAGTTACTGGCCTTCTTTGATGATGTCATAAAAGGAAGCAGAAACTTGGAGGAATTTTTCTTCCTTGTACTTAAAATCAGAGTTCCCCAAAATTTCGTGAAGACCAATTTCTGATGGAATCAGGCCAAACTAATGTACTGGCACTTGTAATCCCTACACGGGTGATTCTTAGACTACGGGCACTTATTATGTCCTTTGATCATATTGTATGAAAAACAGAAAAAAGGGGAAATTTCACACTTTTATAGTTATCTTTACAATGAAAGTGTGTTAAGAAATTTGTTCTAGTAGTCTATGATGACTTTTTCACCTTTTTCAGCATTATTATATGCAAATATTGCCGCTTTGTGCTTGTCCCACACCCAGACTTTTGATCTTCAATGATAAAAATGAATGGTAAAGAAACGTTTTTTCTAATGTTTTAAAATATCTCTGAATAAAATATCAGTAAAATAATCAAAACATAATTGGGGTATTCAATGTCATACAATTGTTGTGATTTTTTTTAAACAAAAGGTAGTTGTCCCACACTATTGCTGTAATTTCCACCACAACACTGTAATGTCCCTTCAAACAGTTTGTACAACCCCTGGCAAAAATTATGGAATCACCGGCCTCGGAGGATGTTCATTCAGTTGTTTAATTTTGTAGAAACACAAACATGACACAAAACTAAAGTCATTTCAAATGGCAACTTTCTGGCTTTAAGAAACACTATAAGAAATCAAGAAAAAAAGATTGTGGCAGTCAGTAACGGTTACTTTTTAGACCAAGCAGAGGAAAAAAATATGGAATCACTCAATTCTGAGGAAAAAATTATGGAATCACCCTGTAAATTTTCATCCCCCAAATTAACACCTGCATCAAATCAGATCTGCTCATTGACATTGACCCTATGTGTCTTTTTGCAAGGAATGTTTTTGCAGTTTTTGCTCTATGGCAAGATACATTATCATCTTGAAAAATGATATCATCCCCAAACATCCTTTCAATTGTCCAAAATATCAACATAAACTTGTGCATTTATTGATGATGTAATGACAGCCATCTCCCCAGTGCCTTTACCTGACATGCAGCCCCATATCATCAATGACTGTGGAAATGTACATGTTCTCTTCAGGCAGTCATCTTTATAAATCTCATTGGAAAGGCACCAAACAAAAGTTCCAGCATCATCACCTTGCCCAATGCAGATTCGAGATTCATCACTGAATATGACTTTCATCCAGTCATCCACAGTCCACAATTGCTTTTCCTTAGCCCATTGTAACCTTGTTTTTTTCTGTTTAGGTGTTAATGATGCCTTTCGTTTAGCTTTTCTGTATGTAAATCCCATTTCCTTTAGGCGGTTTCTTACAGTTCGGTCACAGACGTTGACTCCAGTTTCCTCCCATTCGTTCCTCATTTGTTTTGTTGTACATTTTTCAATTTTTGAGACATATTGCTTTAAGTTTTCTGTCTTGACGCTTTGATGTCTTCCTTGGTCTACCAGTATGTTTGCCTTTAACAACCTTCCCATGTTGTTTGTATTTGGTCCAGAGTTTAGACACAGCTGACTGTGAACAACCAACATCTTTTGCAACATTGCGTGATGATTTACTCTCTTTTAAGAGTTTGATAATCCTCTCCTTTGTTTCAACTGACATCTCTCGTGTTGGAGCCATGATTCATGTCAGTCCACTTGGTGCAACAGCTCTCCAAGGTGTGTTCACTCCTTTTTAGATGCAGACTAACGAGCAGATCTGATATGATGCAGGTGTTAGTTTTGGGGATGAAAATTTACAGGGTGATTCCATAATTTTTTCCTCAGAATTGAGTGATTCCATATTTTTTCCTCTGCTTGGTCTAAAAAAGTAACCGTTACTGACTGCCACAATCTTTTTTTCTTGATTTCTTATAGTGTTTCTTAAAGCCAGAAAGTTGCCATTTGAAATGACTTTAGTTTTGTGTCATGTCTGTGCTCTGCTTTTTTCTACAAAATTAAACAACTGAATGAACATCCTCCGAGGCCGGTGATTCCAGAATTTTTGCCAGGGGTTGTATGGAAGATTGTTTGGGTAGTTTCTATGGAGATAAACAGTGACATCAGAGCACATGTATATAGCGCCAAATCACAACAAACAGTTGCCCCAAGGCGCTTTATATTGTAAGGCAACGGTGTGGTGGAAATTACATTTACAAGGCCAATAGTGCCCGTAGTTAAACAATCACCCAGACATGCATTTTCCTCCAGCAGGAGGAGGATGAAGGTTATGTGTTCTGTCTGCATATAAAGGTCTCTCAAACAAAGTGACAGATCTTGAAAATGACAGTTGAACTAAACCTCAGGTCAGAAATCATTTGGTAGCACCTGTGCCTTGCCTCAAAAGTTTTCCTTTTAATCACTGTTGCCTTATTACATCACAAATCTTTATTCCACAAATGACAAAGAAGTTGGCCACAGGGCGTTTTGTCTTATCGCACTTAGAAGTGAAGTCAGTTAGAAGTCAGGTCTGATACTGAATTATTTTAATGAAGATGTCTTCGTTAAAATAATTCAGGATTAGACCAGACCTGTGTCAGGGAGCATGTGCCAGAATCACCACACATCATCGCACAATGGAATGGGCTTTGGCCCTGGAAGGAAAAAAAAAAAACTCAGTGGGCCAACGGATCCATCCCCATTTCTCCACCGCTCGATCGACCATCTACATTTCAAAACCTGTCCATCTCAAAATATCCAAATTGTCGTGTATTAAGCAAAAAAAAAAAAAAAGTTGGGGTAAAAAAAGTTTACTTTGTTAGAATTCTCAAAACTAGCAAAGTGTCTAGGCACTGAATAATCAAAATGTGCAACTAGACAGAATTTTTAATTTTAAGATTAGCCTCCGTCTTAAAATAAAGCAAATTATCTTGTTTGTTTGCTTGAATGATTTGACTTGTCACCGGTTAAAAACAGTTTGATTAGCTAGAAAAAAAACTTAAGAAAAAGAGATTCAATGAGATGTTTTCTTATGTAAAAAAAAAAAAGCTTGACAAGATTATTTTTCTATTTAGACAAAAAATAAGTCAAATTTTCTTTAAACAGGTCCTTTTTAAATATCAGTTTTTGCAGTGTATGTGCCACAACTAGGTGAAATGTGTGCTTCCGCTGGCTTTTTGCAGTTGCTAGCTCTGTTGCACCTACGTGCCCAAAAAAAAACAAGTCATGTGTGTCCCAAAATGTCAGACCTGACATTCAATAATAAAGCAAGCGATACTCCTCAGAGTCTTCCCAAGTAACCAGTCGATTGGCACAAAGTATTCCACTGGTACTCCAGGATCCTCTGCAGAGACCTAGCACCGCAATTGCCACCTTAGGTCTCTGGTTTGGTTGTGGTTCATAATCATCCATACTTACACTTAAACTACATCAGATTTTATTGCTGACATTTCTTTTTTACATTGCAAACTGTATTTTACATCCATGTCAATGTCAAGTAAGCACTTTACAATTGTTTTTATTAAAAAAAAAAAAAAAAAACACTATACAACAATTATCTGATAATCAGAAAAGTTTTTGTCTCAGGAAAACCAACTTAATTTTAGCAGTAAAGTTTAAGAAAAACACACTAAATTATTCAGATGAGTCAATCGAAAAACACACCTTATGCCATTTAATTCCTATAATGTATTTGAACATTTCATGCAATAACTCCAAATAATAATGCAATTATATTGATCAATATTAGCAGGAATGACAGCTTTTCCACAAACTGGCGGCTCAGAAGCAGGCGGACATCAAAAAATGACGACAATACTCACAGAGCACTTCTCTGGGTTTAAAGTTAAGGATGGCACAATGTCACCATTTCATGTTCAATACGATACTGGATATTTTAGTATCTACAGATAAAATCTTCAGCATCTGCTGATATCAATATGATCTTTTTCTCTGTTAAATTTAAACTGTTAACTACATTCTCTGGATGCACTTTGCATAATCCACAACATGACTCAGATGTGCAGTAGACAAGTGACTGGATTTTTTTTTTTCTTCCCCAAAACATCCAATCCAGTAATTCTTAGAGCAGCAGATGCATGGATCATAAGAATCATTCATTTTGTGATACAAGCACCAAATTTGGCACAATAGTACTTTTTGCAATTAAAGCCGTTAACGACCTCAATTTTCAAGATAGTGCACAGAGATATGCATTTTTATAATCTTGGTTTATTTCAATGTTGTACCCATTAAACTGTGGAGTAGCAGGGAATTTGAAATTAACTTCAGGCAATATTTTTATGCTTGTTGGATGGATTGTACCTGATTTTAAATAAGTGTCCAGGCATGCTGTAGAGTGTGTATGCTACAGAATGTTCTTGGGATATAAGAGTTTAAGAGTAGAAATAGTATTTTTGCTTTTTAAAGTTAGCCATGTCCTTTGGATGAACATGAGTCCTCACTGCTCTTACCAACGGGTAGCACTCGGAGAGATACTCTGTCACAGAGTTTGCTTTGGACACTTCCAGAATGGACTGTTGAACAGATGAAACCACCTAAATATTTAAATTCCATGTGGCTAACAGCTTTTGAAGAAGAATAAAAGGACTTCTCAGAAGTATTTATACAAATTTGGTGCTTGTATTACCAACAGAAGAATTCTTATCTGCTGCACTATCTGGCCAATCCCAGACAGATCTGATACAAAATATCAGGTGGACACATGCCTATAGCAAAAATGTAAAAATAAAAAGTGTAAGTGGCAATTTAAACATATATACATACAGTGGGGTAAAAAAAAGCATTTAGTCAGTCCCTGATTGTGCAAGTTCTCCTACTTAGAAAGATGAGAGAGGTCTGTAATTCTCATCATAGGTACACTTCAACTAAGAGACAAAATGAGAAAAAAAGAGAAAAAAAAAATCCAGGAAATCACATTGTAGGATTTTTAAAGAATTTATTTGTAAATTATGGTGGAAAATAAGTATTTGGTCAGTAACAAACAAGCAAGATTTCTGGCTCTCACAGACCTGTAACTTCTTTAAGAAGCTCTTCTGTCCTCCACCTGTTACCTATATTAATGGCACCTGTTGGAACTAATTATCTGTATAAAAGACACCTATCCACAGCCTCAAACAGTCAGTAGAGGTGGGCAATACCAGGAATTTTGGTATTGATCTGATACCACGTAAATACAGGCCCAGTATCGTCGATAGATACTTTTTCACATTTAAGCTTCATAGAGCCAAGGGATCCAATAGACCTAGGATAGAATTTCGCCAAATCAACATTTTGTTAAAAAAAAATCACTCAACACAACTTCAAACAAAATCTCCTGAGGTAGAAGGCTGACAAACCACAATACAAGGGTGCGCTGCTCTGTGTTGTGTGACACAGAGCAGTGCTGCTCTTACAGAGAGAGTAGACTTTGATGACTCTGCGTGCACAGCAATCAGTGCGTGTGGGAGAGAAAAAAAAAGCTTGAGCAGCGATCTTTTTACACAAGGATCGTTCAATATCAATACCAGCGTTGGTATCGTTATTAGGATCGATCCGCCCACCTCTAACAGTCAGACTCTAAACTCAACCATGGCCAAGACCAAAGAGCTGTTGAAGGACACCGTGAAGAAAATTGTAGATGTGCACCAGGCTGGGAAGAGTGAATCTACAATAGTCAAGCAGGTTGGTGTGAATAAATCAACTGTGGGAGCAATTGTAAGAAAATGGAAAACATACAAGACCACTGATAATCTCCCTCAATCTGGGGCTCCACGCAAGATATCATCCTGTGGGGTTGAAATGATCATGAGAACGGTGAACAAAAATCCCAGAACTACATGGAGGGACCTGATGAATGACCTGCAGAGGGCTGGGACCAAAGTAACAAAGGCTACACACTACACAGAGAGGGACTCAAATCCTGCAGTTCCAGGCGTGTCCCCCTGCTTAAGCCAGTACATGTCCAGGCCCGTCTGAAGTCTGCCAAAGAGCATATGGATGATCCAGAAGAGGATTGGGAGAATATCATGTGGTCAGATGAAACCAAAATAGAACATTTTGGCAAAAATGCAACTCGTGTTTGGAGGAAGAAGAATGCTGAGTTGCATTCCAAGAACATGATACCTACTGTGAAGCATGGTGGTGGAAACATCATGCTTTGGGGCTGTTTTTCTGCAAAGGGGACTGATCCGTGTTAAGGGAATAATGAATGGGGCCACGTATCATGAGATTTTAAGCCAAAACCTCCTTCCATCAGTGAGAGCATTGAAGATGCAACGTGGCTGGGTCTTCCAGCATGACAATAATCCCAAACACACCGCTAGGGCAACGAAGGAGTGGCTCCGTAAAAAGCATTTCAAGGTCCTGGAGTGCCCAAGCCAGTCTCCAGACCTCAACCCCATAGAAAATTTGTTGAGGGAGTTGAAAGTCCATGTTGCCCAGCGACAACACCAAAACATCACTGTTCTAGAGGAGATCTGCATGGAGGAATGGGCCCAGGGTTTATTCTAATGTGCAGTTGTACCCCTTTTGTGCAGTTGTAAATTGAAAATGTGCAGTTGTAAATCCAAATTTGTGCAATTGTAAATACTAAATTTTTACAGATTTTTCTTTTCACATTTTGTTTAATTTTCCAAAATTTCCATGATGAAAAGAGTTGATAATGTTAATACTGAACCACAACAGAAGTCACTGATCACTCAACAATGTATTTTTATTTTCATTAAATTTCCAATGTACTTCAAACATACTTATTATTTATTAATAACTTAGATAATTACTTCTCACTACTTCATACTATACATGCATACATACATACTATACATTATAAACCATGCAATTGTTACTTATTAAACAATTAGGATTATCAACCATTATTGCTTTTGACATTATAAACCTCAATGAGCAAAAGAAGCAAAAACTGTCATAATCTAGGGCCGGCCCAGGGGTCATACCAGAAGTACATGATCATAAACCTCAAGTTACAGCAACACAAACCTAAAGTAAAGTTAACTTAAGTATGGCTAGCATAGTAACATTTAAACCAATGTTCACGTAAGTGCAACTCATTGGCTGTCTTATGTGTCTTTGGTAAGAGTCATATCAACAACCTTAGGGCTTGTGCAGTTGTAAAAAAAAATCCTTAGAATAAACCCTGAATGAGCCAAAATACCAGCTACAGTGTGTGCAAACCTGGTGAAGACTTACAGGAAACGTTTGACCTCTGTCATTACCAACAAAGATTATGTTACAAAGTATTGAGCTGAACTTTTGTTATTGACCAAATACTTATTTTCCACATAATTTACAATTCTTTAAAAATCCTACAATGTAATTTCCTGGATTTTTTTTCCTCATTTTGTCTCTCATAGTTGAAGTCTTTCTAAGTAGTAGAACTTGCACAATCAGGGACTGATTAAATACTTTTTTACCCCACTGTACATACACACACACACACACACACACTTGTAAGGCAATAACACTGTGCCAATCTATGCAATATTAACAAGCATACATAGCCATAATTAAATGCTTATTGGTTTGGGGGTGGGGAGGATTCTAAGCACACAAAATGCATCTGCTTAAAAACACTGCAGCATTGTGACCATCACAGTGCTGTTAGGTTGCAAAGCATGCCCAAACTGAAACAAATACAGATGCTGTGATGCTAAGTTATTACATGGCCCCATAATTCTTTCCGAGTCTTGTTTCAATTCCTCCTCGTTTGTTCTCAAGCAGGTAAAACGAGTCCGACATTTGCACAGTATCCCAGCCATCTGCTCCATTTAAACTTTGGCTGTGTACACATGAAATGTTTACTTTCCCAGTGCATTTCAGCAACTTCAGTACAAGCAGTAAATGGTACAACATGAAGCAATTTTCAAGGTTTCTGACATTTTTGTTCCACGTTATGCATTCATGCACACCAGTGTTCAAAAATTAGTGCGAGCATCATGGCAATATTAAAACAGTCACCTTAACATGCACTATAAATAAAAACTGCTTTCTTCACGAAAAAAAATTGTGCAGCCAATCAAATATTTTGCATCTTTTGAGCAAAGACGAAGAAAAATTTAGCTAAATTAGAATTGGCTAGTGTTGCAATCAAGCATTCATATAGTCTTGCTAAATACAGTTCTGCGACAGGAGAAACGTGGAGGAGGGGGGAAAAAAAACAGACTGTTCCTGGAATATGAACTATGGATTGATCATAAATAGTCATCATTAAGAGTGTCAGAAAAATATTACCCTTTTTATTGAGGCTGTCTTTCCTCACACACTACAATAAACTTAATGACAGAAATTGTCTAAACCATAAAGCAGTCATATTTGGAGATGCTGGTCAGCTTCAACAAGGTTCAGGAGCATCTGGCACATCCATCAAACTCACCCAATCAGGACGCTTTATCAGAGAAGTAAGTCACACAGAAAACGGGTAACTCACGCCGACACAAATCAAGCAGGGGGACCGTTTGGATAAAATGTGTTCATCCGCCGAGAACGGATGGACTTACTTGGTTTAGATACAACTAACTGAGCAGGCTGGGGGAATGATGAAAAATAAACTGCTTTTATACAGTAAAATTTAAAAACGTGACAATTAGACTGACTAGCTTTCACTGAACAAGTTAGAGGATGGATAAATAAACACTTCAAGTCACTGAATAGGTCTTGGACTTAATTTCCACCAAGTCAAGTCAGGGATCATGCAATAGTACCACGACGTCACCACATCCACCACCCCAGGGATCCACCTTGGGTCCTGGATGGGAACCACCCGGGCATACAAATGGAGAGCATTTATATAGCACTTTTCCATCTGCAATAGATGCTCAAAGCGCTTTACAATTATGCCTCACATTCACACAACCACACTCGCACGTCATGCAGAAAATGAAGCACCAGCAAAGAGTCCAATTACTTGTTTGTTTGGTCCATCCAACAACAACAAAACTGGGAAAAGGAAACAAAATACAACCAGTCAAAAGTAACCATCGATCTACTCCACCCTGGCAAAACGTGGGCGTGTCCATGGCCTTCTCCAAGCCAGTGTTCCCTCACAATGCAAGTGATACCTCTCAGAGTGTCTGTAAGTAACACAGATTTGACACAAAGTCATTTCAATGGTACCCAAGGGTCCTCATGAAGAAATACAAACAGTACAGTATGGGATAGTAAATCTGTTTGGAAGACTGAGCAAGTATGGAAACAGACTGGTGAGGGAAGCCACCAAGACAACTCTGAAGGAGTTGTATTTTTCTGTGGATGTGATTAGAGAAACTGAGTACAGTGCAACTATTTTTTTTGTTGTTGTTGTTGTTGTTGTATTACAGTGGAGTGGATGACAAGGATTTCTTTAACAAGTGACATTTAAACTACAGATTTCCTTAGCACAGTGTTTGTCAAACTTTTTCAGACCAAGGCCACTTAACCAATTATCAAAAATGGGAAAAAAAAAAATCTCAGACCACTTAACTCCCAAAATATGATTTATATGCTACTATCAATTGGAGTTTAGTCATTTTAAAACAATTTAATCAACATGTATCAGTTAGAATATGATAATTTAAAACGTGATATTTTACAGATATATTCATAGACCACTAGGGGTTGCTCATAGGCCACTAGTGGTGCGCAGCCCACTCTGTGAAAGAATGTTTTAGAGGAATATGTGACCCCCATCTGTGGTCTAGTAACCCTTTGCCTGCTTACAAAGAATTAATCCAAACCTACACCTCGTTCCACTGTGATGGCACGGTGCTGACAGATGACTGCTTAACAATCCTCTTGGACCAGTTATTTTGAAAAGTTGTATGATGCTGACCCTCCTGCCAACATGTTGGGACATCCCCAGTGTAAGGGCTCTGGTGGCTAGTCGTCCAGTGTGGTTTGATCCACTGAATTTCTGTAAGAGTACAAAAGTAATGAAACAGCCTAAGCTGACTAAAACTGTAAGGATCTCTGGTACCCAGGTTTAACTCCTCCAATGAATGGAAAGGTTGTGCTCAGATTTCAAGCAATGTTTGTTTCCATTTGAGAGACTTGTATTATTTCAATAGAAAGAAAGAATGTTCTGCCCTTCTCTGGAATGGAAAGGAAGATCTTCTGGACTGAAACAACGACAAGGGTGTAACACTGCTCTCTGTGTCAGGCTCAACAGGATTCAATCTCAACTCCTTGCTGTAGCAGGAGGTGGTAATGGTAGAAATTTTTTTTTTTTTTTCCCAAATATGCTTACATCCACTTCAGAGATTGTGCATTGTGTAATTTGGGAGATATTTCATATACGAAGTGGGTGTCTACCATGACAAAAAAACCCACCCCATGCAAAAAAGAAAACTGCAATATATACTGTAATTGTAACATCTTTCGAAATATTAGAATGTAATTGTTTTGACTTCAAGATTAATTTTGATGAACCCTGCATTGAACACAACATTCAAGTTCATGATATATAATGCTCCTGACTTGGTAGTACTTGTTGTAGAGAAGTGACAAAAGCTACATAAGTACTGATATTATTACAGTGATCATGCAATTACACATGTAATTTCAAGTCACAGCATGGCAAGTTGTAGTAAATCAAGTGTCATGGCCAAGCCAAAAACAAGATCTCAGGCTAAACACTGACTGAAATAAAACCTTTGACAATGGTTTCTGTTTTTAAAGTTCTTGAAGAGCATGGCCTCCTGGCCTCCTCCTAAGTTCTGTTATTCACACAGTGCGACTGAAATAAAACCTTTGACAATGGCTTATGTTTTTAAAGTTTTTGAAGAGCGTGGCCTCCTCCTAAGTTCCGTTATTCACACTTTGTGACTGAAATAAAACCTTTGACAATGGCTTATGTTTTTAAAGTTTTTGAAGAGCGTGGCCTCCTCCTAAGTTATTCACACAGTGTTACTGCAATAAAACCTTTGTGAAAAAATTGTGTTTATAAAGTTTTTGAAGCGCATGGACAAACTTTACACATAGCGGAATAGCCAGATAATTGAAAATAGACCATACTTTGTTACATTCAAGGGGTGGGGGGTTATTTTCAAGATATAGGATTAATTTTGATGCCAAAATGCTGGTATTAATATTGTGAATCATTTCCCAAGTGGATGTATTGAAATTCTGACTTGCGATTTTACCACCTCCTGCTACTTGCTGCTCAGCAACCACAGCAGCCTGGATTCATGCCCACGAAATCAACCACTGGCTGCACCCTAGTAATCTTTTAGAGCATGAGAACACAAATCTGAATATTGGCAGACATTCACTACAGCCTACATTTGATGCATTTAATTTGGTTGACCAGGCTTTGAGGGACATGCTGAAAACCAGTGCCCCCCCCCCCCCCCCCCCAAGTCCAAAGTCAGTATACAAGGTCTATTAGAAAAGTATCCGACCTTATTAATTTTTTCAAAAACCATATGGATTTGATTCATATGTTTTTACGTCAGCCAAGCTTGAATCTTCGTGCACATGCGTGAGTTTTTCCACGCCTGTCGGTTGCGTCATTCGCCTGTGAGCACGCCTTGTGGGAGGAGTGGTCCAGCCCCCTCGTCGGATTTGCATTGTCAGGAAATGGCGGAATGATTTGGGCGTTTTTTTTTTTTTTTTCCATCAGAATTTTTTCAGAAACTGTTAGAGACAAGCAGCTGGAAACCATTCAAAAAATTTATCTGGCTTTCGGTGAAAATTTTACGGGCTTCACAGAGAATAAGGAGTGTTACTACAGCTTTAAGGACTGCCCACAATGGCGCACGGCGCGCCGCGCTCCGAGCCGCCATCGAGAGGCAGAAAACACCACATCATTTCTAAACGGATCGCTGTGTGGAGCCGGGACCATCGTGAGCAATTTCTCTGGTTATCACAAGAGCTGGACATCAGCCATTTTCCAGCAGATTTCACTTATAACAAGAGATTTTGTCATGGAAAGCCGCGCGGAGGCTTCACGCGTCAGGACCGATTCCCTGATCGAGCAAGACAAAGGAACACCTCCATTTCGGAGTGCCAGGGGACAAGTTGGGACATGCCTATCTCGGCTTTCAATGCTTACCCAGCCCAGTGAGTATAAGAGAAATTGTGGAGAGCTGGGCATGTCCCAACTTGTCCCCTGGCACTCCGAAATGGAGGTATTCCTTTGTCTCGCTCGTTCAGCGAATCGGTCCTGACGCGCGAAGCCTCCGCGCGGCTTTCCATGACAAAATCTCTTGTTAAAAGTGAAATCTGCCGGAAAATGACTGATGTCCAGCTCTTGTGATAACCAGAGAAATTGCTCACGATGGTCCCGGCTCCACACAGCGATCCGTTTAGAAATGATGTGGTGTTTTCTGCCTCTCAATGGTGGCTCGGAGTGCGGCGCGCCGTGCGCCATTGTGGGCAGTCCTTAAAGCTGTAGTAACACTCCTTATTCTCTGTGAAGCCTGTAAAATTTTCACCGAAAGCCAGATAAATTTTTCAAATGGTTTCCAGCTGCTTGTCTCTAACAGTTTCTGAAAAAATTCTGATGGAAAAAAAAAGCCCAAATCATTCCCCCATTTCCTGACAATGAAAATATGATGAGGGGACTGGACCACTCCTCCCACAAGGCGTACTCACAGGCGAATGATGCAACCGACAGGCGTGGAAAAACTCACGCATGCGCACGAAGGTTCAAGCTTGGCTGACGTAAAAACATATGAATCAAATCCATATGGTTTTTGAAAAAAATAATAAGGTCGGATACTTTTCTAATAGACCTCGTATACAAAGGAACTGTGATTATTGTGCGAAGTTTCCAGTTAATTCTGGTGTTCATCAGTGATGTGTTGTGGCTCCTACGCTGTTCAATGTTTGCATGTTTGAGGTCCTGCAGTCCTGACTTTTACAGACAATGCTATGATCTCTATGGAACCAACAGATGCCCTGATTGCAGCACTTGAAGCCAAGTGGTGAGCTGGAGTGTCTATGTTTGTGATTGTACTGGATAAAGCTTTGAATGACTTCTTGGACTCAACCATGAGAAGCCGGCCTAAGAGATAGCTCGGAAAGAGCACATGGTGTCAAGAAGTCAATGAACAGAGGTGTTTGGTCCTCAATCTTCTGGAAAGATATTAGATTTGGCAAAGTCCTTATGCTTCAAGTCTTACATGTCATTATGAGACTTGGAAGCTCAAACACCTAAAGCTACAACCAGATATCTTTGGTACAAGATCTCTCGAGAAAAACCTAGAGATACCTCCAATGAGCCGTAACATTTGCATTATGATGGGGCATCAGGTATGAGGAGCTTGCGCTTCCTCATGTATGATCCAGCACAGAGGTGACTCCGCCCTGAAATCCGGAGAAGACCAGGGGTACGCCTACATGAAGGGTGGACGGATATCTGCAGGATGGTTGTCAACAAGCATCCACGGTGGCCCCATGGTAGAGCACAGGACCAGAAAATGCTCCCAGACAAAACCTGGATTGTGACAAAAGTTGTTAGATTTTGAAATCGCCCCACCCCCTAAAAACAGTCACTTTCAATAAACGAATTTGGCAACACTGATTTAGTGATAACAGGGTTAATGGCAGCCGCGTTCAACTTTTAACCGCTAGATGGCGTGATTTATAATTTTTCAACAAGCAAACCTGCACAAGCAGCAGAAAAAAAAAATGTTACAATTTAGCTAATAAAGGACATTCGTGTTCTGTGGAGTTTGTATAGCTGTTATACATGGTTCATGTATAACAACTCGTGATGTACATGTTGTCCCGATGTTTCGAAGCGTGTGTCGAGTAATCCAGAAAGTGCTTCCGCCATGCGCCTTTTGCGAATTGCACATTATCCCCTGGACCCACAAATGCACTTTCACTGCTCTGTGCTCTTTATCAGTCATTTTCACCCCAATGTCTTAATAGAATGGACTACCATTCCAAAATCTTATATATGTACACGAAGACATTATCAATAACTGTATACCAAATTTCTGCTATAAATTTCACATTTTCATTATAACAAAGGCAAAAACGTCAATCCATGAGAATCATTTGTATTTTCAAACACAGTTCATTTTGGGTTGGGTTTGTGTTCGGCTCAGTCTTGTATTTTTTTGTTGTATCATTTTCTTATTGACCAGTAGGGGACTCTAACGTGTATTCGAAGCCTTGAGAAATGAACCACTTTTCATTTCTACGCTTCAATAAGCTTCATTTTATATGATTAGAGAGTCAGAGCGACACTGTACCGTCGTTTTCCTACCATAGGCCCCCACGGAACTCCTGAACTCTTAAAATTTACCTTCCAGTCGAAGTCAGAAGTGCGCTTTTCACTCGAACATGAATTCTCGAAAAATCTTTGGGTTATCACACACATGGTACAGCAGGGGGCGCTGGGTTGTCACGTGATTCGCCGAGCAGCGCGGTCGTTTTTACGGACATTTGCGAAATGGAGGTGACAAACTTAACTGTAGCAATTAAATATTATATTGATAATACACGAAATGTAACTACTTACCATTATGGGTGTAGAAGCGGTGACTGTATGTGTGGCGTTGTGTTGCTTATGGTTTTATAAGAGGTTCACGTTGCCGCGCTAATTCAGAAGCTAGGTGGCTAACATACGCCGTCGACATCCGCTTATGTGAGCGCCAAAGATTCGGTTAACGTTGCAACTATATTGATTTTTTTTTTTAACTCAACTTTTAGCACGTCATCGATTTATATATTTTGGAGTAGTGCGCTGCCTTTTTTTTAAACTTCAGCGTCCTCTTGGCTGACGTGGTATTAGCATTAGCTAGTTAGCTTTTATGAATGGCGGCGCTCAGGCCTACAACCTTTAAAACAAAGGAGACAGACTAGTTATTTAGCTTAATATCCGTTTTGGCATCGCCGTGAATTTTTAAACCATCTCTAAAACAATTTTCTCAACGCGCACAGCATTACTACCATTTTGTATGGCGTGGCCTACAAAAGCCATATTCGGTGTCGGCGGTATATATATATATATATGTATATATATATGTGTGTGTGTCAATCTCTGGAATGCTACAAAAAGGGGTGTAGAGTTGTCGTCACTTATCTTAAATTGTTCCTTTCTTTAGTCAGTAGTATAGATACGTTTTCAATCTGAATGACTAAGGTGTTAATTACTAATTGAAATCAGCTGGTGTAGTCGTTTTGCAAAGAAAGCCTCCTCCCATGGTGGCACATGGGGCTGAGACCACCTTTGGCCCATCTATAAAGCAGCAACACGGAGCTTATTCCTTGAGACTTCTGCATGAACTAAAACTTTAAATATTAGATAAATAACTTTTAATTATAAATGTGTGCTGTGGAACCCGATTGAATGCATATCTTCTGTCTACACTCATGTGCCATTAAAACAGACGGAAGATACACCTTCAAACAGGTTCAACAGGTTTCATGATGGTGCACACCAGTTTCAGTGCCTAAACACACCTGATTTGTGTAATCAATTGTGGGTGGAGCAGGGAGAAATGGAAAACGTGCTGTGTAGAGTACATAAGGACCATAATCAGAAATTTGAGAAGAGAAATGCACAACTAGTGCATCTCTGACGTGTAAAATGTTAGTTGAGTGCAATGGTAAGCATATTTTCATGAGTTGAAAATATGCTGAAACGATTAGTCGAGTAACTTAAATAATTCGATTACAAAAAAAAGTTTGAGGCAGATTCTGTGCCTCGAAGCTCTGTTTAATGTTGTACATATGTCAGGCCTGTGGGTGGTGCTGTAATGTCCCTAGGAAAAAAAAATATTAAAGCATGTGCACAGCTGTGTAACAGCTAATCAGTTTAGCACTAAAAGTCACAGCTTTCGAACGTGACACACAGAGTAAAATAAAGCCTTTTAAGAGAAAGGGGGTCCACACTGATCATCTGAAACAGACTTAATGCGCATCTAAAGTGAAGCAGTGTGTTTGTCTATTTAACAAAAAACACGGTCCGCTCGACGTGAGTGACTACTGACCCGGCGGCCGGGTATCCACAGTCGAAGCCGATTGCTGTCTCTCTCTGCCCAGTGTGAGGGGCTCTCAGCACAGGTCCACTCTTTCTTCTGTGTTTTGCTTTAACTCGAACTGAGTGCTTTGCTTTTTAATTTTTGATTTTTTTTGTTGTGGGGGGGGGCAGCACAGAACGCTTCACGAACACTGTAACATAAATTTAAAAAAAAAATGACTGAGTCTTGCATGTTCAACCTCCAGCTGAAATGCATCTGCTGAATCGCCGAGAAAGAGGGATTAAAATAACGATGCGGAGACCCAATCCACCAACCTTAAAAAAAAAAAAAATCAAAAATGGTTCAATTTTACAAGTTTGGGGGGGAGGGACAGGAAGCCACGTCACATCGCCATTTCAGCAAAATGTCAAGACTTTGGTGCAGAGATATTGTAGCAACTGCTTAGGGAGAGTCCTGGTCTATTGATGTTGAGAAACACAAAAGTACTTTTTATCTGATTAATCGATAGAATACTCGATTACTAAAATAATCGATAGCTGCAGCCCTAGTTGAAAGATGGAATGTTCCATTCCATAAGGCAAATAGATTTTGTGTTGCACAAATAGAAAACATTCATTATTTTTCATATGAGACCTAAGTAGATCTCAATATTCAAGCCAAAGTGTATATGCTATGGTTATCTTCCTATATCATGCATATCACAGGTGCATTTGCTTGAAAATGTGCAGTCATTCAGTGCAGTGAAACATCGGGCCTAAATTGTACAGCAAATGATGTAAATCCTACAATTTTCCTATAGAATGTGACAGTCAGTGCCACCTGACATACAATCCACCAATCATATTACACAGATCTATTCATCTGTTTTCTCTACTGGTATACTCCAATCAAGGGTCACAGGGAACACCCTGTTGCAGGGCCACATATAGACAGACACAATCATGCATGCAAATCTACGGCTTATTTTGAGTCATCACTTCATCTTACCTACATGTCTTTGGAAGTGGGAGGAAGCCAGAGCACCCGGGGGGAACCCATGGAAACACGGGGAGAACATTCAAACTTCGAACAGAAAGGTCCAGGCAGAAAGTGATGCCATGACATTCTTGTAGTGAGGCAACTGTACTAACTACTAAACCACTGTGCTGCCCGGGATCTATTGAGGTGTTATGAAAAACTAAAGATTCCCAAATTGATGTGCATTTTGCCAGGGGGGGATTCAAGGCAGATATATCCATCCTTCCCATCCTTGCAGTGTTTATCTAATCTTTCTATCCCTAACAAAGGCTTTAAAAATCACCCACTCAGAAAACAAATGAAGACTGTACTTGCATCTTAGGAAACCATGTTTGTATTAATTTGTGTAACACCAGCAAAATAATAATTTTACTTGCTAGTCTTTTTGTTCTTTAAAAACAAATGTTCTTTAAAAACATAAAGCCTTTTTTGAAGTAGTATCACCTCACAGAATGTTAACCTCATTCAAGCAAATTCTTATTTTACTGTTCTAGAATCGTGACTCGAAAGAACCTGAACAGCAGAGAAAGCTGTTTATTGGAGGTCTGAGCTTTGAAACAACTGAGGAGAGTTTAAGGGCCCATTTTGAAGAATGGGGTTCACTCACAGACTGTGTGGTAAGTCTAGTTAGTGTTTCCTTTATGATAAAAAGTACCAATGTTACCTTTTGTACATGGGTAGATAAACTGCTATTGTGACCTTTCCATATTATTTTGATGTTGTAGGTGATGAGGGACCCTATCACCAAGCGATCCCGGGGGTTTGGTTTTGTGACTTACCACTCTGTAAAGGAGGTTGATGATGCCATGAAAGCGAGGCCTCACAAAGTAGATGGCCGAGTTGTTGAACCTAAGAGGGCTGTGTCCAGAGAGGTAAACCTGACCAGAGGGCATCTATTCTAAGATGGCATTGTTTATTTAGTGTTGTGGTGCTCATTCATCTTCCTTCTTCTCAGGACTCTACTAGACCAGGGGCCCATTTGACCGTCAAGAAGATCTTTGTGGGTGGTATCAAGGAGGATACTGATGAGACCCACATCCGGGAGTATTTTGAGAAGTACGGAAGGATCGACTGCATTGACATAATGGAGGAGCGGTCCACTGGAAAAAAGAGAGGATTCTGCTTTGTGTCATTTGATGACCATGACACTGTTGACAAAATCGTTGGTATGGATTGGTCTCTCTCTCTCTCTCATATGTTGCTGTGGATGTTTCTAAACGTATAGCAGGAAAGCAGAAGTGCATGATTTGACTGTGTTCAAGGCACAATTAACTGTACAAGATTGAGAAACAACCCTTTTTGCATGATCTCCTCTGATCAACAGGATTACCTGACCTTGGGCAAGTAAGCAGTCTTTATTAGCCAATTGGGAAATCAAACAGTCTTAATGTAAATAAGTTAGCTGAGTGAATTGTTTTCAGTGCTACTGTTTTGTTGCTGCAGATCTCATTGTTTTATTTTTTTTTTTAATTGCAATAACTGGGCAGGCATGTTGGACAAGCACTTAAATGTGCTTGTTTCTTGAGCAGCATATTCCCCGGTTTAAGACCACCAGTTCCAATTTTCCATGTAATGTAGAGCTGCATCGGGAAGGATATCTGGTGTAAAACCTGTGCCAAATCAAAATGTTGATCCAGGGAGTAAAGTTCTCCGTCAGTACAATGGATTTCTGTCAGTTGTGCTGCCAAAAGGCGACGTTTGCCTTGACACCGTCCTGACATGAAATCAATTTCAAATCAGTCTGCATTTTTTGAATTTTTTTTTAGGCAGTGACTGGAGACCAGATTAACTCGCTAATTTCTTTTTCGTTGTAATAAGTACCTGGAAACAGGTTGGACTACATCTCCAGGGGCGAGGACCGAGATGGTCCCCTGACCTACGTCCTAATATGACATTACTCTTAGAAGTACAACTTTTTTGTTTCTTATGCCAATGTATTCATGTCTGATCAAGTAATATATTGAAATTTTACTGTTTGTTTTATCTCAACAGCTCAGAAATACCACACAATCAACTACCACAATTGTGAGGTCAGGAAAGCTCTTTCAAAGCAGGAAATGAACTCGATGGTAAATAACAGAGGTAAGCATTGTCAAAGATAGCATATTTAGAGGGAAGGTTTGCGTTTTGTTTTTTGAGCAGTTTGATGATATGTTGAAACAGTTTCTGTAAGTGGTGTTTCTTCATATTAGGCAGAAGTGGAGGATCTGGAAACTACATGGGCAGAGGTGGTAACTTTGGCGGTGGTGGCGGTGGCGGCGGCGGTGGTGGTAACTATGGCCGAGGTGAGTTGTGTGCACTGATTTATTTATTTGCAATATGGATAAATTTGACTTTGATATAAGTTGCAATAAAATGTGTTGCAATTTGTGTGAACCCTCAGCTCCAAACAATTTTTTTGTTTATATTTATTCTTTCCTCATGTTGTATTCAAGCTGAGTTTGAATCCTCTGTAAGTTGTTCCTTTTGAAGGATACTGGCACATTAAGTTTGCAGACAACAGAGATCGTTTCTGTACATCCCTTTTGGTGCATAATATTTTTGTACTTTCCTTGGTTTTCAGGTAACTTTGGCGGAGGGCGAGGTGATTATATGGATGACTTTGACAACGGTAAGCTGTGCTCAGCTTGCTACATACACTCAGCTTTGCAATGTCTGTGGCCATGTACTGTATGAGAGTATCACTTTCTTGGCCACTTGCACTGCAGTTGTCAGCTTAATTTGTGTGTGTTTTTTAAATATTTTACAATTATATAAAATAATGAAGTTAGCATTTTACCTTGCTGTAATAAAGTTCTCATTTGTGTTTGTTTTATGCATTTTATTTAGGTCCAGGTGGCAATTATGGTGGAGGACCCAGTTATGGAGGAAACCGAGGAGGGGGTGGGGGTTATGGAGGAGGTGGACAAGGATATGGGAACCAGGGCGGGGGATTTGGTGGAAACTGTGATGGGGGCTATGGAGGAAACAGCGGAGGTAACTTATTTGCCTTATATTTTTACTTGGGGTAAAATTACATAAAGTAAGCACTAGATTTATTTAGTAGAAAAAGCATACAGTTTGACACATGTACATTTGTAACTTCAGGGTATGGAGGTGGTGGTGGCGGTGGTGGAGGAGGAAATTACAACAACTTTGGGAACTATGGTGGACAGCAGTCAAACTTTGGACCCATGAAAGGAAACTACAATAGCAGAAACCAGGGGCCATACGGCGGCAGCGGTGGTGGTGGTGGTGGTGGTGGTGAGTTTTACCTTCCAACTCCACGTGGCCAACAGATTATCAAAACAAACATTCTCCAAATGAGTAAATTGTGGTCAATTCTTTGATTCAGGTGGCTACAACTCAGGTGGCGGTGGTGGAAACAGCTATGGCTCCCGGCGCTATTAAATATTTCATGTAAGTTGCATTGAGTTTCACACCTCCCTCATGACATAGTACAGAGTGAGCCCATGAAAGTGCAGAATAACTATTTGTTCTATCCTGTATCCATTCAACAGGCTTCAGTTCTTAGCAGGAGAGGCGAGGAGGTGAGCAAAGGAAATGTCAGGAAAGCTGCAGGGTACTTTGAGGCAGTCAACTGAAAGCATGTAGAACAACATACAAGTCAGACATTAACTGCAGCTAAATTGGAGCTATTTGTGGAAGAAGGACTGTAAAATCAAAAGTACAGAATATACCCTTCCCTAATTGTGATAGATGTTGCCCTACTAAGCTTCTTTTTTTTTTTTTTTTTTTCTTTTATGCGTCTGATGTGTATGTATTGTGCCCGTGGTATCAGGAGTAAATAATTTTTTTATATAACAAACAGAGGGGAGAAAAAAAAATCACATCTTGCTATTTCAATATTTTTATGGTGGTTTATTTTATTTTTTTGCTATGGGTTAGGTTACTGCTATTCAGTCCATTTTTAGTTTTAATCTGTTTTTTGTCGAATAGTATCATTATCAGGCCTTCAGAAAAGCTGGAATTACAGTTTTCTTTCTCGTTATTTTTCATTGCTTATTTGCCAGTGTCAATTGTACTCTGATTTTGTATGTGAAGCACAGTATGTAAATCGTGTGTAGTACTAGTGTCAAAAAAATACCAGGAGCCTGAATTAAAACTAAGGGAATCCTCTTTTTTTTTTTTTTTTTTTTTCCCCCCACAACCAATACAATTTTAGATTGTTCACACATTTTCTTAGAATTCGACCAAATAAAATTGTGTAGTAAAGTCACATGAAGTTCACTGCATCATTGGTTCAGACCATCACTGTATGAGTTATTAATTCTTTGTTGCTTCTTTATTGTTACTGTTGAGTAAGTCAGCCTGTCCAGAATGTTTTCCGTCTTTAGGAGTGTTTCTCTGAGTGTGTGTTTTCTTGTACCTAGCTCACAGCAGAGGAAGTTTTTGTTTTTGTTGTTTTTTTGGGTAGTCATAGAGCCAGGGCCGGGCACCACTAAGCAGGTATGATTAGAAGAGCCGCAAGCACCTGCGTTTGAGTCCTCAGCGTCGCTAGTGTGGAAGGTTGCAGATGACTGTCAGACAGGACGTCTTCAGCTCCAGCACAGTGGACCAGTCAGCATGTTGAGAGAGAGAGAGAGAGAAAGAAAGGAAGGACAAGGCAGCATGGAGCACAACACCCCGTGGAGGAAGCTTGCACTGGTAGTGAGCATCTCTTTCAAGGCTAGCTAAACCTTCCCGGCAGCTGATGCTAGCGAAGAAAGACTAGTTCCTGGACACATGGGAGATCCTGTTGAGTCAGAGATACTGCAGTTTGCCCACAAATACTAGATTTCAGACATTACAAGGAAGGATTATTTCACAAAAGCTGACTTAAGAAGATGGAGCAGGTAAGAGTAACCACTTTGCTTGATTTGCAGATGTGGAAAGAAGCATTCTCGGTGAAAATCTGTAAAGGCCTGATAACATGGAAGGTTCTGGATGGGTAAGACTTTTTCCAGATATTATCAAAGGCTGCTCATAATGTAACCTAAGCATTGCATTTGGTGATTTTTGACGAGGTGGGAGGGTTTTCGACCAAATTGATCTCCATTATATTATGATCACATTTGGCATTACTACGCGATAGGTAACGGGTTTAAAAAAAAGTACTTTCTTCTTTTAACTATCTGTTTCTTTAATATTTAGGGAGCAAATGCAAGGTTACATTATTTAATAAAACTTGACATTGATGAACTGATGCAAAGATGTGTTTTAAGCATAGAGCCACATAGAACAACTAGAGGGCGAACTCCAGCCATGTGTGTCTATTCGAAATGTGCCACCACAGGGAACTATCTGCCATCACTGAATGGGGCAAAAAGTGACTATGTATGGAACCCACTTGGCAATAAAATGGTATCTAAATTTATCTTAGTGAAATCATGAAAATATTAAATTGTACTTAATGCACATTCATTAAGAGGGGGGTTTTGCGACTAGGTCAAGGTTTCATAAAGCGGTCTATTCTCGTTTAGTCGACTAAACTCAACCTTTTGAAATGATTCTTTGCGCAAGTTTTTAGCCTGCTACAGGGGAGGCTAATCTTACTTTAGTTGACAAAACTTCAGTGTCTTACCTCAAAAATGGCGGCTATCATGTACCACCACTTAATGGAGCAGTAAGCAGTGAGAGCCTTGCGGCGCCAAGGTTCAACACGCGTCTGCTTACCGTCCTCTTCATCGTGGACATGATACCTCAGCCATCAACCACCAAATGAGGAGGAACAATGCCCTGCCAGCCCTTATTCGGGTGCTGATTGCAGTGAGGTTTTACGTCTGTGGGACCTTTCAGTGGGTTATCGGCGACACCATCCACATCTCCAAATCGACTGTGTGCCGAATCGTGATGGATGTTAGTTTGGCATTTATCCTGCACATGAGGTGATTTGTCCAGCTACCTATTGAGGGACACTGCGATCTCCCAAGCCCATCTTTGGGCAGCTAGGGCTGATGATGTTCTTTGGAATACTCAAGAGCACCCCTACATCACTTGTATTCCTCCAAAAGGAGAGCTTCCTCCGCTTTGGAAAAAGTAGGGGCCTTTTTCCGGAAGTGCTTCTCTGGTTCAGCAGACTTTCCCGTGGTTGTAGGAGACGACCAACCGAAAGTAAACACTCGTGCATTGTAGCCATTTCTTGGCAGCGGCACTCGCAAGCTTGTTATACCTGTGAAAATCTACAAGTTTAGCCGTCTATGTGAAACGGAGTTTAGACAACTAATGTTGGGCGACTAACCTCAGTCGACTAAATAAGTTTAGTAGACTAAAGGATTTGACTGCTTGATGAAACTGGGCCTTGCAGGGTTCTAGCTAGTATAAAATTTTAGCGCAGTGGTAATGTCGAGGGAGCGAAGCGACCGGCGGAAGGGGGGAAGCTTTTGAAAATTCAAGCTAAAAATTGGCCATTCTAGAGGTACCCAAAGGCCATGTCCAGAAGGCTGGGGAAGTTTGTTGAGTGGGCAATCTCATTCTGGGTTAACCAATACATGGCCCTCAGTGAGGCAGTCGGAGTCCGTGGACATTTTTAAGTCAAGACATAAAACCTATTTTTATTCTCTTTCTTGTGAGTAGTTTTTATTTTGTTTTATTATTTTACTTCTATTTTTAATTAGGTATTTGAATATTTATTTATTTATTTATTTTAATTTTTTTATGTTTAACTGTTCTGTGTGAGGCACCTTGAGACGGCTTTTGTTGTAATTTGGCGCTTTATAAGTTGATTAAATTGAAATTGAACAATGTTTTATTGAGTCTTAAAGTAAATAAATATGAAATTGGTTACTAGCTCCTTAAACTCTGGACATAATAAACTCTACATGGTGGATCCTTGATTTCTGGACATAAATAAAATCTGTTCGTTTTTGTCAAAAGCATTTCCTTTCAGACATTATTATTGGCATGAATGTATTTTCATACCTATGAGCTGAGCTCTTGCAGCTGCGCTGCAGGTCACGTTTATAAAGAATGCAGGGCGTCTCATTTTGGGAGGAAAAAACATTTAATCGATTGTAGTTTATTGTCTGTATTGCAACATTTGTAAGAGGTGTCATTTTATTTAAAGCGGCGATTCGTTTTGAAGTTATTAATTCCGAGCAGACTGTCTCAGCAGAGAGCCGCGCAGCGTTTGAAGCACGGAACAAAGGACATTTCTCGACTGCAACACGACAAGAGTCGCAGTTAGTGACTTTAATCCACACAAAAGTGACTTATATTTTAATGGCTTTCAGAGGAGTTAAGAAGCAGACTTACCACTTCTGAAGAGCAGCGAATCAAAGAGTCATGAGCCATTGAATCAAAGCATTGCTTCGATTCACGCTTCAAACTGGAGTCGTGCTGCAGAAACAGTTGATTAAAGACGCTGTATTGAAAATCAGAACGGTCCAAAATTATAGCGTAACGGGCCGTAACACAAGTTTGCACTAGCTAGAACCCTGCCTTGGTAATTTTGGGACAGCAATGTTTTTGGAGAATTTTGATCTGGAGTCACTAACATGAAGTATGCAGCATATGAGCTTAATAGCCTTTAGGAGTTACAACAGTGTAATGCTTAAAACTTAGTCGGTGCATTCAGCCTTAAATATGTCAACTTTAAAATGACTACAGAGGTAGATATTTGTAAGATATTGTACATTGCAAAAGTTTATACAGTATTGCAAAAGTTTATACAATAGATTAGGTTAAAATTTTTGTCCCAGTTAACTACACCGAGACCTGGAGGAACTGCATTTCGTTCTGCCAGTAAGAGTCGAGTGACAATAAAAGTGAGTCTGAGATATTTATTATCCCTGCAAAACTATACAATTTCTGCAGCATGTATGCTGTATGCAACCACCATGCTTACCTAAAGTTCCTGGTCATTCTGGTGCCATTTGTCTTGATTTTCTCTGGGGGTCAGGTTCAAATATTCACTTGTGGAAATATGCTTTACACCAGCATTTCTTGGTTCAAGCAATCGTAACACAACTCTAGTTATTTCCAGGGCATTACAGAGCCATATAAGTAAATAGACACCAGGGGAGTAGGTTTCAACACTCAGCCGTACCACTCATTGTGTTGACTTGCTCTAAGTTGCCGTATTGGGTGATGGCAGCACTGCCTCCTTGGTGGTAGATGGTCACCAGATGAGTCCATCCTGTGGTTCTTCTGTTTGGCTCTATGGTTGTAATTCACTTGTAGATGAATCACTGTGCAAAACAGTTTTTGATGGTGACTGTTCATAATTAATTTATGATGGAAAATTAGATTTGTTCATTTTAAAACATGTACCGTACCCGCATATCAGAAGGCCCGGGGTGTTCCACAAAAAATTCTACCTGAAAAGTGTGTGGGCTCATGCATAAGCACGCAGTCAACATTATGCTCATGTGAATTATAGACTATGATAATACCCGTTGGTTTTCTATAGAGACCCAGAACAGCCAAAATGACACCCTTCTCTGGGCATCACCATGCTGAGAGCCCCACTCACAATGATGCACAATGAACTCAATAATGTATAAAGAGGTGGTGCATGGGTGGCTCTGTGACAAAAAATATATATATCCTGACCACGCCCCTGTCTTAGTTGGGGTGTTTATTAAGTCCATGTTTTTGTGGACTACGCGGCAGTTGTCATACGATTTACCTTGGAGTGGACATTAAAATTTATGAATAGCTTATTTTATCAGTAATCGTACATTAAGTGGACGTAACGAATCAGGCTACCAACAGCTGATAAAAGTGCTAACAGCTTTAGCATTCAGCATCAAATCTGACAAGCTTCACTTAAGCGCAAATTTTGCCAGAGGTCTTAGCTGATCCATTAGGACATTTCACCACAGGTATTTTGTAATAAAATACTGCAAACAAACAAGACACAGCATAACAGCGAGCTGCTCCACATCAGGTGGACCCAGCTGCTGTCATTCAAAGCAACCACACCCATAATTATACAGAGTTTTATGGCTTTAAATGTCTTACACTAAGGAATTAAAAAACAAAAACACACACACAGTTCACATGGAGGTGGAAACTATGAGAGCAAAACAGTTATTTTGTACCAGGCATTAAACCTGTTTATTTCTGCTTTGATGTTGTACATTTTAACATGGAGTTCTGTGGGAATGCGCTGTTTTGGAGCCAGCCTCAAGCAGCCAGTCACAGGCCTGCAATCTATAACTTCCTGGTTTGGGGGTAAAGTACAGGCTCGAGTGTTGCCGCTTCGTCGGATTGCTCGCCCCGCCATATATTTTTTGATAAAATAACTGATTTCATCACAAATAATTCACCCATTTAATGCCAATCCGTTCTGCAAACTCAGAAATTGACGGCGGTGTCATTCCACTAAAGTAAAAAACATTACATGCATGAGTAAAATAATTTGTGAACTAAAAAATAATTCCCCATTCAAACAAAACTTTTGGTGGTTCACCCAGTGCATTTACAGACCTTGGAAAAGAATAGCGCACATTGATGACATCACAGGTAAGATGCAGAAATGATGAGAAAAACTTACTGAAAACTCATATTTTGCTTTATGTGTTGGGGTCACAACATTAATTTTAGTGTAAGTTAGTTTAATTTAGGGTGGGCATTTAAACAGACTTATTTAAGAAAGGAGGGTGGATGCTTGAGGTTGGGGGGTTACAGTGCGCAGGTACGGTACATTGAGTAACAGTAGTCAAATAAAATAAGTAGTCAAGCACATAAGACTTACTTTTTTGTTGTTTTTTCCTGCTGTATACACAACCACAATGAAGTTTAAATGAAACAAAAGATACACTTGATGGTGGATTAGTGGTTAGCACTGCTGCCACACAGCAAGAAGGTCATCGGCTCGATTCCCACCTGTGGCCTTTCTGTGTGGAGTTTGTATGTTCTCCCTATGTGTGCTTGGGTTTCCTCCCGGTGGTCTGGCTTCCTCTTAATCCAAAGACATACGGGTTAGGTGAAGTGGAAACTTCAGAACTTGTCCATAGGTTTGTTTATATGTGGCCCAGTGACAGACTGGTGTCCTGTCCAGTGTGTACCCTGGGATTGGCTCCAGGTCCACATGACCCTTAACTGGAGTAAGTGGGTAAAGAAAATGGATGGGTAAAGTTAATTCTGGGTACATGGTACAAGTACTTATGTCTCCAATAAAGAATGGGTGTAGAATTTTGAAATGAAATCATGCAAAAAAATTGAAATGCTTCATTGCTTTACAGGGTTCTCAGCAGGATTTTTTTTTCTCCGCGTAATGGGGTGGGGAAAATCACCTTTAAAGCCAGGGGTTAGGGGGTAGTCTAAATTTACCAAAATCCAAAGTCCAGATGGAAGAAGAGAACATCTCTGCGCTTAAAAATGTGAGGAAAGTGTCTCCAAAGTCCACCAATTTGAGGTTGAAGCTGCAGAGGAGACCTTCGTCTGGTTAAATGTCCTGAGGGTCCAGTTCACCTGTCATCTCTGCAAAATCACACATGCTATGCTTATAAATAAAAGAGCTCTTTGAATAGCAACTATTTTGTTTGGGAAAATAACTTTTTCCTTATAACATTAAATGAATGAATCATTAAACATGTCCATGAAGTCAAAGTTCAGTCAAAGACATTTGCACAGATAGAAGCCCCGCCCCTATTGTGCATAATTTTAAAACGTTCACAGTCACTAGAATAGTGAAATTCATATTTTAGTAATTACTGTCCTGATTACAACATTAAAAGCAATCACATAGTCATTGAGGGCAGATTTAATGTTGAAATGACTAATTTAAAAAAAACAATCATGGGAAATTCTTATAAAACAGACGCACTGCAGTCGTTACATCATCTCCTGTTGTGTTTAGAATATTTATATTGATTTGCGGTGTCTTTTTCCCTGATTGAATTGCAGATGTGAATGAAGGAATCCACCAGACTTAAATGTACAAATTACTTTTTATGCTATTTTGTCTAAAAATAAATGTTCATGGGTCATTATTGTGTTTATCAAGAAACCATCTCACCTGAAACAACAACTAAGCTATGGTTTTAATTTACAAACATCAAAGATTTAGAAAGACTCTTCTGTTAAAGCTATGGCTTTACTTCACAAAATTTGGCACCCAAATTGCATGCAATAGTGTTCTAGAGGGTTATGAATTTAAAAATCTTAGGGAGAAGAAGGGACTGACGATGACGATTCTCTTTTCTTGCCAGCAATAACACAATAGTCTGGTAGTGACTTTAAATCAGCAAGAGTTGCAGTTGACATCTTTAAATGGGTTTGACTGAGGTTGATTTTATGTGTGTGTGTATATATATATATATATATATATATATATATATGTAATATCTCAGTAGGTTGTCTACAGTGACATACGGTGAGGTTGATGGCTGGTGAGGCACTGACTTAACATATGAAGCTCACAGAGTAGCTTATTCACCATTTGACAGCAGTTAACGGGTTATATTTAAAATCTCATACCAACATTCTTACACATACAAACTGTAGCACACAAAAAGCACATTTAATTAAATGTTTTTTGGTTTTTTTTAATGTTACAATGGTCTTACCTTTACTTAGAAATAAAGTCCATGTACCGCTCCTTCTGAATAAAAGCATCAGTGACTTGTTTGTGGAAGTTTTCCTTATCCTCTTTCAGTTTTAATGTCTCTGTCTCAGTGGAGGTCACTGCCAGGGAAGAAAGTCGTCCATCAGTCCTGTTCTGACTCTGTTTTCTGGCTTTGAATGCGAGTGGTCGACTGCTCGTCGGTGATGACACTTCTTTGTAAATTCTTCAGGTCACAATATCCCATCTGAGTCCAGACATTGTCACAAGTTGAGAAAATAAAGCGCAAAAAGGCAGTTCCTTACTGGACGTCCACAAAGCCAGACTTTAGTCTGTCCCACAGCATTCAAAAAGAGCAGCTCTTCTGTTGTCTGAAGCAAACCTTTCAGCTCCCGTCTTAATTATTACCTCCTGCTTTGATTGAAATTACTGTTTAATTTTAATTTTTTTCCCCCACTTTGGATGTGTAATCCTCCATTCTGTAAGTAAAGTCCAGGTGAGAGGGGAAAAAAAAAAATTAGTGAACGGCTGCTCTTATAGCTTGCTGTCACTTATTCTGCAGCTGAGGAGCTGCTGTAAGAAGAATCCCTGGGATCACTAGTGCCCCCTAACATGAGACAGGAGAACTGCGTGCCTTGATGCGTTTTTGCGGCCATTTTTGTGATTACTCAGCACATGAAACACTACACATACAGCTGTTAACAAAAAACACTACATTATGTACATCAGCTAAACTATGTAATTTAAGTTCATATAGCCAAAGTGTTTGGCCATTTTAATGGTGACATACAGTAGACAGTCAGTCTCACTGCACAGCATTCCATCAGCCCAGTGACTGCACAATCCAAGGTGAGGCACGGCTGGCTGCTGCCTCACTGCACATCTTTTCTCACTATTTGAATGGCAAATTTAGCGATTTTGAATAAAAAATAATCTAAAACTGATTTAAGTTAAAAGGAAAATAACTTTATAGCACAAATCACTGGATAAATGTAATTTATGTTTTTATTTTACTTTTTTCTTCTTCCCATGATGACAGGTGAGGCTGTGACCGCACATTGATCATGGACCCGCTGCAGGTCCACAATTAGAGATGATCATTTCTGATCATCAGAAATGATCATTTTCCAGCTACACACCTTTGGAAACTGCGTAACGGCCAAACTGCAGCGCATTTTTTTCAGGCAGCAGCGTAATGGGCCGTAACACTTATAATGCTGGCGAGAACCCTACTTTAACATCACAAAGTGGTAAATGTTTTAGCATCCCAACTTTATTTTGAATGTGTTGCAGGTCTTAAGTGCAGGAATGGATATATATATATATAGAGAGAGAGAGAGAGCGTTGACCAGGGGGGAAAAAGATCTCCCGTTTTCCATACTTCTCAATGTTTTCTGATTTGCGGTTGAACTGCTTTCTGATAGATGTTGAAGAAATCTTGTTTAGGACATGAAAATGTACACAAACAACAATGAATGAATACATTTTTACTAAGCTGATTTTGTAACAAGTTTATATATATATACACACACACACAACCCCTGGCAATAATTATTGAATCGCCGGCTTCGGAGGATGTTCATTCAGTTGTTTAATTTTGTAGAAAAAAAGCAGATCACAGACATGACACAAAGCTAAAGTCATTTCAAATGGCAACTTTCTGGCTTTAAGAAACACTATAAGAAATCAGGAAAAAAAAAATTGGCAGTCAGTAATGGTTACTTTTTTAGACCAAGCAGAGGGAAAAAGTATGGAATCACTCAATTCTGAGGAAAAAATTATGGAATCACCCTGTAAATTTTCATCCCCAAAACTAACACCTGCATCAAATCAGATCTGCTCGTTAGTCTGCATCTAAAAAGGAGTGATCACACCTTGGAGAGCTGTTGCACCAAGTGGACTGATGTGAATCATGGCTCCAACACGAGATGTCAATTGAAACAAAGGAGAGGATTATCAAACTCTTAAAAGAGGGTAAATCATCACGCAATGTTGCAAAAGATGTTGGTTGTTCACAGTCAGCTGTGTCTAAACTCTGGACCAAATACAAACAACATGGAAAGGTTGTTAAAGGCAAACATACTGGTAGACCAAGGAAGACATCAAAGCGTCAAGACAGAAAACTTAAAGCAATATGTCTCAAAAATCGAAAATGCACAACAAAACAAATGAGGAACGAATGGGAGAAAACTGGAGTCAACGTCTGTGACCAAACTGTAAGAAACCGCCTAAAGGAAATGGGATTTACATACAGAAAAGTTAAACGAAAGCCATCATTAACACCTAAACAGAAAAAAACAAGGTTACAATGGGCTAAGGAAAATCAATCGTGGACTGTGGATGACTGGATGAAAGTCATATTCAGTGATGAATCTCAAATCTGCATTGGGCAAGGTGATGATGCTGGAACTTTGGTGAGAGAGAACGTAAATTTCCACAGTCATTGATGATATGGGGCTGCATGTCAGGTAAAGGCACTGGGGAGATGGCTGTCATTACATCAGTAAATGCACAAGTTTACGTTGATATTTTGGACACTTTTCTTATCCCATCAATTGAAAGGATGTTTGGGGATGATGAAATCATTTTTCAAGATGATAATGCATCTTGCCATAGAGCAAAAACTGTGAAAACATTCTTTGCAAAAAGACACATAGGGTCAATGTCATGGCCTGCAAATAGTCCGGATCTTAATCCAATTGAAAATCTTTGGTGGAAGTTGAAGAAAATGGTCCATGACAAGGCTCCAACCTGCAAAGCTGATCTGGCAACAGCAATCAGAGAAAGTTGGAGCCAGATTGATGAAGAGTACTGTTTGTCACTCATTAAGTCCATGCCTCAGAGACTGCAAGCTGTTATAAAAGCCAGAGGTGGTGCAACAAAATACTAGTGATGTGTTGGCGCATTCTTTCGTTTTTCATGATTCCATAATTTTTTCCTCAGAATTGAGTGATTCCATATTTTTTTCCCTCTGCTTGGTCTAAAAAGTAACCGTTAGTGACTGCCACATTTTTTTTTTTTTTTTTTTATTATAGTGTTTCTTAAAGCCAGAAAGTTGCCATTTGAAATGACTTTAGTTTTGTGTCATGTCTGTGATCTGCTTTTTTTCTACAAAATTAAACAACTGAATGAACATCCTCCGAGGCCGGTGATTCCATAATTTTTGCCAGGGGTTGTATATACACACACATACACACACAACTGGTGAAAATATTTTTTTAAGCGGAAGAACCCGTTAAATAGGTCATTATGCATCGTTCTTGCCCACTGATGTTAACCACATTTCTTAATAGCAAACAAACTTTGTAGCCACAGATGGTTCACAGACACTGAGATGATGTTTCCTAAAAATTAAAGGATTTTATGGCTCAAGCAACCAGTTTCTGTGCTTGTTGCTGTAAATTGCTTGTCGTGCCCCGCCCCGGTCCTTTTACAAAGGAGCAATCTGTCCAATTCATGTGCTTCCCCCCGCCCACCCAGATACATGATGGAAAGATGTGCCTGTGGTCAGTTTCAGAGTTCATAGTTCACCTAACAAGCTTGTCTTTTGAGGTTTCAGCCAACACACCCACAAGGAACCCAGGTAACGCGGGATGGTCATGCAACCTCCACACAGACTGGACCAGGTCCCACCAGTGTCTTCAGATGGCTGTAATTCCTAAATGGTTTTTCTTAAGCCCCTTTCACACCGGGCCTGCGTGGAGTTCCGTTGTGCTGCGTATCTAGTATGCTGGAATGGCTGTGTAAATTGCACGCAGGGGGGAAGCTGGGCCTGCCTCTTCTGTGGTTTTGAAGCTTCACTGTCAGCAAAGTTCAGCAGAGTCCAGTGGGATGAATAAAATCTAGCAATGCAGGTATGCATTGGTTTAAAAAAAAAAAAAGGATTTAGGGTTGCATACAATTGCGGAGCCATGATGTACAGTAGCGCAGTGTTGTGTAGACTTGCATAAAGCACGGCGTCCAGTGCTCTGTGCTGAAAGTCCACAGACATGATTAATTTAATTTTTTTGTGTGTGTGTCCATTTCGCAGACCCCTTGACATCCTTCAACGTATTGCCATAGGGCTGCATAAACTCAGCATAGTTGGTACCAGAGGTGGGACAAAGTCACTCTCAAGTCATGAATCAGCAAGCCCCAAGTCAAATTTCAAGTTTTAATGACCACCAATTGTTTGAAAGCTGACTTGAGACTTGACTTGCAGGGCTGTGAAAACTCTTCGGATCCGAGGATTTCCACGGATTTTATCATGGGGGGGGGGGGGGGGTAAAATGCCTATTGCAAAGTGTTTTCTTTTTTTACCACATCATGCAAATTTTATAAGTCCGTGGACACTGATCTGTGTATTACAGATACAAATCTGTGTCCTCGGATCCAGGGACGTTCGTGGAGGAAAAATGCCACTTAAAGCGTAGCTGTTATTACAGTTGTCATAAAGCGGGACTGGTTGGTTGCTGCGGCAACGCTGTATGGCTCCTGCAAGATGCTTCAACTAAACAGCATGTGGACATCGCAAAATTTTAGAGCTCGCAAGTTTTTAAAAGAAGAATTTTGCAGCATGTCTGTGTCACGGAGCAACATCAGACAGAAGATGGCGAGACAGACGGTTTGAAAACATTTGATAAGGACAAGAATCTGTGGAATTGTCGTTGGCTCCATGACCACACCTACAAGATACACGGAAAAAGCGAATTGCCTTCAGGAAACATGGTAAGAATTTTTCTCCCTGGAAAATAAACATGCTGTTCTAATAGGATTTTAGAAAAGATTATGGAACTCTTTTTTATTAATAATCTAGACTTTCTTCCATTGGAAAAAAATATATTGTGGCTTTGAATGGATTTACATGAATTTACACAAGAATGTAAATGACTTTTTATTAAGTAGACTTGTCATTCGAAAAAAAGACTGGATTTGAGTAGATTTACAGGAATTTACACAATGTGACTTTTTTTTTTACTAAAAGGTATGTTACTGATATTTTACCATGTTTTTCAAAATATTCTACAAGCTTTAGCTGTGGTTTTTGAAATGCTGTAACAGTCTTTTCAGTCTTCGTGAATATCATGTAGTTTAATTGTTCTGAGTTAATGCATAATTTGGTTTACAATTAAAAGGAAAATCATTTCAGGTCCTACTTCCATGTCATATTCTGTTATTTTTTTGACAGTTTAAATGAAAGGTTGAATCTAGGATCATTTAAATATGCACTTCTTTTGAAATATTTTCTTCCAGGAGATGCTGAGAATGTATTATTAGATACAAAATTAATTTGGTTTCTAGGGCCCTGCGAATTTTCCTCGGATTTCACAGTTTTCATTTCACAGCCCTGGACTTGGGACTTGCAGATTGATAACTTGAGAATGATTTGACAGCAATTTCGTCTCACCTCTGGTTGGTACACCACATTACACATCTCTACGTTGGCCTGGTGTGAAAAGGGCTTTAGTACCCTTGAATTATATCTGAAAGTGCACTAAAAGCACATATACACTGAACAAAAATATAAAAGCAAGACTTTTGTTTTTGCTCTCATTTTTCATGCTGATTAGACCGCATGATTGTTGTGCAACTATTCTGAACAATATTTGAGAGAAATAGGTTTTTTGTATATGTTTTAGATGCTTGAGTTTATGAAAAATCGTAGCAAAGACAAAAGTGTTTATATTTTTGTTCATTTTAATTGTGTTGGTGTAGAGAGGCCAAATTACCAAAAAAAAAAAATGTATATAAATATTAAAAAAGAAAAATTAAGATTTTCTTTGGTCCAATGTTTACAGTTGTGTAGCCTAACAAATGGTCAAGTTTATAAATTCAACAAAACTTTACAATGCTACTTTCAATTTTAACTTTTTTTAAACTGGGAATAAACACATTGAAAATAGTCACAGCTCTTAAATTAGAATTGTGTACAAATGTGTAATGATTTGAAGGTTGTTGCAGCATGTATTTAAAGAACTCTCAACCTCTTTTTGAATGTTTTATCAGATGGCACATGTAGACAAATGCTTTTGTGTGTGTGTGTGTGTGTGTGTGTGTGTGTGTGTGTGTGTGTGTGTGTGTGTGTGTGTGTGTGTGTGTGTGTGTGTGTGCTGCTCTGAGACTTAAATTGTCCCTCGGGCATAAAGCTTACCTGAATCTTGAAAGATTACAGGTAGCACTGCAGATACCATTTGATCAGATGAGAACAATAGTGACAGTTTTAAAGCATTTAAGACGCTGTATCCAGACAGTCGGCAGACATTGCTAATTTGTGTGCAGTCCTTAAAATTTAAAATTAAAAGTCATTAAGAAACTTTGTGTTTGGATAAACTGAATGACATTTGGATAAATTTGTGAAATGCCTTTTTTATCTTCATCATATTAAATTTGATTTAAAAGGCATGATAATTTGTTAGATGTAGAATGTACAAGTTACCTTTATAGACTTGAAATTCTACTTGACAGTTATACATAGAGGAAAAGGATGTTTTGTTAAATTCAAAAGTCAGCTTTTACCATTTTGTTTTTTTTTTTTACAAGTTGCCTCAAGTGTAGTGTTTCAAACTGACTTTATTACAAAGAATGAACCCATGGTTGTTTTGTGCTCTTAAATAAAAGCATGTTACACAAACTGAGTTGTTCATTTTTATGAGCTGCTGTATTTGTTGTGCATTGCCCAGGGTTTTGGGGGGGGAGCAACGGCCAAATATCAGTGTTAAAGTTCATTTATCTAGTGGTGATGCAAGTAGAGTTTGGGTAAACAGGCTCAGTGATCAAAGGTAGTATCTGTGTGTGAAAGTGCAATGATTCGCAAACAGTAATTGTGTAACTTTTTGCCTTTACTGGTGGACCATTGTGAAGCTGTCATAAGTGGCTTCAAATGAGTGCACAGACATGTAGGTCAAGTGTGTTTTTTATAGGGTAGACGTGAATGCAGTGGGTGTGATTTCTTTAAGCGTCTCAAGGTTTTGCAGGATTACACAACTTGGATTTTTCAATAAAACATAAGATGCCATGAAAGTGGTGTAATTAAGGCATTTGTTTTACTTCATACTACCATTATTAGTTTTTAGTTTGGTGGGCACAGTTAGGCTTGACCTGTTCCATGTTGAGCCAATGTTTTTCATCATACAATTTGTCCATTTCTTGCTAAATAATCTGGTATACAAGTTCCGACACCAAACATTTATTTTTATAGGGTTTTCAAACTTATAGCCATTAAACATTTTTAAAAACTTGCTAGTCTTTAAGTTAGAACTAAATTTAATGGGAGCTCATTGATGTGCGGTAGCACGGTGACGTAGTGGTTAGTAAGGACTGGGATTGATTCCCACCTGGTCTTTTCTGTGTGGAGTTTGCATGAGTGAATGCATTTGTGGCCCTGCAATAGACTGGCGTCCTGTCCAGGGTGTGCTCCACCTCTTGTCCCATGTCTGCTGGGGTATGCTCCAGTACCCCCTGTACCATTTTGATTGGCATATGCAGGTACAGAAAATGAATAATTTGTCTGGCATTATTGACTTTCAAATAACAATAAAAGTGGCGTTGTTAATTAGTTAACCGAAATGTGGCCACTGCTTTAACATTTACCTATTACTCAACCCCAATCTCTAACTGGTAGGCAGCAATTTTCAAAAATGCTGGCATCAGATGGTTATATGAATAATTTATTGAAAAGCACTGAAGTCAGGATTTTAAAAAAAGAACTTGGGACAGCAAATCAAGAGATCGACATATATACAATATATACAGTTACACATTATATCAATCTCAAAAGCAAATAGTATTTGTATTTACAAGCAATATTGGTCTGTGAGGGTAATAGAAACCAGTACAAAAAAGTAATATCAAAAATACTACATTCAAGAGGAGTAAGCAAAAACTACCATAGATCTGCGGAGCTACGTAAAACAGTGATTATTAATGTTATTGCATAGCATTACTATGATGAAGCTGCATCACTATGAAGGTAAGTGGTTGTCCTCCGTCTTAAGTCTTTTTAACACGAGGGACGAGGAAGATGCTGCCGTCTGCTGACTGCTGGAGGGAGTATTCAGATGGCGAGTAGGTATTCCCCTTCTCGTCTCTCAGCATGCTGAACACCTCCAAATACAAGCTGCTCAGCTGCTGCTTCATTTCTCTCAGGTTTGCGATGTTCTGTTTCTTCTCACTCAACAGCCGCTCCTTTTCCTCCTTCAGCGAATCCAGGTCGCCTTCCAGTCCCACAATGTTTTCCATCTTGCGTTTGCGGCAGTTCTGGGCAGCGACCTTGTTCTTGCCGCGCCGCCGGATGTCTCGGACCAGAGCCAACTGGCTGTCGTTAAGGTCGTGCTTCGACATTATTGCATTGAAGTCGTCAACAGGTAGATTAATGATTGTGTCCACGGTGAAAGGGATGTGGAGGGCCTTAGCCCTCTGCTCGTCTCGAGTGAGACGCCCCTCAGAGCGTTTCTTCTTGTCTTTGGTAAAGGGGGCATCGTCACTGCCACTGTTCTCTGCTGCCTCTGTCTTGCAGTGTCCAGGTTTCTTTTCCTGCTCTTGTCCCAATGGTGGAGACAAGGAGGATGTGAAGTGAAGATCATCTGGTTGGAAATTTAAGGAGAACATCTCGGCGTAGTCTGATTCTGTGCTCCCAGGATCATGTTCCATTTCATCCTGTTCTGAATCACTAAAACCAAAAGACCCATCTCCATACACTGATTTATCTGGTGAACTAGAGTGTGGACTTGTGCTGAACGAGACGCCCGAATCGGAGTCTGGCGCTTTCTCTGTATGTCTATCAAACGCATCTCCGGGTGAGAGGCTGTAAAAATCTGTGTGTTTGAAGAGAGGCTTGATCTCTGACACTATTTGGCTTTGATTCTCTTCAAAGCCGCCTTGACCACCGCCACTTGCCTCAGTACCAAGGATGGAGGTGGGGTAAAACATACCATCCAGACTTTCTGTGCTGAAGTCTGTGTTTAACTCTGAAGCTTGTGTATTCATCTGGCTGAGGTTTTCTAGTTGCGCCACACTGGGAAAAGCTCCACTGAAGACATTTAGAAATTCATCAGGGCGAACATCTGGCGTGTTTACGTCACCGCCGGCAGAGAGGTCGGGCAGCGGGTAGAACGAGTATTGTGGCTGCGGTAGTTCAGGGCTGTTTGGAACAGGGTACGTAGTGGTCTCCAGAGTGTCATCCATCTGCATGTTCAGGCACTGCTAAAATAAAAGAACAGTTATGTACAGTTAGCAGCAGCACCAAGACTTTTTTTTTTTGTTTATTTTGAGGCCAAATGCAAAGGATGTAATCAAAGAATGGATAAAATGTATATCACATGCATGTGTGATTTATATGCAGAGAAACCATCTCTTGTGTAAACATGCCATTTTTATATATATATATATATATATATATATATATATATATATATATATATATATATATATATATATATATATATATATATATATATATATATACACACACACACACACACACACACGTGCTGGTCATGTAATTAGAATATCATGAAAAAGTTGATTTGTTCCAGTAATTATGTTCATTCATTACACACATACTAATATATTTCAAATGTTTATTTTTTAATTTTGATTATTATAACTGACAACTAATGAAAAACCCAAATTCAGTATCTCAGAAAATTAGAATATTACTTAAGACCAATACAAAAAAAAAAGGATTTTTAGAAATGTTGGCCAACTGAAAAGTACAGTAGTGTTAAGAATAATACAACCCCTGGCAAAAATTATGGAATCACCGGCCTCGGAGGATGTTCATTCAGTTGTTTAATTTTGTAGAAAAAAAAGCAGATCACAGACATGACACAAAACTAAAGTCATTTCAAATGGCAACTTTCTGTCTTTAAGAAACACTATAAGAAATCAGGAAAAATAATTGTGGCAGTCAGTAATGGTTACTTTTTTAGACCAAGCAGAGGGAAAAAAAAATATGGAATCACTCAATTCTGAGGAAAAAATTACAGAATCATGAAAAACAAAAGAACACTCCAACACATTACTAGTATTTTGTTGCACCACCTCTGGCTTTTATAACAGCTTGCAGTCTCTGAGGCATGGACTTAATGAGTGACAAACAGTACTCTTCATCAATCTGGCTCCAACTTTCTCTGATTGCTGTTGCCAGATCAGCTTTGCAGGTTGGAGCCTTGTCATGGACCATTTTCTTCAACTTCCACCAAAGATTTTCAATTGGATTAAGATCCGGACTATTTGCAGGCCATGACATTGACCCTATGTGTCTTTCTGCAAGGAATGTGTTCACAGTTTTTGCTCTATGGCAAGATGCATCATCATCATCTTGAAAAATGATTTCATCATCCCCAAACATCCTTTCAATTGATGGGATAAGAAAAGTGTCCAAAATATCAACGTAAACTTGTGCATTTATTGATGATGTAATGACAGCCATCTCCCCAGTGCCTTTACCTGACATGCAGCCCCATATCATCAATGACTGTGGAAATTTACATGTTCTCTTCAGGCAGTCATCTTTATAAATCTCATTGGAACGGCACCAAACAAAAGTTCCAGCATCATCACCTTGCCCATTGCAGATTCGAGATTCATCACTGAATATGACTTTCATCCAGTCATCCACAGTCCACGATTGATTTTCCTTAGCCCATTGTAACCTTGTTTTTTTCAGTTTATTAGTAGTTGCAAATATACCAGAAACAATACTGGAATTTATCGGTTATCTGTAACTTCCGATACATTTTTGGGTGGTTTATCTTTATCAAAGATAACTTTTCAGTTATCTGATTATCTGTTATCAAAGTTAATTTTTTGGTTATCTGTGCCCACCACTGTGTGTGTGTGGAGCGCACACACACACACTCAACAAAAATATAAACGCAACACTTTTGGTTTTGCTCCCATTTTGTATGAGATGAACTCAAAGATCTAAAACTTTTTCCACATACACAATATCACCATTTCCCTCAAATATTGTTCACAAACCAGTCTAAATCTGTGATAGTGAGCACTTCTCCTTTGCTGAGATAATCCATCTCACCTCACAGGTGTGCCATATCAAGATGCTGATTAGACACCATGATTAGTGCACAGGTGTGCCTTAGACTGCCCACAATAAAAGGCCACTCTGAAAGGTGCAGTTTTATCACACAGCACAATGCCACAGACGTTGCAAGATTTGAGGGAGCGTGCAATAGGCATGCTGACAGCAGAAATGTCAATCAGAGCTGTTGCTCCTGTATTGAATGTTCATTTCTCTACCATAAGCCGTCTCCAAAGGCGTTTCAGAGAATTTGGCAGTACATCCAACCAGCCTCACAACCGCAGACCACGTGTAACCACACTAGCCCAGGACCTCCACATCTAGCATGTTCACCTCCAAGATCGTCTGAGACCAGCCACTGGGTCAGCTGCTGGAACAATCGGTTTGCATAACCAAAGAATTTCTGCACAAACTGTCAGAAACCATCTCAGGGAAGCTCATCTGCATGCTCGTCGTCCTCATCGGGGTCTCGACCTGACTCCAGTTTGTCGTCGTACCCGACTTGAGTGGGCAAATGCTCACATTCGCTGGCGTTTGGCACGTTGGAGAGGTTCTCTTCACGGATAAATCCCGGTTCACACTGTCCAGGGCAGATGGCAGACAGCGTGTGTGGCGTCATGTGGGTGAGCAGTTTTCTGATGTCAATGTTGTGGATCGAGTGGCCCATGGTGGCGGTGGGGTTATGGTATGGGCAGGCGTCTGTTATGGACGAAGAACACAGGTGCATTTTATTGATGGCATTTTGAATGTACAGAGATACCGTGACGAGATCCTGAGGCCCATTGTTGTGCCATACATCCAAGAACATCACTTCATGTTGCAGCAGGATAATGCACGGCCCCATGTTGCAAGGATCTGTACACAATTCTTGGAAGCTGAAAATGTCCCAGTTCTTGCATGGCCGGCATACTCACCGGACATGTCACCCATTGAGCATGGTTTGGATGCTCTGGACCGGCGTATACGACAGCGTGTACCAGTTCCTGCCAATATCCAGCAACTTCGCACAGCCATTGAAGAGAAGTGGACCAACATTCCACAGGCCACAATTGACAACCTGATCAACTCTATGAGAAGGAGATGTGTTGCACTGCAGGAGGCAAAATGGTGGTCACACCAGATACTGACTGGTATCCCCCCCCAGCAAAACAAAACTGCACTTTTCAGAGTGGCCTTTTATTGTGGGCAGTCTAAGGTACACCTGTGCACTAATCATGGTGTCTAACTAATCAGCATCTGTGAGGTGGGATGGATTATCTCAGCAAAGGAGAAGTGCTCACTATCACAGATTTAGACTGGTTTGTGAACAATATTTGAGGGAAATGGTGATATTGTGTATGTGGAAAAAGTTTTAGATCTTTGAGTTCATCTCATACAAAATGGGAGCAAAACCAAAAGTGTTGCGTTTATATTTTTGTTGAGTGTACATATACATACACACACACACACATATACACTCATATATATATATACACACACACACACACATATACATACATATATACACTCAACAAAAACACTCCTTGCTTGCCTCTACTGGTGGTTGGCTCTCACTGCGGTATTGTATCACTTCCTGTTCCGGAGCACAGCGGTGTTTTTCTGTATCTGTTAGCTGTTTAATCTGTGCAGTTAGATTGATCTAGTTATCTAGATTACGATTTGTTTCCCAGTGTAATCTTTACGTGCCTTAACTAAAGCACTCCTTCTGCTGAATCACCTCTAAATTATTTACACATTATTCACTTTGCGTGTTTTTAGGAATCCGCTAGCTTAGCGTAGCTACTAGCTCTTAGCCGATTTAGCATGGCGGCTTCTCCTGTCTCTCCCGCACTTTTCTGCTCTGGGTGTAAAATGTTTAGTTATTCCTCTGCCTCCTTTATCAGTAACGGTACTTGTAATAAGTGTAGCTTATTCGTAGCTTTGGAGGCCAGGCTGGGCGAATTGGAGACTCGGCTCCGCACCGTGGAAAATTCTACAGCTAGCCAGGCCCCTGTAGTCGGTGCGGACCAAGGTAGCTTAGCTGCCGTTAGTTACCCCCTGGCAGATCCCGAGCAGCCGGGAAAGCAGGCCGACTGAGTGACTGTGAGGAGGAAGCGTAGCCCTAAACAGAAGCCCCGTGTACACCGCCAACCCGTTCACATCTCTAACCGTTTTTCCCCACTCGACGACACACCCGCCGAGGATCAAACTCTGGTTATTGGCGACTCTGTTTTGCGAAATGTGAAGTTAGCGACACCAGCAACCATAGTCAATTGTCTTCCGGGGGCCAGAGCAGGCGACATTGAAGGAAATTTGAAACTGCTGGCTAAGGCTAAGCGTAAATTTGGTAAGATTGTAATTCACGTTGGCAGTAATGACACCCGGTTACGCCAATCAGAGGTCACTAAAATTAACATTAAATCGGTGTGTAACTTTGCAAAAACAATGTCGGACTCTGTAGTTTTCTCTGGGCCCCTCCCCAATCAGACCGGGAGTGACATGTTTAGCCGCATGTTCTCCTTGAATTGCTGGCTGTCTGAGTGGTGTCCAAAAAATGAGGTGGGCTTCATAGATAATTGGCAAAGCTTCTGGGGAAAACCTGGTCTTGTTAGGAGAGACGGCATCCATCCCACTTTGGATGGAGCAGCTCTCATTTCTAGAAATCTGGCCAATTTTCTTAAATCCTCCAAACCGTGACTATCCAGGGTTGGGACCAGGAAGCAGAGTTGTAGTCTTACACACCTCTCTGCAGCTTCTCTCCCCCTGCCATCCCCTCATTACCCCATCCCCGTAGAGACGGTGCCTGCTCCCAGACTACCAATAACCAGCAAAAATCTATTTAAGCATAAAAATTCAAAAAGAAAAAATAATATAGCACCTTCAACTGCACCACAGACTAAAACAGTTAAATGTGGTCTATTAAACATTAGGTCTCTCTCTTCTAAGTCCCTGTTGGTAAATGATATAATAATTGATCAACATATTGATTTATTCTGCCTTACAGAAACCTGGTTACAGCAGGATGAATATGTTAGTTTAAATGAGTCAACACCCCCGAGTCACACTAACTGTCAGAATGCTCGTAGCACGGGCCGGGGCGGAGGATTAGCAGCAATCTTCCATTCCAGCTTATTAATTAATCAAAAACCCAGACAGAGCTTTAATTCATTTGAAAGCTTGACTCTTAGTCTTGTCCATCCAAATTGGAAGTCCCAAAAACCAGTTTTATTTGTTATTATCTATCGTCCACCTGGTCATTACTGTGAGTTTCTCTGTGAATTTTCAGACCTTTTGTCTGACTTAGTGCTTAGCTCAGATAAGATAATTATAGTGGGCGATTTTAACATCCACACAGATGCTGTGAATGACAGCCTCAACACTGCATTTAATCTATTATTAGACTCTATTGGCTTTGCTCAAAAAGTAAATGAGTCCACCCATCACTTTAATCATATCTTAGATCTTGTTCTGACTTATGGTATGGAAATAGAAGACTTAACAGTATTCCCTGAAAACTCCCTTCTGTCTGATCATTTCTTAACATTTACATTTACTCTGATGGACTACCCAGCAGTGGGGAATAAGTTTCATTACACTAGAAGTCTTTCAGAAAGCGCTGTAACTAGGTTTAAGGATATGATTCCTTCTTTATGTTCTCTAATGCCATATACCAACACAGTGCAGAGTAGCTACCTAAACTCTGTAAGTGAGATAGAGTATCTCGTCAGTAGTTTTACATCCTCACTGAAGACAACTTTGGATGCTGTAGCTCCTCTAAAAAAGAGAGCTTTAAATCAGAAGTGCCTGACTCCGTGGTATAACTCACAAACTCGTAGCTTAAAGCAGATAACCCGTAAGTTGGAGAGGAAATGGCGTCTCACTAATTTAGAAGATCTTCACTTAGCCTGGAAAAAGAGTCTGTTGCTCTATAAAAAAGCCCTCCGTAAAGCTAGGACATCTTTCTACTCATCACTAATTGAAGAAAATAAGAACAACCCCAGGTTTCTTTTCAGCACTGTAGCCAGGCTGACAAAGAGTCAGAGCTCTATTGAGCTGAGTATTCCATTAACTTTAACTAGTAATGACTTCATGACTTTCTTTGCTAACAAAATTTTAACTATTAGAGAAAAAATTACTCATAACCATCCCAAAGACGTATCGTTATCTTTGGCTGCTTTCAGTGATGCCGGTATTTGGTTAGACTCTTTCTCTCCGATTGTTCTGTCTGAGTTATTTTCATTAGTTACTTCATCCAAACCATCAACATGTTTATTAGACCCCATTCCTACCAGGCTGCTCAAGGAAGCCCTACCATTATTTAATGCTTCGATCTTAAATATGATCAATCTATCTTTGTTAGTTGGCTATGTACCACAGGCTTTTAAGGTGGCAGTAATTAAACCATTACTTAAAAAGCCATCACTTGACCCAGCTATCTTAGCTAATTATAGGCCCATCTCCAACCTTCCTTTTCTCTCAAAAATTCTTGAAAGGGTAGTTGTAAAACAGCTAACTGATCATCTGCAGAGGAATGGTCTATTTGAAGAGTTTCAGTCAGGTTTTAGAATTCATCATAGTACAGAAACAGCATTAGTGAAGGTTACAAATGATCTTCTTATGGCCTCGGACAGTGGACTCATCTCTGTGCTTGTTCTGTTAGACCTCAGTGCTGCTTTTGATACTGTTGACCATAAAATTTTATTACAGAGATTAGAGCATGCCATAGGTATTAAAGGCACTGCGCTGCGGTGGTTTGAATCATATTTGTCTAATAGATTACAATTTGTTCATGTAAATGGGGAATCTTCTTCACAGACTAAAGTTAATTAATGGAGTTCCACAAGGTTCTGTGCTAGGACCAATTTTATTCACTTTATACATGCTTCCCTTAGGCAGTATTATTAGACGGTATTGCTTAAATTTTCATTGTTACGCAGATGATACCCAGCTTTATCTATCCATGAAGCCAGAGGACACACACCAATTAGCTAAACTGCAGGATTGTCTTACAGACATAAAGACATGGATGACCTCTAATTTCCTGCTTTTAAACTCAGATAAAACTGAAGTTATTGTACTTGGCCCCACAAATCTTAGAAACATGGTGTCTAACCAGATCCTTACTGTGGATGGCATTACCCTGACCTCTAGTAATACTGTGAGAAATCTTGGAGTCATTTTTGATCAGGATATGTCATTCAAAGCGCATATTAAACAAATATGTAGGACTGCTTTTTTGCATTTACGCAATATCTCTAAAATCAGAAAGGTCTTGTCTCAGAGTGATGCTGAAAAACTAATTCATGCATTTATTTCCTCTAGGCTGGACTATTGTAATTCATTATTATCAGGTTGTCCTAAAAGTTCCCTAAAAAGCCTTCAGTTAATTCAAAATGCTGCAGCTAGAGTACTGACGGGGACTAGAAGGAGAGAGTATATCTCACCCATATTGGCCTCTCTTCATTGGCTTCCTGTTAATTCTAGAATAGAATTTAAAATTCTTCTTCTTACTTATAAGGTTTTGAATAATCAGGTCCCATCTTATCTTAGGGACCTCGTAGTACCATATCACCCCAATAGAGCGCTTCGCTCTCAGACTGCAGGCTTACTTGTAGTTCCTAGGGTTTGTAAGAGTAGAATGGGAGGCAGAGCCTTCAGCTTTCAGGCTCCTCTCCTGTGGAACCAGCTCCCAATTCAGATCAGGGAGACAGACACCCTCTCTACTTTTAAGATTAGGCTTAAAACTTTCCTTTTTGCTAAAGCTTATAGTTAGGGCTGGATCAGGTGACCCTGAACCATCCCTTAGTTATGCTGCTATAGACGTAGACTGCTGGGGGGTTCCCATGATGCACTGTTTCTTTCTCTTTTTGCTCTGTATGCACCACTCTGCATTTAATCATTAGTGATCGATCTCTGCTCCCCTCCACAGCATGTCTTTTTCCTGGTTCTCTCCCTCAGCCCCAACCAGTCCCAGCAGAAGACTGCCCCTCCCTGAGCCTGGTTCTGCTGGAGGTTTCTTCCTGTTAAAAGGGAGTTTTTCCTTCCCACTGTAGCCAAGTGCTTGCTCACAGGGGGTCGTTTTGACCGTTGGGGTTTTACATAATTATTGTATGGCCTTGCCTTACAATATAAAGCGCCTTGGGGCAACTGTTTGTTGTGATTTGGCGCTATATAAAAAAAGTGATTGATTGATTGATTATCTCAGCAAAGGAGAAGTGCTCACTATCACAGATTTAGACTGGTTTGTGAACAATATTTAAGAGAAATGGTGATATTGTGTATGTGGAAAAAGTTTTAGATCTTTGAGTTCATCTCATACAAAATGGGAGCAAAACCAAAAGTGTTGCATTTATATTTTTGTTGAGTGTACATACATATACATACACATACATATATATATACATACATACATACATATAAACCTTGTACTATGTAGCACACACTGGTGTTTAAGGAACAACCATGCCAACACAAACGTTCCATTCCACTCAGCATTAAGTGTGTATACAATTGTAAAATGGTTAAAATAAGGTGGGAGGCTAAAATAATATTGAATTTATTGGGGGTGCAACTATTTTAAAATCCATTTTCAAATAATTATACACCAAAGGCTTACATTCATGTGTGATCTGTTTTCCTAATGTAAACCATTTTTATAATGTTTATAAACGTGAAATTTCACCCTTTTTTTGTTTGGTGTCACTACAGCTGATCCAATATGAATCTGCACACTGAGTTGGCACACGTTTTCTGCGAGCTGCCCTTCCACATTAAATGGAGAAAGGGCAAAGGCGGTCTTGAACCAGGCACCTGCTGTTTTGAAAGCAAGTGCATTATCCACTTTAAGGTCACAAAATGAGACATAGAAAATCCACTTAATCTAAAACTGGCAAAACATCCAGGCTTGCTATTAAAGTTCCTCATCTTTCAACTGCCTCCCTGTTTTTTTTTTTCCTCTCTCTCTCTTTCTTCAGGGTCAACACAGCGGCTCCAGAGCAGATGTGCATTGGGATTTGGCACAACTTTTACACCAGATGCCCATTATGCTAGATGCCCTTCTTGACACCCCTGCAGTCTGACCTGGAGAAACGCAGCTCCTGGTCTTCCTAAAAGGTCTCCCATCCAAGCACTGATCAGGACAGACCCCGCTTATTTTCTGAGATCTGATGGAATCAGGTACAGAATTTACAGAAACAATGCAGATGAAGTGTCTTGTCCACGGACCAAAAGAGTGACCAGTAATTACAACCAGGTCTACATATTCGAAGCCCTTGAGCTACCCGCAGTGCTCTGTAGAAAAAAGAAAAAAAACATAAAAAGGCAACAGAGTCCAGTTTACTTTGGGAAGCGGTGAGAGGTTGAAGCAATAGATTGCAAAATGTTACACCCAAAAACTAACAGAAAAGCCTGCACTGACCACAAACACCTGACCATGAGCAGAAGTAATAAGTTAGCGACCGCAAAAGGACCAAACACAAATATAAGCATTTAAAGCCTCACAGCTTCTCTGATCGCACTGACATCTGTAGCTAAGATGAAGCAATTGGTGGCCAAACCATAAACTGCATCATCAACTCAACACCAATGTGATTAATCAACTAAATGAGCCACCCGATCCTATCTACATGTATGAAATGCGATCCTCGCAGGGCAAACAAAAGGTGTTTGTGTTTCAACACTAGCAACCTGTCGTCAATGCATTCTCTGGACGTTTGTTCCACAGCATAACCTGCCTTGACATTGGTGTGTTAGAATCCATGCATTATAGTACCTGCAGCTCTGGGAGGAACAAAATCTCCATCAAAGCCTGTTCCAAATCTGGGGACATCTTCTGCGACGCCACTGGATCCGCCGCCAGACCAGGTGCCGGCAGAGCTGGCTGCTCGGGGGACATCATGGTGATGGTAGGTGAAACGGCTACATTCAGGCAAACTGAGGGGTTCTGAGTAGAAAACAAATATTATAGTTGACATTATCAAAAAGAGTGCCGTTTTATTAAATCAGTGTTCGTACCTCAGTTTCCTCAACAGGGAATCGCTCTGCCAGCAGCTGCAGACATTCATCAAATGACATGTCATTACGGTCGTCTTCTGTAAAGCTGACATTCTGCAAGATAAGATGCACAGAATCAAACACGGTTTACCACCGAGCATCCTTTGTGAAACCACAACTATCGTAAAACAAACAAACAAACAAAAAAAAAAAACAGCACATAATCGTTTACATATACAGCTCAAGTCTCTGGAGTAACTTCTAAAAGCAGAAAGCACAATGCAAAACTGCAGACCTACCTGTGTTTTCCTGACACGGAAGAGGTGGTTACCTAGTTACATGGTGCCCGCAGCCTATTGAAAGCAGGGGGTGTGACTTGCCCCTCAATATGAGTAATGACTGCCAAGTGCACGCACCTGTGAAACCTCTAGAGGTGTGGCGGTCGGCTGCAGTGTGCCACTGGGAGGGCAGCGGGGTATGTACTCTCCTGTCTCCTCATCAAGCTGCAGCTGTGCCAGCAGGGCCTTCTCCTGCTCTCTGAGCAGCTGCACCTGCTTCTCCTCCTCCAGCTCGCGCTGCCTCTGCAGCTCGTGCTCTTTCTGACGATGGTTGTAGTCAAACACCTCGCGCTGGGCGCCCAGATCAATGTCCTGCCTCCACAGGATGTCGATCAAGTCCATGTCCTGAAAGAAAGAGACACACGTGTGAGTGGTTTAGAGAGCTGTGCGCCGTTGCAACCATTCTGTCCTGACATGAGTTTGTCGAGCTTCGGAATAAGGAGGAGCGTCCTTGCTGTGAAGCGTGGCTAGTGCACCTGCCACACCCTGTCCCTCAGTATCTGTTTCCTGAAAATGAGCTGGTGGTAGCATCTAAAGGAAGAAAAAGTATAAATAATAGATGGACTTATCCATTTCCTCAAGCATCACCACAAACCAGCAGAATACGTGTGTCCTCATGATGTTCTTTTTAAAAGGAAAGTAGTCGTTCTGTCACATAGTAGAACCATCCTAACATTCACTCTAGCAGCACCAACAAGTCAAATTTGGAGGTGGTTCCACCTTCAATTAATGAATTACATGCCCAAATTGGAAGGGGGGGGGGGGGGGGGGGATCAGGTACAGTTGGACTCTTTTGCTCAAGCAAAGTTCAGTTTCCACTGTACCACATTTTCCACCATACTGGGTATCACTGAAAATATAGATTTAAAAAAATAATTTAAATAGCCCATTATGTCCAGTTTTCGCAGAAATTAGCACAGTTTACTTTAAAGAAAAATGTTCCAAATATGCCATTTGATTTTTCAAAACATTCATTACATCCAACTGAGAAGTCAAATAAGAAGTGATGTCATATCTCAGCAACACTTTGATGTATCAAAACCAAACTTGGTATGTGGGCTCTGTACTTCATTGTGAGGAAGCACTAAAAAATTGGTGGAATTTTATTTTTAGATTGGAAAGCTTCCAGTGGGGGTGTTGGTCCAGTCTTCTATTACAGACTAAATGATTAAATAAATCAATAAGCAAAAAAAAAAAAAAATAAATCAAATTGGTAGCGGGCACTGTAGCTTTGAAACTGACCATAACTATATTCCCTTTTTTGGTGGAAAAACTGGCTTAGATATGACATCACCTTACAAAAACCGAAGTCATGTATAGGCCCTGAGGCCCATTAGTGATTATCCCCGGATTCTTAGCGTGAAGTGGATGAGAATCTACAACCCCAATTCCAATTAAGTTGGAACGTTCTGTAAAATGTATTTGCAAATCTTCTTCAACCTATATTCAATTGAATACACCACAAAGGCAAGATATTTAATGTTCAAACTGATAAACTTTATTGCTTTTGTGCAAATATTTGCTCATTTTGAAATGGATGCCTGCAACACGTTTCAAAAAAGTTGGGACAGTGGTATGTTTACCACTGTGTTACATCACCTTTCCTTCTAACAACACTCAATAAGCATTTGGGAACTGAGGACATTATTTGTTGAAGCTTCGTAGGTGGAATTCTTTCCCATTCTTGCTTGATGTATGGCTTCAGTTGTTCACCAGTCCGGGGTCTCCGTTGTCTTATGTGCTTCATAACGCGCCACGCATTTTCAATGGGCAACAGGTCTGGACTGCAGGCAGGCCAGTCTGGTACCCACACTCTTTTACTACGAAGGCACGCTGTTGTAACACGTGCAGAATGTGGCTTGGCATTGTCTTGCTGAAATAAGCAGGGATGTCCCTGAAAAAGACGTTGCTTGGATGCCAGCATGTGTTGCTCCAAAACCTGGATGTACCCTTCAGCATTGATATTGGTGCCATCACAGATGTGTAAGTTGCCCATGCCATGGGCACTAACACACCCCCATACCAACACAGATGCTGGCTTTTGAACTTTGTGCTGGTAACAATCTGGATGGTCTTTTTCCTCTTTTGTCCGGAGGACACGACGTTCATGATTTCCAAAAACAATTTGAAATGTGGACTCATCAGACCACAGCACACTTTTCCACTTTGTGTCCATCCATTTCAAATGAGCTCGGGCCCAGAGAAGGTGTCGGCGTTTCTGGATACTGTTGATGTATGGCTTTCGCTTTGCATGGTGGAGTTTTAACTTGCACTTGTTGATGTAGCGACGAACTGTGTTAACTGACAATGGTTTTCTGAAGTGTTCCTGAGGCCATGCAGTAAGCTCTTTTACACAATGATGTCAGTTTTTAATGCAGTGCCGCCTCAGGGATCGAAGGTCACGGGCATTCAATGTTGGTTTTCGGCCTTGCCGCTTACGTGTAGAATATTCTCCAGATTCTCTGAATATTCTGATTATATTATGAACTGTAGATGATCGAATCCCTAAATTCCTTGCAACTGAACATTGAGAAAAAATTACTTGCACCAAAAAAAAGTTACTTGCACAACCAAAAGTCAGTCTTATATCAACCTTAAAACTCCTCCTCTGATGTGTCAGACTCTTCCTCCCTGGGAAGAGTTTAAGGGGAGAGCGGCAGCAGCGGCAGACAGTTTTTGTTTTGTTTTGTTTTTTCACGTGCGTGCACAAACAAATCGTCCGTGAAGATTCTTTTATTTATTAACTACACAGATGTATAATAAAACAAATGGTGACTGATTTATAACAATGATGACAGAGTTTGAGGGGAGAGAGAGCGAGGAACCGCAGCGGCAGCCAGTTTTTTTTTTTCCCTTTTCTTCGTTTATATGTGCGCACGCAAACGGGACAGGAGATCCTCAAACTGGAGCTCCTGCAGCTCCAGTTATTTGCTGCAGCTCCTGCAGCAAATAATGAAACTCCCTGAATTGGGAACGTCTCATGAGGATGTTGTGAACCCAGGGATGGTGCCGCTGGCGACGTTTGTCAGCTTTCCACAACAAATAGAGCACAGCAACTCGCTCCGTGTGCGAGAGTCATAAAACGCAGGGAAGGCGAAGACAACACACTGGAAATTGTTTTTTCCTTATTTATTCCTTTATTGGTTCATTCTCCTGGTGCTTATAGTTGATAAAACTTGGATAAAGTTGCTTGCACCAGTGCTAGTGCAGTATAAAATTACGTGCACCACTCGAATAATACGTGTCGTGCACAAACTAGCACATGCACGTAATAAATCAACCCCTGAGGAGGGACTGTATTACACGTTGCAGGTGCGGGTGGGAATGGTCAGCAGGAGTGGGACAAAGAATATAGTCCCGTGCACGGCTATAGTCTGAAGCACTTAACCAACCAAGGAGTGAATGGGAATTGGAGCCTAGGTCTACACATATGAGTAGCCCAACCTGTTCTACACCTTATCACCTAATCAAAATGTTTGCTCAGAAACAGCAAAAGATTTTAATGCAGATTTACAATGATGCACACGCACAACGTAGCAACATCTAAGGTAGCATTCCTCAAAGAGTGGTCCATGGACCACTGGTGGTCCCTAAGTACAGTGGTAAAACATCACATTTTAAATTAATGTGTTCTAACTTAAGTGATAGTCAACCTGTTTAAAAATGACCCAAAAATCTAGTAGATGTTGGAGTGGTAAGCGCGGGGGGTGGAGGGGGGGTGTCCATGGTCTTTGGTCTGAAAACATTAGAGAAACACTGGTCTAAAGGGGATACGAACCATTTCCTGTGAAGTCCCTTCAAACAAGTGATGTCATTTGCTTTCTAAACAGGAACAGGTAAAGATTAACTGCGCTCCTCTCTTCTCTAACGGAACTTATTTACAGAAGGAAACCTTTCACGAGATCTTGGCAAGTTGCATAAGCCAAAAATACCTGATCACATGAAAATCAGATCATGTTACAAGTTTGTTCCTCAGATTTTTGTTCAACATTGTTTGTCAACTAATATAGCAACTTGACACTGCCCGGTCACATGACCAGGAAATTACCGCCGTAAGCAGAAAAAGCACACAAAGAGGATATATTATAGCAATTTTCATGCTCTTTTGATTGTCTGATTAAAAGAAAATAAGACCCCTAGGAGATAAGTCATAATTATATCAAACACTTGTGTGTATTTTAAGGCACTATTCACAGTTCTGATTACAAGTACAGCACTACAAAAATAAGGAACCCACGAACCCTCTCTATGTCAGTGTTGCATCAGATGCAGCACCACTGAAGGATTACGTGTTACTGCTTTGGTCTTCACCCCCAGCAGGTCAGAGAGCACACAATCACACATTATGGCAACTGCAGGAATGAGGAAGTGGCCTGAAGTTTCCAAACGCATCGTCTGAACACACTTCTTGAGGTCACCTTTGTTTTCGAAATTCAAAGACCGCATTGTGTCTATTAGTCACACCTCTTAAACTCAACGTTCAGGTCACACCACATACTTGAAAACAATCTCGTTTCTAAAAATGACTTCACTGTCCCGTTAACCAACTTATATGGTCGCCAGGCTAAACGTGGTGGAGGGGGAAAAAATGAAGAAGGCTGATATTCCTAATATACATAAAAGATATGAATAACTGGTGGCACTGAAAAGGTTAGGTAACAGTTATTTTCACAACAGAAGAAGATGGGTCAGCCACAATCATCCGGTTGAGACTTTTGTAAAGAGGACAATTTTTCCACTTATACTTATGTCCAATACAAAAGTATAGTCATCTAGGATTACTGGTTCAGAATTTCATGATGTATCCTTGGATAAAAATTTGACAGGGTTATGAATATAATAATAAAGTTTGCATTGTCTGGCATTATGTACGTGGTCTATTAGAAAAGAAACTGACCTTTTTATTTTTTTCAAAAACTATATGGATTTGAATCACGTGCGATTACATCAGACAAGGTTGAACCCTCGTGCGCATGCGTGGGTTTTTTCACGCCTGTCGGTTGCGTCATTCGCCTGTGGGCAGGCTTTGAGTGAGGAGTGGTCCACCCCTCCCGTCTATTTTTTCATTGTTTAGGAATGGCTCAGAGACTGCCGCTTTCCTTGATCAAAATTTTTTCAGAAACTGTAAGGCACATCCGAGTGGACACCATTCGAGAAATTCAGCTGGTTTTCGGTGAAAATTTTAAAGGGCTGATGAGAGATTATGGAGTGTTGCATGCCCACAAGGGTTCAAGCTTGTCTGATGTAATCACACATGATTCAAATCCATATAGTTTTTGAAAAAAATAATAAGGTCGGATACTTTTCTAATAGACTTCGTACTCTATGTAACAACTGACCACACAGATTTGGAAAAAAAAAAAAAAACAGGTAAACATTAGCATAATTTAAGATAGCCTCTTACATAGCAAGGTTTTCGTTAGATGATTTGAGAGAATATTTGAACATTCATTTGATCTGTGACAATAATTTACTTTTTTATTGTTGTAATTTTTATTAACTTAAGGTGTCAATATGAATTTTATTCTAAGCAGAAACATACTCAGAATTCAAGAATATACATCTTATTTTTAAATACTGAAATTAACTCACGTTATATCCTCATTACAAGATGACATAAATCACCAGACACAACACAATGGATGTTTGATGGCTCTTCTACAGCCAGACAGTTCAGATTACCACCCTGTATCTGAAGTTTTAAAGCAAATCAACTTATTTATATCAAGTCATATCATAAGTTATTTGCAAATTGGTAACACTGAAAAAAAAAATTCTTACTTTAATTCACATTCTGTTTAAAAGAAAATTTTTATCCTTCAAGGTAATAATTTAATGGATGATCAAGTAAGCAGTTATTAGTGATATAAACAAGAAAAAAAGACAAGTACAAAAAAAAAATCCATCACAACAGAACTGTAACAACGTCTTTTACATAAATGCCATTTGATTGTTGTAATGCATGTTTTCTGAGGAACTACTGGTACACGGCTTGGACAGCAAAAATGTGGGTGAGCGTTTGAGTCACCGATTGTGTAAGTAAAGATTCAAAAGCAAAAAAATGGCATCACTTTGTAACTCATCACACCCAAAGAGTACATAATGAGGATGACGAGATTAGACTGTGGTTAACTTTGATGTAACACATCTGACTTTATTTGGCTGATGTAATATCCAATAGTAGGGGTTTCATTAGCTACTGTCGGCCATTGTAATGGTTAGGCTACTTTTCAAAATGCAACGATAACTTTCAGACCTCGCCCACACAAAAGCTGAACTTTCCCGATAAGATCTTTTTCTTTGTCGTTTTCAAAAAGTGTTCCATAAACACAGCAATGATTCAAGAAATGTCTCCGTCCACATGAAAATACTAGTACATATGGCAGGCCAGTATGTTGCACTATAAAGCTTCCACAGAAAATGGCAAAGATGATGTGGAGTATGCACATAACTGGTGTAAGGAGCTAATCAACGTAGCAGCAGAAGCTACAACTTTTCAGCCAGATTCATCATTCCAGCCTGATGAAAACTGTCCATATAAGATGCCCTTGTTTTGGACATCTAGTTTTCAAAAAGTAGTCTCTCTCTTTCCAGTTTTAAAAATGTAGCGATTTCACGCTCTGAAAATGCTGGCTCCGTGTGACCAAAACATCAATATGATACAAAATTTTGTGGATACATCTAAATTTATCTCTGCGTGGGCTTGGCCTTCATGGTAAAGTGATTTTACTGATTTCTGTGAAATTTAATTGAGAGATTGCATCTGGCCCGAAATAGTCAAAAACAGTGTTTGCCATCCAGCAGGTGGCAGCTGCTGGATGGTTATTAGAGGCTCCTCCTTTCATGTGGAAGTCACCTAACAAGCTCGCAACTGTGGAGAGAAACATGATAACCCACTGCATGGGGAAATACACAGGCAACAAAACAGAAATGTAAAACTGGAAATTTTTTTTTTTTTTTTTTTTTTTGGTTTGTTTGTTTTGCTTTAAATCAACGGAACATGTGGCTGGGTATGAAACCAAAAGTGTTGGGCCTAACTGTAAGTTGGTGATGGGAAGCTCAAAACACTGTTCTGCAACTTTCTGAAACCTTAGCAACACCAGTTTTTACAAACGCTGTTCCAGAGGCCATAACAAGCAGGTGGGATATTAGTTGGTCTAGCAATACATAGACCTGGGCTTGATTCCCGATCACACTACCAGTCTGTGTCCTTGGACAAGACACTTCAGCTACACTCTCAGTCCACCCAGCTGTAAATGAGTACCAGCTTTAGCTGGCAAAATAAGGCTACAGAATCTGGGAATAAGCACCACAACCAATGGGCTTCAAGGTCTATATTGGATTTTCTTCTTCCACGTCAAGAGGAAAACATCAGGTGCTGTGCTAAATGGAGCTTCATTGCATCATCAAGCATTTTGAAATGTCCAATAGAATGTACTAGCCAATTTCCCGCCCCACAGCAGGTTTGATTCAGAGACTGAAACTAAAACTTCATCTTCACCAACAAATCCCTCACCTCCCACATATCCTGGATTCCAGAGAACTGTTAGAGTGTGACTAAAGCTGCCTCAAGAAGAGAAAGCTCATTTATAGCATCTTGTGGTACACCACATTTCTCAGAGGTTCCAGTTTGTGAGGCTACACATAGAACAGGCCATGCGAAAAAGAAAGCACAGAGCGATCCACGCCAATGGCTTTCAGAATCTGTCCCTCAACCTTGTTGGTGATCATGGCAAACGACAGCTTGACAGAAAACTGAAGCCTTCTGAACTAGAAAGGTAGATCTGGTGGAATCATAAGTAATCGAGGGAAGAGGACGACTTCACCTTTGTATGGGCCATAGGAAATGGCTGCTTCAATGACATTCTGGTGCAGCTGGCAGATGCCACAGCCAAGTCCCACTGGCACATCAATAGCCTAAGTCACTCCCCGTACATCAAAGTGTGTGTGTGCCACGTTTGGCTCAATTTCATGATGCCATTTGGACAAAAGACACACACACACAAACAGAGAATTGTCTCTTCAATTCAATTCAATTCAATTCAATACTTTGTAGCTGAATTCAAACTAGAATCTCATGCATTTTCAATCAACACTAAAAGCAGGTTTATGGTGTATTTAGGACTGAAGCACTTATAAGGAAATGTTGTAGAAAACTATTGTGCTAATAAATCTAAAATGCTAAATATCTTTGGTTCCTGCTTCTCAAATGTGAGGGTTCCTGATGTTCCCTCTCGGGTTTTGGCTGCTAATTATAAAAGATAAAGATAAAAAAAAGGAAAAAATTTAACTTTATTGATCTCACAGAGGAGAAATTCACGTTACATCAGCTCTTAAAAAACACACAAGATGGGTGCAAGTACAGGAAAATGTTCATCAAACAGCATGTGCAGGGATAAGCAATAATAATAATAATAACAATAATAACAATAATAATAATACTTGTAACAGTATGTGACAAAGCAATGACAACTTGATTTCTGTAAATTATGTATAGGGTTTTTTTTTTTAAATAGAACAAACAACTGAGTCTTCAATTGAATCACTGAAACATGGACTTCAATAACGCACGTCAAAAGGCAGCAGCAGAACAAGGAAACAAGTTCATAAAATGAGTACAGCTTGAATTTTCCCTCACCAGCTCTAGCAGACAATAGCAATACAAAACACACAAAATGCATGTGATTATCAAGTCATGAGTTCCCAGTTTCTGGAAATTACACATAGAAAAATGTTAAACATAGTTAGTTGTTCCATTGAGCAGAAAATATTAACGATTGAATGTTTAAGCCTGGGTTGTTCATTTACTCTGACTAATCACCGCCAGTCTATGATGTGGCCTTTCACAAACATTCAGCCGACAGCCACCCTTGATCAAGGATAATGAAACATCCTAAAACATTCATCAGCTGTGGACTTACAGTGAACCTTCTTGTGGCAGTTTAATCTAAACACTAAAGATAAAAAAAAAAAACCCACTTAAATTTTTGGCTGAACTCAAATAAACCTGCATAAAATGATTACTCCCCCCCCCCCCCCCCCCCCCCCACACACAACTCTTCTACATATGATTAACTTCATTATTCAAAAAAAATTCTCAAGAATCACATTTTTCCAATGGCATTCACATTTCTGGTCCATAATGAAAATATTTGTTTATTCTGAACAAACACAAACCTATTTTATTTTAAATTTTGCCAGTTTCCATTAGTTTAAATCTACTTTTTAGTCTGAACTTGCTTAAATCCAACATAAAAGATCCTAAAAGAACTCAAATCTGTCATTGCACAACTATTTGAAATCAGTTTATTTTAGTTTAACCACTTTAAAATTCTGTTTCACCCATCTTAGCATTGGTTTAGTCTTAAGTAAATAGTCTTCTTCACAGACTAAGGTTAATTATGGAGTTCCACAAGGTTCTGTGCTAGGACCAATTTTATTCACTTTATACGTTTCCCTTAGGCAGTATTAGACGGCATTGCTTAAATTTTCATTGTTATGCAGATGATACCCAGCTTTATCTATCCATGAAGCCAGAGGACACACACCAATTAGCTAAACTGCAGGATTGTCTTACAGACATAAAGACATGGATGACCTCTAATTTCCTGCTTTTAAACTCAGATAAAACTGAAGTTATTGTACTCGGCCCCACAAATCTTAGAAACATGGTGTCTAACCAGATCCTTACTCTGGATGGCATTACCCTGACCTCTAGTAATACTGTGAGAAATCTTGGAGTCATTTTTGATCATCATAGGTCATTCAGTGCGCATATTAAACAAATATGTAGGACTGCTTTTTTGCATTTACGCAATATCTCTAAAATTAGAAAGGTCTTGTCTCAGAGTGATGCTGAAAAACTAATTCATGCATTTATTTCCTCTAGGCTGGACTATTGTAATTCATTATTATCAGGTTGTCATAAAAGTTCCCTGAAAAGCCTTCAGTTAATTCAAAATGCTGCAGCTAGAGTACTAACGGGGACTAGAAGGAGAGAGCATATCTCACCCATATTGGCCTCTCTTCATTGGCTTCCTGTTAATTTTAGAATAGAATTTAAAATTCTTCTTCTTACTTATAAAGGTTTTGAATAATCAGGTCCCATCTTATCTTAGGGACCTCATAGTACCATATCACCCCAATAGAGCGCTTCGCTCTCAGACTGCAGGCTTACTTGTAGTTCCTAGGGTTTGTAGGAGTAGAATGGGAGGCAGAGCCTTCAGCTTTCAGGCTCCTCTCCTGTGGAACCAGCTCCCAATTCAGATCAGGGAGACAGACACCCTCTCTACTTTTAAGATTAGGCTTAAAACTTTCCTTTTTGCTAAAGCTTATAGTTAGGGCTGGATCAGGTGACCCTGAACCATCCCTTAGTTATGCTGCTATAGACTTAGACTGCTGGGGGGTTCCCATGATGCACTGAGTGTTTCTTTCTCCTTTTGCTCTGTATGCACCACTCTGCATTTAATCATTAGTGATTGATCTCTGCTCCCCTCCACAGCATGTCTTTTTCCTGGTTCTCTCCCTCAGCCCCAACCAGTCCCAGCAGAAGACTGCCCCTCCCTGAGCCTGGTTCTGCTGGAGGTTTCTTCCTGTTAAAAGGGAGTTTTTCCTTCCCACTGTCGCCAAGTGCTTGCTCACAGGGGGTCGTTTTGACCGTTGGGGTTTTTACGTAATTATTGTATGGCCTTGCCTTACAATATAAAGCACCTTGGGGCAACTGTTTGTTGTGATTTGGCGCTATATAAATAAAATTGATTGATTGATTGATTGATTGGTTTAGAGCTCTTCAAACCACTACAAAACTAGAAGCGCACTCGGAGTATAGAGAGCCAAGTTGAACTGTCAGACATTATGATAAAGCAGAGGTCTCAAACTGAGTCCACAAAGGGCCAAGAGGGTGCATCCACCCACTCCACCAAGTGATTTCACTGATTAACATCACTTTGAGGAGATGGAATCAGTTAATCAGTGAAATTACCTGGTGGAGTTCAATTCATTTCATTTATATAGCACCAAATCACAACAAAGTTGCCTCAAGGCAACCATACCTATCAACCATACTGCATGAAAATCAGACATAAACTTAATCCCACTGATTCTGCTTTCATATGTTTGTGTCGTGGAAGATGGAAAACTGTATGTTCCAACATTTATATAACAAAAGAAGGATGGAAAATTCTGCAACTGCTGGCTGAGAGAACCACAAACACCCATGGTACGTAGCCGATTATTTTTCTTTCATTCGAGTAACACATTGGGGGGAAAAAACAGCAAAAACTAAATGGCATGGACAGTGAAATAATCTTGAATGTTTATCCAATAACTCGATATGTGATCACGTATTTTTCGGGCAGCAAAGGTAGATACCATGTTAGGAGAAAAAAAGGGGGAGGGGGGAGAACAGGCGATTTCAAGGTTTTTGTTGTTTCGAAAGTAATGAAAGCAATAAACACAGTCATATCACACAGGTTTCACGGTATGTTCCAACATTTATATAACAAAAGAAGGATGGAAAATTCTGCAACTGCTGGCTGAGAGAACCACAAACACCCATGGTACGTACCATCAAAAGCAAAAAAGGTTTGAGGTTAAATCAGAGGTTGATGTACCTTTAATTATGGTGAAAGACAGTCAGAGATTAATTGTTTTAGTGTGTAAGTCTTTGGATTTATAGCAGATAAACAGGAATGGCATTACAGAGAAAAATTAAGCTATACCATCACAAAAAGTTTATTTTTTACGCAATAATGAGAACCAGAACTACGACTTTTAATACACTGTGTTAAATGCAAAAACACTAAAGAAAGCAAATTATCACCTGTCTAATTAATAATGCAAAATTACTGCTTCTTGTGTCATCTTCTAGAGCTGCAGACAACTGCTATTCCACCATAAAGACTAGTATGATGTTTATTCTTATGTCAACATGTGATAAAATAACCAAACCATCCAGACTGTCTGCCCAATATCTTCAAAACGCAAGGAGTCATTTTAATCCAACTTGGTGGGTAAACTCAGTGGATCCTCCTCCCACAGTACAGGCCATGTCAATGTCATAGATCTAAGATCAATGTCAGAGGTCACTTTCTCAAATACATTACTGACCCCAACAAGAACTACATGATGAGATACTGTAAGAGTTTCCGCTTTCCTTTAGGCTGACAAATATATCAGATCTCTGATGTCAATGACATCATGTGATGACATAAAAAAAAAAAATCTAAATATTAGCTGGTGGTGACACACATTTTAAAAGTGGCAATATATATTAGTAGTAGTCCATTCTCAATGTAAAATATGCCAAACCAACATGCAGATTCATATATCACGTCTGCAAGAACTTACTTGAATAATAATATAAAACTTTCAAGCAGTGATAAATAAATAAATAAATATTTTGGGCATAAAGGCTCGAAATTAAAATATCAAGTGTAAATAAAAACATACAGGACCAGCTGGTATTGTTAAAATAACTTAAACCACAAAATGAATTCTTGACAACAGAAAATTAAAAAAAAAGTTCCAAAACGAGTAAATTCCTTCAAACCCAGTTTGCCTAATAACAAAAATTGATGGAGGAAGACTGTTTTTACTTTATTAAAGTAAAAACTTTATTAAACGTTTGACGTCACGTCAAACGTTTAATAAAGTTTTAAAAAATAGCCGATTATTTTTCTTTCATTCGAGTAACACATTGGGGGGGGAAAACAGCAAAAACTAAATGGCATGGACAGTGAAATAATCTTGAATGTTTATCCAATAACTCGATATGTGATCACGTGTTTTTCGGGCAGCAAAGGTAGATACCATGTTAGGAGAAAAAAGGGGGGGGGGACAGAACAGGCGATTTCAAAGTTTTTGTTGTTTCGAAAGTAATGAAAGCAATAAACACAGTCATATCACACAGGTTTCACGGTTGTACGTAAGAAATATCCACTTTGTTCCTTGTCAAGATAAAACGTCACAAGTCTATGACTTGCAGAAGAGAAACCTGTTCTGAGATCAGCCCGGACATGTCCACAGCTAAATGACGCCGAATTTCAGCATTCAAAGTCGACTGTATTGACGGGGCTACGATAGAAAATAAATGTAATAATTTCATGAAAAAATGGCGCTGTTAGTGCTGTGAAATCATTTTATCCAGTGTAAACACGTCGCCTCTTTACCTGCTGACTGGAATGCATCACCTCCATTTCCAATATCGTAAAGGGCTGCTTCGAAACAAACGCCTTGTTGTTCAAAATGTTTCTTTGTAATCCACACCCCGACAGCTAAAAAATTAAAATAAAAGCGCTGGCCCTGACCGACCGATAATCCGTCCGTCACACAATTATGACCTGAGCAAGAATATCGTTTCGCCTAATCTGACGAAAATTACTGAAATGTTGGCCCCGCCCACCGCGTCGCTGCGGCGGGCTCCTCCCCCTCAGCGGCCTATGAGGCGTCAGTAAGAGCTGTGCATGCATGCAAAGACCGCTAGGGGAGCCTCTGAGCTGTTTACGTTATAAAAACTACGTCAATAAGGAACTTTTTAAAGCGAATTAACGCAAAAAAAAAAAAATCCCTTTACTTTGTCATTGTACAATTTATGTTATTTTTTATCTACTTCTTTCTATTTTGAATGTTAACTGGGAATGTTGTTGTGGCCTTATCTTTTGTTCCTTTCTTTGTTAATGTCCATCCATCCATCCGCTTTATCCGGAGTCGGGTCGCGGTTTTATGTTTTATGTTTGTTAATGTATTTGTTGAAATAGAGTCCAGTAAGCTTAATGTTAAGAATCCCTTTACTTTTGCCATTGTACAGTTTATTTTTTTTCTTTTCTATCGCTTTCTATTTATAATGACAATAGTGATAATACTGTGAATGTTAATGTGGCCTTGGCTTTTGTTTGTTATTGTATTTGTTGAAATAAAGTTGTTGTTTTTTTTTTTAAGAATATCCAGGAACCGTTTGTGACAACAAAGGCCACATCATCAAATCTAACACCTAAAGTTTTGGTTTGATCACGTATTGTTTATTCTATCGTTTTGTTCTATTCCGTACACTCCCTCCAAAAAAGTGTACATATGCTGAAGCACCATGTCAAAAGAGTGTTGGCGCACAGCGCCTCCTGCTGGCTTTGTAGCCTGTATGGAGTTGGAGGCCCTGAGGCCCCAAAGTCCTGTGGAAAAACACACACTCACAGAATGAGCCCCACAATCAATTTAAAGAGTTGCACACATTTATTTATTTACAGTTTTAAAGTATGTATAAAGACTAGAAGCACTCAGAGAGTGCAAACCTCCGCTAAGGCCATGGGGTCACTGACACCATAACATCTACACGCCGTGGAATCACTGAACCTAAAAAAGTGTAACAATGATGTTTGCTCAGTAGTAAAAAAAAGTTTCATCTGCTGTGACTGGATAGCATGTATCCTTAGCGCTTGGCATCACAGTTTATTGCAACTTGCACCTTTCCCAGAAGCTACTGTCATCTGAGCACTGATATTGATATTGCATGTGCTTATAGACAAAAACAAATAAGAGACCAAATTCAATTTATTATTCAACTAAACTGCAAATATATGAATTTTTTTTTAACATTTATGAAACACTTCTCTAAACAAGGCCATAGGGTCACTGACCCTAAAGAGATTCCCTCCTTGGCACAGTGATGTATTTCTTTTTGTCTGTTTCTCTAAAATTGTATATAATAATCATTAGATTATTAATATAGAAACAAAAATAAATTTAAGAAATATTACAATTTGAAAACAAATGCACCCGAACGTGATGACAGCTGCAACTGCTTAATGCTAACTTTTACCATTGAAAATGCCATAGACATGCTAACGCGTTAGCATCGGGATCCGGATCATGATCCGGATCACCACTAAAATTTAATCACTTGTTCCTCTTGTCATTTCCAACCTCCTTGGCGGAGGTAAAAATAAATTCAAGAAATATTACAATTTGAAAACAAATGCACCCGAATGTGATGACAGCTGCAACTGCTTAATGCTAACTTTTAACATTAAAAATGCCATAGACATGCTAACGCGTTAGCATCGGGATCCGGATCGTGATCGTGCTGCCATGATCAGAGCCTCTGTGCTGTCCTGTAAACCAGCCTTTTTTAGCAACTGGTAGGTCTTCTTGACGTCAGCCACTTCCTCTGTCTATGGTACATCCCATCGAGGGGCTTGGTCTTCCATGGCATCTCCTCCTCCTGTTCCTTATCACCATCTGTCTTCAGCTGTCTGAGGCATTCTTGTAGCAGCTGATCTCAGGGTGACCATCTTTCTGATGTATTCATGGATGCTCCTTGTCTCATCCTGGATTGTGGCTCTGACACTCACTAATCCTCACCCTCCCTATTTCCGTTGCTCATAGGGCTTCAGGGTGCTGGTGGAAACCTCTGTGCATTGTGAAGAGTTTTCTGTCTTGACATCAGTGGCATCTACCTCCTCCGGTGGCCAACTTATTATCCCAGCTTGGTATCTGATGACTGGTAGAGCGTATGTATTGATGGTTCAGATCTTATTCCTACCATTGAGCTGGCTTCTCAGCACCTGTCTTACCTTTGGCTCTGGATGACCTTCTTGCATCTTCATCATGGTTCCCACTGGCATGTGGGATTACCAGGTACGTGTAGCTGTCCTGCAAGTCCGTTATCCTGCCTTCTGGCAATTCAACCCCCTCGGTCCTTCCATCTCTTTGCCACCATTCGGCCACACTTATCAAATCTGAATGCCATCCTAATATCCTCGCTGTACATTCTGGTGAGGTGGATCAGTGAGTCAATGTCTCACTCACTCTCATGTCATCCACATGGCTTCACTGTAGGTATGGTGCCAGGTTTCCTCCAAACATGACGCCTGGTATTCACACCAAAGAGTTCAATCTTTGTCTCATCAGACCAGAGAATTTTGTTTCTCATGGTCTAAGAGTCCTTCAGATCCCTTTTGGCAAACTCCAGGTGGGCTGCCATGTGCCATTTACTAAGGAGTGGCTTCCATCTGGCCACTCTATCATACAGGTCTGATTAGTGGATTGCTGCAGAGATGGTTGTCCTTCTGGAAGGTTGTCTTCTCTCCACAGAGGAATCCTGAAGCTCTGACAGAGTGACCATCAGGTTCTTGGTTACTTCCCTGACTAAGGCCCTTCTCCCTTAATCACTCAATTTACATAGGCTAGGAAGAGTTCTGGTGGACCTGAATTTCTTCCATTTGCAGATGTTGGAGGCCACTGTGCTCATTGGGACCTTCAAAGCAGCAGAAATGTTTCTATACCCTTCCTCAGATTTGTAACTTGAGACAATGCTGTCTCGGAGGTCTACAGACAATTCCTTTGACTTCATGCTTGATTTGTGCTCTGACATGCACTGTCAACTGTGGGACCTTATATGTAGACAGGTGTGTGCCTTCACAAATCATGTCTAATCAACTGAATTTTCCCAAGGTGGACTCCAATTAAGCTGTAGAAACATCTCAAGGATGATCAGTGGAAACTGGATGCACCTGAGCTCAATTTTGAGCTTCCTGGCAAAGGATGTGAATACTTATGCACATGTGATTTCTTAGTTTTTTATTTTGAATAAATTTGCAAAAATCTAAAAAAAAAATTTACACATTGTCATTATGGGGTATTGTATGTAGAATTCTGAAGATAAATTGAATTTTCTTCATTTTTGAATAAGACTGTAACATAAAATGTGGAAAAGTGAAGCACTGTGCATATTTTCCGATGTACTGTATATACTGCCTGGAATGTAGCAGCATATAACAACACAAAAAGTTGCTGATGATGGCTCAGTAATAAAATGATTCATAAAATCTGAATGAAGTATCCTCATAGTTTTCTTATTAATGAAAGGAAATCACTTAATAGAAATTATTTATTTTTACAGGTGAAAGGGGTCAAACAATTTACTTGTACATTTATTTAAAAATATTGAGAATTTTGCAGCTTTTGCTTATTAGACTTACTGTGAAGTGGAAAGAGGCTATTGTAATGGCTGTATCTATCTGTCTGTGGCATTGTTTTCAAAACACAAAGAGCAATTTCAATCCAACTTCTTCTCACAACACAGGTTGATGTGATAGATCAATGGTCAAAGTCATATCAGAGGTCATTGTTTTGTCCACCAAGGATGTGATAAAATCATCAGTTTACTTATTTATTTATTTGCTTGTCTTTTAGCAGGATTACGTCAAAACTACTGCATGGATTTGGATGAAATTTTCACCACAGATAGATATTAGACTAGACTCCACTGAATTTTGGAGGTGATCTGGATCCGGATCCAGATTCTGGATCAAGATTTCTCTTTATATAGGCTTTGAAGCATTACGTCAAAATTTGCACCACATAGGGTATGGACGACTCCACTGAATTTTGGAGGTGATCCAGATCCAGATTGGTGGATGTCAGAAATCTTGGATTGCTCTTGTTTAAAACACATGAATGGCCATATCTCAGGAAGTGGATGAGATGCTCTAAAGTGGTTTTCTGCATAGACCTAGGGTGCCAAGAGAAGAGTTGTGGCATTGTATGAGGAAGTCTGGAGTGGCAGAGAAGTATGTTAGGGTAGTGCAGGACATGTACAAGAATAGTGTGACAGCGGTGAGATGCGCAGTCGGAATGACAGACTCATTCAAGGTGGAGGTGGGATTACACCAAGGATCAGCTCTGAGTCCTTTCTTGTTTGCAGTGGTGATGGACAGGTTGACAGATGAGATCAGACAGCTGTCCCCATGGACTATGATGTTTGCAGATGACATTGTGATCTGTAGTGAGAGTAGAGAGCAAGTTGAGTCTAGTCTGGAGAAGTGGAGATATGCTTTGGAGAGAAGGGGAATGAAAGTCAGTAGAAGCAAGACTGAGTACATGTGTGTGAATGAGAGGGAGCCCAGTGGAATAGTGCAGTTACAAGGAATAGAAGTGGTGAAAGTAGATGAGTTTAAATATTTGGGGTCAACTGTTCAAAGTAATGGAGAGTGTGGTAGAGAGGTGAAGAAGAGAGTGCAGGAAGGGTGGAGTGGGTGGAGAAAGGTGGCAGGAGTGATTTGTGACCGAAGAATATCAGCAAGAGTGAAGGGGAAAGTTTACAAAACAGTAGTGAGACCAGCTATGTTGTATGGTTTAGAGACAGTGGCACTAACAAAAAGACAGGAGGCAGAGCTGGAGGTGGCAGAGCTGAAGATGTTGAGATTCTCTTTGGGAGTGACAAGAATGGACAAGATTAGGAATGAACATATCAGAGGGACAGCTCAGGTAGGACGGTTTGGAGACAAAGTCAGAGAGGCGAGATTGAGATGGTTTGGACATGTGCAGAGGAGGGACCCAGGGTATATAGGGAGAAGGATGCTGAGGATGGAGCCACCAGGCAGGAGGAGAAGAGGGAGACCAAAGAGGATTCATGGATGTGCTGAGAGAGGACATGCAGGTGGTTGGTGTGACAGAGGAAGATACAGAGGACAGGGTGAGATGGAAACGATTGATCTGCTGTGGCGACCCCTAATGGGAACAGCCGAAAGACAAAGAAGAAGATAATCCCCTGCTCATCGCAGAATGCACCATGGTGCCAGCAGAGTCCGGCGTCTCACAGCGCATGTAAACAATGGCTAGCAAGGATGTGGACGGTGTTGATCCAGCAGGTTCACAGGTGATTATGATGATGACACATTCTCCCAAGTAGAGTGGCTAGCACCTGTGATGAACTTCTGCTGTCCTCCGATGTCTTGATGTCCACACATCACGAGATGTGTTTACATTGTGCCCTGAACCGGAATTCTGCTGAAACCGACCTCTCACGTGAGTCACAGTCTACGAGACGGTGCGAGATTCACAACTGCAAAACAGCAAATGGAGCTAACAAATGTAGACCTCCTCATGTGATGTCATAAAGGGAAGTCAGATAGCTGGCAGCAGCTAAGCACTGCAGTCATCTTGATGCTGTTGTCATTATGGTTTTTTTTTTTTATTTTTTTTTTAGATGTAACCCACACTGATGATGATGATGAAGGATGTCCATATTAACTGTTTGGCTCCTAACATTTGCGCTCCAATGAGTGCTGCCATAGTTGGGCTTCAAACTGCTGCTCTCATGTTATAGCACATGAACGGCAAAATGAAAAATGTGTCAAAGAAATAATAACAGAATGGGATTTATGCCACTTAAATAGTGTGAAGCCAACGTTGCAGCATTAAAAAAGTCGTTAAAAGTTGGAAATCTTCACAAATGTGGACACTTTTTTTTTTAAAATCATCTCTTGTGATTTAAGACGCTTTTAACTGGCTGTGGCACCTATAAAGAAGCTCACAGTAAAGTGCAGCCTACTGTGCCACTCTGAAATTACACCAAATGCCTTAAAAAAAAAAAACGCCCCCCCCCCCCCCCCCCCCCCCCGCATGCGCGCTCACGAGCACGCGTTCACGTTTGGCAGCTCCACGTCGACATTCTTCCAGCTGCAGACAGACGAGAGCTGCACAGAACTGCACGAAGAAAAAGGTTGGAGCACCTTACGACCGCACGTCGGCAAGTCCGCACACGCAAAAAGTGTGCACATGATCCGCAGCGTGACATCACCAACGTTTAATAGCTTCTTCTTTTCTTTCTTTTTTTTAATTTTGTAAATAATTTCGATTTGACCCTCGTGTGCGATTGCAGCTGCTTCCTCGCCTCCACAGGTACAGTATGACTCACAAAACTTATTTTAGAGGAATTCTTCTTCGAATCAGGCGGTTGCTGAAATGGGATTTTTTTTTATTTTTATTTTGAAGTGACAAACTTTTACTTCAAGCTGACAACTCAAAGTTGCTGAACTTTCCACTTTTTATCTACATTGCTTAGTAGTGCACAAGTCACACTCCATATGGGGCCTGCTCACTTCTCCAAACTCAACAGGTAGAATCCACGACGTATGGTCACACAAACTAAATGTATCATCAAGAATGCGATTACTTAACACACACTTTTCATGCTTTTTTGCATTTTTGCAACCTCAATTATGCATTTATTAGACGTAGACTCCCCATGCATTATTTATCCTGCATCTCTGTCTGCTTCCTCTGCAGGCCCGCTTTCTGAGCTTCATCTTAGCCACCGTAATTGATGATTTGATTTTGAAAATAAGAGTGGAAGTGTTGTGCTTTTTGTGCCTTTCAGGTTAATGCTGCACTGAGCGGTGAGGCAGCTGAGGGTCTGCAGAGGCAGAACATGTGAGGTGGCACTCTGGCTTTCCAAATAAAGTTCTGTGATACACTCAGACTCTAACTGTTTGCAGTCAGTGCATTACAGAACTTTGTTTTGGGAGTTAATGCTTTTCACCTGTGGGAATCCACTCATCAAACATCTGGACTTTTGGCTGCACACCATACTGTGTTTCACCTTAAAAAAAAAAGATATATATTTTTGAGGAAAAATTAACATGTGCTTTCAGGATAATGTGTGTTTATTTCTGTTAATGCCACACTGATAGATTTGTGCAGAAAGTGTGATAAGTAACACCGTCACTTTGTGCCATATGGAAGCAGCTGTCGTGCAGCGTCAGGTGACCGAGTGGAGGTGAGGCAGAAAGGTAAACAATGAAGTCACATTGTTTCAGGCTATATGCTCCCTTTAAAAAGAAAAAAGTGTACAAATTAACAGTCATTTGCTGACTGTTTCAAAGCGTGTTAAAGTGACATGCTGCTCCAAGGCAGCCAGCTGAAGAATGCAATACAGCTCTGTGTGCGTGTCATGTATAAGCCGCCGCTCTGTGTGCGTGTCATGTATAAGCCGCCACTTTCAATCATCTGTTCATTTTGTTTAAAACATTTCTTACAGTAGCCTAATTGCAAAAATTAAAACTCTCCCCCAGACAAGCTTTACCAGCTGCATTTTTCCACTTTTCTTTCTTTCCACGTGGCTTCATTTTCTTCCATTATTCCGACTCAGCTGTCAAGCTGTTGTTAATTTCCATGTGTTAAATTTGCCCATATGCATCATTTCAGGATCTGAACTCGTGTTCTTACCGGCAGCGGCTTTAACATATTTATATTAGTGGTGTCACTCGCAGACCATCATTATCCCTGCATTTGCAATTCAGTAAATTGAGCTATCTTTTATTTTATGAACTATTATGCAGATTTATTGCAAATATCACTCCCAGCAGTCGCATCACTGTATTGCAAAGCATGATGGGACATATGCATGATGGGACATATGCATTATGCTGCCTTCTATTGCTACTCATTAGGTCATAATTTAGATGGCAAGAACTTTTTTTTCTTCCCAAAATATACTGAAAATGAAGATGCATAATATGAAAGCACTTTAGCAAATAATATTAATTTTGTAGATGTTAAGTCTCTTATATGCCAATAAAGGTTATAGTTAATAAATTTAAGAAGAAAGTTGTGCTTGATACCAGAATATAGAACAATGCATTAGCAAAGAAAATAATGCATGGATGTGGTGCAGAGCCTAATTTGAACACATGAATTAATGAGTGGAATAAAATGTTAATGGAAAATAAAAACTTTTAGGGAATAACGTAATTGTATAAAGTGCCTTTTTAAGTACAGTTATGGAGGGGGATTAAAATGTCAAAGTCAGATAAATAGATAATATGAAATAAACAGCAAAAATGACATGATAAAAATGATAGTGTGCTTGTAGAAATAATTTAGAAGTTGTGAAATGTTTCAAGTAATTCATGGTCACCAAGCCCACCAAAGCAGCACCTAAACAATATCTGAACCATTTATGTAATATCATGGCAAAAATAACAATGCTAAAGATAAGTACAGAACAAATAATGAAAGCTGCCGAAAACCTAATACATCACAGAGATAGAGTAAAATGTGACTATTTTTCACCTTTTAAAAATAATTTATGTGGTCATTTAGATGGTTTACCTGCAGTTTATTTTAAATATCAGGTTGTCAGTCCAGTTTTTTAATACAATATTTGCATTATCATATATTTGAGGAAGAAATAAATTTGTTTTTCTTTTTTGCTTTTAATGTGGTTTGTAACTTGAACAATGTTAGCATAATGATTTTAAGGTTATGGAATAGAAATAAAATGAAGTATTTAAGATTTTTGTTGAAATTGGAATTGTTTTTTTAAACAGATGAAGAAAAAAACAAAAATAAATTAACTTTAATCAAATTTCTAGTATGCCTAAAAAAAAATTTGTACAGCATTGTATATGTGTAATGTGATCCAATTCAAGGATTTTGTAAGGCTTACACAACCAACAAAAATGTAGATGAGTGGGTGGGTGAGTGAGTGGATTAGTCCATCCCTGCCAGCTTGTATAAGTAAAAAAAAAAATTAATTAATGCTATCATCGTGTACACGTCCAACTTAAAAAGGTGTATAAGAATAATTTAATCAAAATGGGATGCCCTTTCATGTGCCGGATTGTTTTGCCAAATGAGTCACATTTTCGTGATGCGTTTATTTATTTATTTATTTTATTGTTTGTTTTTTTACTATTTCTAACGCAATCCAGTCTCATGAATTTTTGTTCATGCTCCCGTCACGAAATGAGTCAAATTTTCATGATGGGGCTTTTTTTTTTTTATCTTACTATTACTAACCCTCCCCCAACCCTAACCATAACCTAAACTTTCCTCTAACGCTGACCATAACCCCCCCAGACAACCTCTGCATAACTTTTCATTTTGTGCACCTGTCATAGAATGTGTTAGAATAAATTTGTGATACGTTATGAAAATTTGGCACTTTTCGTGACAATATCACAAACCAATAGATTAATGTATATTTCGTGATGCTGAATCACGACATGCCATGAGATATGGTAGTTCTAACCCTAACCATAACTTAACCCTCTCCCTTCTCCTAACCATAATAACCCCCCACCCCCGCCTGCTCCCATCACGAAAATGTGGCGCTTTCGTGATGGGAGCACGAACCAATGTACTTTTCATGATGCGATCACGAAATGCTGTGAGGTAGTTTAATATGTCACAGAGGTGCTGCCACCTGCTGGATACAGCACCCAACTTCAAGTCAATTGATAGCTAAATATGGGATCAAATATTAATATTCAACAGAAAAGTAAAACCAGCATTAAACGATGGGGTTGAGCATATGAGGGTGATTCTTAGACTACGGGCACTTATTATGTCCTTTGATCATATTGTATGAAAAACAGAAAAAAGGGGAAATTTCACACTTTTATAGTTATCTTTACAATGAAAGTGTGTTAAGAAATTTGTTCTAGTAGTCTATGATGACTTTTTCACCTTTTTTCAGCATCATTATATGCAAATATTGCCGTTTTGTGCTTGTCCCACACCCAGATTTTTGATCTTCAATGATAAAAATGAATGGTAAAGAAACGTTTTTTCTAATGTTTTAAAATATCAGTAAAATAATCAAAACATAATTGGGGTATTCAATGTCATACAACTGTTGTGATTTTTTTTAAACAAAATGTAGTTGTCCCACACTATTGCCGTAATTTCCACCACAACACTGTAATGTCCCTAAACAGTTTGTATGAAAGATTGTTTGGGTAGTTTCTATGGAGATAAACAGTGACATCAGAGCACATGTATATAGCGCCAAATCACAACAAACAGTTGCCCCAAGGTGCTTTATATTGTAAGGCAATGGTGTGGTGGAAATTACATTTATAAGGCCAATAGTGCCCGTAGTTAAAGAATCACCCATGAATGGGTACGGTGCCAAAACTTGTGTTGTTACTGCAAATTACTGTCATGCTTGAGACACTCATTGCACTCGTAAATACACTGACAAGGAAATGTTCATCACTTTCTGTTCATCGCTGCCTCTTGTGTGTGGCCACCACACCTAAAAAAAAAAGAGAGTGACAAACTAGAAAGGGTACAAGGCCGTGCCACAAAGGCTCATTCCAAACCTCAGAGGCCCTCCATACACTGAGAGGTTTCAGGTCTTTCAGGTGCCACCATGGACCACTGGTGGAGACGGACGGATATGCTGCAGACATACAAACTCACAAATGGTATTGATGGACTCATTCTCAGCACCAGATGTTCCATCTGCAAGGCCAATAAATAAAGCAAAATAAAAAAAAAACAAACCCTTTGTAACACACACACAGAACATTATTTTGGAGCCTCCATGAAAAGGGGCACATCATGTGTTGTGCTGCCATCCGCTCAATAGTGCCACCTATCAGATGGTTCAGAAATGTGCATTGATATAAAATAATTCATTTCATATGTAAAAGCTACTTCTGGGATAGGCTCCAGCATCTCTGTGACTCTTGATTGGAGTCAGCGGGTATAGAGAATTAATGTAAAAGCTACAGTCCAGCACAGGGGACTCCACATACAGACAGAGAAATTTATTCAACACACCTACGGCCAATTTAAATCTTCCAATTCACCTAAAGTGGGAGGAAACAGAGCACCCCAAGGGAATGAATGAATTAACTGAATTTATTTCAAAGAAAACACAAAAAATAAATAAGACTCCACAAGAAAAATATGTCAACCAAGAAACAATGCTCGAAAAGGAATAGGAAAATGTAAACATTTATAAACTCCTACCCCATTCTCACTTTTCACTTATTAAAATAAATGACAATAACATCACTACATAAATCTGAGATATTTATAGTCTAATACTCACCCAATGCCTAAAAAAAATAAACAAAAAAAGCAGAATTAAACAAATATTCAAACCTACACAGACCAGGTGGAAAACAATCCCAGGGCTTTCTTACTGTGTGGAAAAAAAAATGCTAACCCCTAGCTTGCTGCCCTGTTTCTGCGTATAAAGTAATATTCCGATTTTCCAAGCTGACATGAATGCACCACATTAGTGGCGTGACCTCCCTGAAGTAAAGTGATTATATTTCGTGAGGTCCGTGAACGCAGCAGAGCACACTTTCCCTGCGCTGACCTCTGGCAGCTGCTCCGCCGCCTTCTTGCACAAACACGGAAGCAGCATGGCGTCCAACAGCAGCGACGACAGCCAACAAATTGCACTGCAAAGACTGAAGATAATTGCTGGCCATTTGCGACGAGCGGATGATGGCGACTTTGGTGTCCGTGCAGTCGAGTGCAAAGCTCAGGGGAATAAGCCAGAGGAATCGGCTGTGGCGAGGACGGTGCCGAGAAGGAGGTGATGGAGCTTCAACCTCTGTGGTTTTTATCTCTTTACTCGTCCCGCAGCAGCTGTACTCAGTGGAATATCAGATTAAAAATCACGCTGTTTATTGGCGCACAGAAAAAAAAACATTTACCTTCTTCTAGTCGAACTAAAGTGGGCGTCTTGTGTTTTGTTAGCTTTAGCAGGCTAGCTAGCAAATAGCCATTCATTTGCTCCTGTGTGGGTGCGGCTGCTTTGGGAAGTTTGGTTGACTTTTGCTAAGTTTGTTGGCTTTAGCTGACTAAATTAAAAATATAATACCTTTGACATGATTATATTTTAGGGACCTTTTTGGTGTTTTACGTGGCCTAAGTTAGCTTTTACCACAACATTGTGTTGGTTTGTGTCATTTTCTGGTAGCTACAGGTTTTCAGTGACAAGGTGTTGGAATTTGTTGATTAAACATGGAAATGGAACAGAAATGATTAATCGATCAGGAGAAAAATTAAAACCTATATGATCGGATAATCGTATAGTTATTTAGAGAAAAACGATACAAAATATAATCTCTGCATCAAGTGCTGCTCAATGTGGGGCTCGTGGGCCACATTCGCTCCGCTTTTCATTTGTTTTGGCCTGCGATGGCAGTTTGTCGAAACTTCGTTTTTATATTTAGACTGTTTAATTTTCTCTTCAAACAAAACAGTTTAGTCACTTTACCTATATATATTATGGCTTTTGGGGTTTTGGCTCTGGTTGGACAAAAGAAAACATTTAAAATGCCATTTTGCATTGAGAAAACTGTTTATATACTCGTACTACCTTGCGTGCCGGGAAGCGGTGTTTTGTAATTGGTTGTGTGTGTGTCTGTCTGTCTGACTTTAAAAAATGCTGGATGGATTTTCACCAAACGTGGCGGTAATATTACTTGGGCAGATATCTGAAGATAATTAACTTTGAGCAAAGATCTGACAGAGTTCAAGTTCAATAAAACCATGGTGTGAAAAGCACATTTTCTGCTAATATCTCCCCAGTCAGCAGGGCTCGATGATGTAAAGTTTATACTGATCATAAAATTTGCGAATGGTAACGTGACGTATCGGACATGGATATATTTCCGTGTGCGGCGTGAAGCCCTAAATATGATGCCCACTAACTGAAAAGTAAATATCTAATTTATTCATCGGTGAATAGGATATTTAACAAGGCAGTTTGTGTCTAAGCATTCACCACCAGAAGCAACACTCCATCCAGGTTAAATGACACCAGATTATTGCTTTTGCTAACTCGCATTGCAATATTAAAGCCACATCCTAAGTTTGGTTTTGATTCATCAAAGTGTTGCTGAGATATGTTCTTACTTCCTATTTGATGGCTTTGCCACAGACATCAGTTGGCTGGAACAGATGACATTTGAAAAATCTAATAACCATACAGTTAGAATTGTGATGCTTGGTCTGAAGATCAACTATGACAATGTTTAAGACTGGACAAATTTTGTGAACTGTGAAAAGTTATGACATTTCTATAAAAGCCAATATGGCGGAAAACCTGGTATGACAAAAATCGACACTATAGAGTGCATTGAACTCTGCTTGATCAGGGAATCTAATGGTACCTGATTTGTGAAAATTAGGAATACGGGGGGGTGTAATGGCTGAATTGTCCTCAGTAAGTACCAAATTTCTAGACTAGCAGGGAATAATAACTCAAGAAGAGGAAAAAGGACAAAAAACAACAACAATTGTTCAGACTTGACAATTTTATTCTGTTCTCTTTTAGATTATTAGACACTCAATATGTTTGGATTTCATGTTGTTCTTTGTCAAGATAAATCATTTGTAGACATGTACTTGGGCTGTAGAAAATTTGATGTTTGTTATCAAATGACAGAAAACCATAACAGTTGTGATAGTTGATTTAACAATTAAGTAATTTGTCAGCTACAAATGTAAACTTTGCCTAAAATGTACAAATATATAGTCAAGGGCGCAACTACAGAAAATTTTCAAGGTTTTGTTTCCTCAACAGTCTAAAACCCAACTATATTTAATTTGCAGTGATGAAAAGCAATGAATCACCACCAGCTGACCGACCATATCAGTCAGATTGTGGATTATTTTTCCTAGTGTTGTCTTTACTGGTTTATAGATTCTCCCTGTTGTGTTAGAGAATAATTAACTGGCTGGTTATTCAGTTAATCATATTGTTTTAGCTGGTTTTCAAACATGGGACACCCATAAACATGAAACAAACACTTTGTGAAACTGGAAGGAGACAAAGAAACTTTATCTGCCTCTGCTGTTCATCTGATTGGTTGGAAGTCTTGGTGGTCTGACTTTTCAGCCTATTGGCAGATGAATTCCTTTTGAGGAAATGTCACCGCCCTGTACTGACATCTAGTGTTGGCTTGTGTGTATATATATATATATATATATATATATATATATATATATATATATATATATATGCGTGTGAGAGAGATTTTGAGTTTGGCCTTGTTATACTCATCGGTTTGGTGATACTGCTGAATATTTTGTCTTGTAGGTCTCTGTGTTTCCCCAAAAATTTGTCTGAGTGTGACAGTGTTTTGTATCACAATCTAGTAGGTGCTTTGTAAAATGGTGTCACAAAGGCCTGTAGAATAAAGCGGTTACTGTCTTATCTGTTAATAAAACAAGCACTTTAATGAGTGTTGCTCAATCAGCTGCTTTTCTCCATTTACATGCTGATGTGGTTTCAGGTATAATCCTGATTTACCGGTTATGTAGGGTCTCCGCTCCAGTTTTTAGTGATATTTTTGTGAAGGTGTAACTCAGCTACTTATAGTCTCGGGTCAGAACCTTTGCCCCTAGTTGTTACAAACTACAGCTGAAAGAGATTATTGCTCGAAAGACCGCTAACTGTTGGTTATTTTAAAGAAGTTTTGGATAGAAAGTCAATTTTTGGCTCTTTTATCCTCTCAAATGTAAGGCTGTACTACTAAAGTATTGTTGTTTTGGGACCTATCCTCTTTGCTTGAATTGCCATTTTAGCTCTGGGTTACACACGACAAAACCGTAAAGTCAGACCAGCTCAGATTAGATGATGATTTTAAATGCTGTCAGGTATGCTCTATTTTAGGTGGCGTATGACATATTGTTTCCGGTTTTGGTCTCTAAACAACATACTAACGTAAACACATTTTATACTGGTTTAAATAAATAGAGTGTATAATTTCTCCTCAAATCTTTTTTTTTTTATCTGAATAAATTACAAAGCACAGTTTTATATAGTTTTAAATATTCTACAGTGCATTTGGGTTAAAGGTGAAGAGCCTTTTGTTTGTTTGTTTTATTTGAAGTCATAAAAAATTTCTTTGGCACCACTGTAATTTTATTTATTCACCTTTTTAAATGGTGAGATTCATAATATGACATTGCCACCATTTTGATTAAAAAAAAATTCACATTGTCTGGAAAAAAAAAATTAATGAACAGTTCCCCTGAAGGGAAAAATTTCAAATAAACAGGCGGTCATGAACTACGTTTGGTAGCGACTCATACAGTACGATAGCGATTTCAAATCACTTGGGCGAGGGATGCCAGGAGCTGACACGACAACAGCCAATCAGAGTAGAGAGGCATGCTGATGACTTTATCTGTCTCCTCGTCCAAGCAAAAAACAAAGATGGCAGAAAATGCTCTGGAACACCTTATTTCTGCATAAATCTAACATGTTTCTCATGTATTTTGTTGAAGTTGGTGAATAATAAAGACCTAAATCTAGAAATGCTCTTTTTAAAACCAGATAAGTGATTTACAAGACATCTTACATATGTTAGCATGTATGCACTTTGCACAAGGTCAAAAGTTATTTCTGGTAATTTCAAAGATATATACATGCTCACACGCACTTCTTCACATTTGTTATGGAATTCTCCCCAGGTCAAAATGTTCTCTTCATTAAAATGAGTTCTAATTTTGCAACACGTTTCAAAAATAAACCTAAATTATAATGCTTAGTTTTCAGTAGAACCAAAAATTTAGTCACTTTTGTGAAATTTAAAAGGCTGAAAATTTCCATTTGACTTAAATTTATTTCATTTTACATAATGACAAAATGCAACAAAGCTGCCTCAAGGCACTTAACACAAGTAAACGGCCTAGAGCAAGCACATAGGCGACAGTGGTCAGGGAAAAACTCCCTCTGATATTGAGGAAGAAACCTCAAGCAGACCAGACTCAGAGGGGTGACCCACTGCTTAGGCCAGTCTAACCGTTACAAGGTTTTACAAAGCTTAAACAGGAAGTCAAAGCAAAAAAGGTGCAATTGTTGAGATAACTATACAAGCATTTCCACCACAGGCAGGGGGTCATCCAGCACCCTGGGGTGCATGGCTGGTGTCGCAGACCAAAGGGTCTGCCCCTAAAAATCAGACCGCCTTTTACATCTGCTCATGCGTCATTTCAGACCACAGCAGCGCGTATGAGACGGAGGCTCTTCACCCAATGCATTCAAATGGATTAATGGGACCATGAGATTATAAAGGTAAAACCTCTTAAATCATTCTAAAGTCAGTTTTAAGCAGAAACTAGGCCATTTTAAGCAGAAACTCAGCGAAACTCTGTGACACCTTGAAATGACTGACGCGCAGTGAATGCGTTAGCTAGCAGCTCATTTAGCTGCGGCACTCTGATCGCTTCTGCTGCTTTTTATGATTAAATAATGCTGAATTTATGTGAAAATGATTGTTGTACAAAAGCTTCAGATATCTGTCGCTGAGATAGATGACTGGAGTGCAGTTTGAAGCAGAAACAAGGTTTTAATCCATGAACCCCCGCTAATGATACATATGCAGATGCAAAAGGCATTTTTGAGGGGGGGGTGGGGGAGCGTTCTGTCAGAGACACGGCATTCATCCATCATGCCATCAGTGGGCCTGTCACTCCAGCAGTTTATTCCAAAATGCGGACTGCAGTGTGCTGCATCAGCTTCAGGCATGGCATCTTCTTGTCAGTCCAGCACACTGTGGGTTGCAGTTGTCTGTCTTGTGAAATGTCGATGGTGCCTCGGACAGAGAGAAAAAGGAGCAGAATCAGTCGACTGGAAAAATTACACCTAAGGTATAGTTCATCAGGACTAAATTGACAGGAAAGCAGAGAGAATACCAAGGTAATTCCCAGCTGCTAGCCCTAAGCTTCACTAACAGACCCCCAATTTAGATGAAGTGACACCACGAACAGGACAGCTTTAAAGTTCTTTTTCAACAGTTTAAAAGGGTTATAAATCTCATATTATCTTATTTGTAAACTTATTCTAAACAACAATTCTACACTCAGTTTAATTCATATTAAACTGTATAGCTGTCAAGAATTAGTTTGGAATAGTTTTATAAACCAAATTAATATTTATTTTAGAGTGTGGTCTGGACTGTCAAAATATTTTTCCAAATGACTCCTTTCTGAGAAAATATCTTTATTACCATTTTATGACATTAAGAATAAGTTAATTGATATGGAAACCACTCATTATAATCCATTTAAATATTCATTAGTTTTCATGTTTAGAAGTAATGCAATATTCTTGCAGAACTGACTGTGAAATGCATATTGCTTTCATTCATGGTGTACAATGTGTCAAAAATATTGTTTGTGAATTTCATCAACAACTTATGAATTTAATGATGCATTAATATTAGCGTACTGTCTTCTTTTGATAATGACTTTTCTCGAACCGGACTTGCTACTAATTAGCGTGCTATTGCTTCTTTAAGTAGGTCCTTGCTAATTTAAGTGGACATCTGCCATTAAATCGTTTATTGGTAATTGCAGTCAATGTTCACTGACCTTGGTTCCAACTTTTGGTTGATATATTTGAGTCAGTGTCCACCCACTATGACAGGACCTCACCGTTGGGGAGAATTAATTTAAAGTATGAGTCAGTGTGTCACTCTCATTTCAGCTCTGAATCTTAATTTATTGGGAAAGTCCATTCTGTGAGGTATTAATCTTAATTATGGCTTTTACAACGCAGTGTTGGCTTCCCGTCTCAAATGACCCATACGTTATGGTTGCTCTCTGAATCGTTGTAGAGTACCCGAGCTCTTACCCTTCTGTAAAAAGGACATAGGCTGTGTCGCATTGACATTGGATGTAAAAGTGATGTAAATTTCAAAACTGCTTCTGCTTTTTAATTTTATTTTTTTTAACACTGGTACTAACAGCATGGCAATTTTGGACAATTTATACCTTTTGGTGACTATGGTGGTATTTCTGTATTTGTTATTCTGTAGTTATGCTGAAACCTGTATTTAGTAATTTATAGTTGAGTGCACATCTGTTTATTGTCATAACAGCCACATCAGGAGTGACACTTCAGGCAGCAGTTTACGTGGACAACTACAGTGTGTGGTTGCATAATAGGTGTAAACATGGACTGCAGGCACGTATATTACAACATGTCTGTAAATGTTGTTTGCCTTGCAGAGTGTCGCCACAGCAGATTCAATACAGACCCAATTTGGGATTTGGCATAAGTTTTATGGCAGATGCCCTTCCTGATGCATCTCCAGGTGTAATGCAGTTTTTGATGAAATCTGTTGTTTTGGGTCAGTTTGACTCAAAAGATATTTATAATATTGAAAGTTAGGGTGAATTAACCACTCAAAGTGCTCAAAACTGCAACCAATAATTGATTAATTAACTGTAAATATATTCAAGGGCTATTTCAATAATTTTAGCCAAAGTCATTTAAAAAAAATCTAATTTTCTGGCTCCATTTTTTGAAATGTAAATACTTTCTGGTTTATTTTGCAAGCTTCTTTACTCCTCTCTGGCAGTATAGTGAATATATTTGGGCTGTGAACAAAACAAGACACTTGAAGGCATCATCCTGGGCTCTGGAACTGACATTTTTCACCATTTTCTCACATTTTATGCACGTTGACATGTAATAGAGAAAATCACTGATCAGCTGATCAATAACGAAAATAGTTAGTAGCTGTAGCCCCAGTATTAATGAGTTTTTTTTAATTGAGAATTATTCTATAAAAGTCACAAAATTAAAAAAAAAAACAGCACTTAAGACTTTAAGACCTTTTTCCTCACCTAATAGCCCAAAACCATAAAGATCATCAAATATTTATAAGACTGAGATAAATTGTTAAAATGTTTAATTTGACGTGCTAAAACCAGTGAGTGAGTGCCAATTTTGATCACAGAAAGTTACTACCATATTTAATGATGTGTAAGTTGCAGCTTTTTGAGCTTTCCTGTGGTAATCCTGTCAAAATCAACCCCTATAAAATTTGATTATCAGCCTTTTATTTCAGTACTTTCTACGACGCTGTCAGTATGTTTGCTGCATTTGCATGTAATTTCTGCCCTTTGTATACACAAGACATTCTCCCATAAGCAAATGAGGACCTACAGTATTCTCTTGTAACACTTGCATTTGAGGTCAACCCATCATTGCATGATTTGTCTGTCAAATGTCCATCTTCAGTTGACCTGATTTACGGCGGTAAATACTGTGCAGTTTCAGATGTTGTTAGTCCAAACAGCGTCACGGGTGTTTTTAGATTTTAGAAGAGCCTTTATTGTCATTGTACATATATACATACATACATACATGCGTACATACAATGAAATTTGTCCTCTGCATTTAACCCCATCTTAATTACAGTTAAACACAATCCAACCACTAGGAGCAGTGGGCAGCCACAGTCCGGCGCTCGGGGACCAACTCCAGATGTAGAGACGCTGCTTTGGTCAGGGGCAGAGAAAGGAGCAGACCCAAAATAAGTATGTTTTAATTGTGGGAGGAAACCTACACAGACATGAGGAGAACATGCAAACTACACACAGAAAGGACAGGAAGCGATCCCACGATCTTCTTGCCGTGAGGCACCAGTGCTAACCACTAATCCATCGTGCTGCCCGTTTGTGGGGTAGCTGCTGTGGTTGTTGTTTGTGATGCATTACCATGCCAAAAAGGGAAGATTATGAGCAAGGTATATGTCGAGCACCAGGGATTGGCAGGCCTCCAGGGGATTCTGTAGGTGTGTCTGCAGCGTCCCATATTGTAAATTTGTCTAGTGTCACACACCTCAGTTGTCAGGACTGTATGCCAGATTATCACAGCAGTTTCCTTTCATCTGTTTGTGACCAGCTGTACAAAGGAAGTCAGGGCATGCAGAATGTCTGGCCTGTTACAGCCAGCAGAGACCGGTGATATCAAGAGCATGCAAGGTCAACACCATTGGGAAGCACCTGATTATTATTATAAATTTTTTTGTGTTTAAGTTCATGTTTTAGCTTCAGGTTAAGTGGTATTAGCTGTTAACTTAACCTTCGCCTTGGTTTGTTTTATTTCAGGCAGGAGACTATGAAATGGAACGGCTGGGGATACAGTGACTCAAAATTTCTCTTCAATAAGAGAGGTCAAGCAGAATTTACGGGTAGAAGGTACAGTATAACACCACTTCACTACTCTGTTAGGCTACATATGTTTGTCTGTTGATTGATCAGGTCAATAAGTAGATCTCTTTTACAGATGATGGCCTTTTTATTTATTTATTTTAAATCTTGTGGCTGAGGTTATCCACAGGGCATTATTGTGTCTGCCCCACTTTTGAAATCAGTTTCTGCTGCCCTCAGAATAATGTGGTGCTACTGCCACCTAGTGTTTGGCAGTTGCTGTGCTCATTGTCATGAAGAGGTCGCTGAATGTGTTTTTTCTACTTTGCTAAACTCTGGTCCTTGGAATAACCTGTCACAGAGCCATGCTGGTGAAAAACGAAATATGTTGTTAATTATGCCGCTGAGGTTCTTTGAAGTACAAAATTTAACTTTGAAATATGTTTAATGTCTCTCTTTTTTAACACCTTAATCTGTAACCGCCGTGAGAAAAGCAAAGCTAAAGATGGATTTGTTTTTGTTAATTGATTTATTGCTTAAGAATAGATGGGCTTGCCTGTCAGTTTCTAAGCAAATTCAAATTTCAAATTTATTAATTTATATAGGGCCAATTCACGACAGGGTCGCCTCAAGGTGCGTCACACAACACAACTCAAAAAAGCAAAACAAAATGAATTAAAAGATTAAAAAAAACACAGTAAAAGAATAAAAACATAAATCAGTAAAAAGAATAAAAGAAGACACACAATAACATAAAATACTAGCGATAAAACATCTCTAATGTGGAGGTCAAAAGACAACGTAGGATCAAGAATTACCCCAAGGTTCCTCACTTCGTCTGTATGATGTATAACACACACGCACAGGGGCTGTTGCAGTTTGAGTCTAATGTAGTCAGAGTGATGGTTCCACCTGTGCAGGATGTTCTACACTGAATGCTTTCCTTTTGTGCAGGTGCTTGCATAAACTGCATAGCAGAGCTGGTGTTCTCTGCCTTCTCTGCGCTCTTTGTGACAAAGGCTATATAGTGTGTTTAATGGTCTCATGGACAAAGGCAGAGTACAGTTTCCTGGTGGGCCGGCCAAGTCTGTGCCAACAGCTCCATTATGCAAGTTTCGAACGGGCGATCATACAAACGGCACTTTCTGCAGTGCTGCCTGCTCAATAGCCTCACCAGTATCAAACCACTCTTCTTTTTAGACACAGATTTCCAAACAAAATTTAGTCATGCCTTTAAACTCTTCTGAAGGTGCTTGACTGGTTTGATCTCAGTTCTCCTCAGCAAACCCATGATGTTGTTTCAAGTTGTAAGTTGATCAGTATTTTTGGTTTCAATAGACCGTTTTAATGCTTTTTGTTAGTGGTGTGTGTGTGTGTTTTTAAGCTTTTAATACATGCATGCATGGATGAACCTATTTTCACAAAATGCGTCTGATCCAGGACATCCCTTTTTAAATTTTGAGGTTTCAATCTCCGCCAAACTTTGGACATATTACTTAAAATAGTACGGTGTATACATTTATACTCAAGGTTGGGTAGGATTACTTTGAAATGTAATCCAAAAGTAATCAGATTACAAGTAATCCAAATCTATGTACATACATACATGTAATCCACATGTATTATTTCAAAGTAATCCTACCCAACCTTGTTTATACTGTAATACTGAGCTTGGTTCTCCAACTTCTCTCGCTCTCAGCACTGCTGCATCACAGAGCACCCAAAATTGTCACAATAATAACTGATAGTTTTCCTTTGTTTGAAATAGGTTTCTTAGGAGCAAGAGAATGGATGACAGATGACAAAAGGCCTATGGGATTTCATCTTTCTTTATAATTCACTCTTTGCCATGATGCATAGTGTTTTTGTCCTATAAAATAGGTGTATTTTCAGTCTTCTGGCCACACAAGATTCATTGCCAAGAGCAGCCATATTTGATTTTGCTGTTGGGGTTTCTCCATGACATAATCAGGGATTCTCCTAGCATTTACTCCCTTGAGAGGGAACAGTTGGAGCTGTATTTGAAGACTGTCATTTACAATAGCAGGCGCAGAACCAAACCAAATGCTGTTCTGTTTCTTAATAGTTCTTCTATGTTGGGATGTTTGGTGTATTGATTAATCTACAAAACCTTTTTGCTCATCTTCTTGTTCTTTTCTTTTTGTAGTTGCTGTTATGAGTGCATATATATGTGTTTATGGCAACTCATGCTAGGGGTGGGTGTTTATAAGCTGTTGCTTCAGCCCACACCTTTTTGGCCACACACAACTGGGAAATTGTTTTGAGGTTTTGTTTGCTTTCTTTTTTCATTGTTTAGTCTTGAGAGATTTCTTTAAGTTTGTGTGTGTGTGTGTGTGTGTGTGTGTGCCAAATAAAAATTCAAATTCAATTGCAACATACAGTGTTCAATTAAATCAAGGTTGTTGTTGTTGTTGTTGTTGTTGTTTTTTCTTCTTCTTCTTTCAGTGTCACAGTGATGAGTGCCAACATGCTCATTTTAAAAGTGCAAAGCTCTAAAAGATAAAAATGTATACATCAGTATGTAACATTTTTCACCTTTTAAAATACAAGTAAGTCCCTTCAGCTGCTTCTTTGTTTTGGCATTGCCACAGCAGATTTAAGGTGTCTCTGTATGTTGATTTGACACAAGTTTTATGCCGGGTGCCCTTCCTGACGCAACTCCACATTACATGAAGAATGGGCAGGGGTGGGTTTTGAACCACGAACCTTCCATACAGGAAACGAGTGCACTTAATCGCATGGCCACCAAGTGATAAAGATACAAGATTTCTTTAGGGTGACCTGTAGTTTCTAAGAAAAGATGCCTGAATTTAATTACTTAAAAAAAATCATAATTTTGATGATCAGTACTCTGTGTAAGCTTGATCCTGTCAGACCTCAGAAGCTAAGCAGAGTAGTTCCTGGTTAGTACTTGGAAGGGAACCTCTTAGGAAGATCAGGGGCTGTTGTTTTCTCCAAGGTGAAACTGCAGTTTGTGTTCAGGAAGGGCATTAAGCGTACAACTTGTACCAAATCCCGATGCTGTTCTGTGCTGGATCTGCTGTAGCAACTCTGAGCAAACTGGGGCAGCTGAAAGACAAATAACATGATCAATAGCTGTTTTTGTGTTTTATGGTCGGGCTGTTCACCTGTAACTTGATGATTGGTTCATTTCTTTAAAGAAAATTATGAGGAGACTGGCATTTGATTTGTGTTGGAACAGGAACATTTGTGCAGTTAAAATTAAGATTTTCTGTTCATCCATTGGCCCTTAGTGGAGGTATGCATGCTAATGAGTGCTGCTACTTTTGTTGTCTTATAATACAATACAGGTATCGGCTGAGTGGTTTGATTATCCCTGGACTGAAAGATTGGATGGAAAACACATTTGGAGCCAGTCTGCAGCATAAAACCTCAGCAGCAGTAAGTGTGATGGATGTTTATTTTGTTGTCATCTGTGAAGTGTTTTGTACTAAATGACATCTACCAACACCACAGTGGCTTGTTTTTGTTTCAGCCCGTTCTGAATAGCAGTGCTGTGCAGCCTCCCAACCTGAACGAGGGCTTCATGGAGGATCTGAAATCCACACGTATCCCCTTCTCTCATGAAGCAGAGGACCGGGTGTTCCGTGCCCATGGTAAGATGTAAAGGCATGCTGGTGAAAATTCCTACCTTCATGCCTGTATTATTTCCAGCTGGTGCATTATGAGCATGGCGTTTAATCTTCTCAGCAGTATGTTTTTGATGATCACCTTTAACTTTCTGTGGGCTGCTGCTGTCATGTTCTTGTATTTTCTTCCAGGTCATTGCCTACATGAGATCTTTGCTCTACGAGAAGGGAACGTTGGTCGCGTTCCAGATCTGGTGGTATGGCCGAGTGAGTTCAGAAACTGTGTAAACTCTGTTTTTATTGCTCTGATTTTCTCCTCCCACATAGCACAGCTGATACCCTCTCCTGGTTTAGGTGATTTAAAGGGTTAATCTCTGCAGAGGCAGTGATATTAATATGTATGAGTGGAAGCTTAATAAGAAGTGTCAGGGGGAGGCAGGTTGACACGCGATACTCTGCCGCCTGCGCATTCCTGCACGGCACACCCGTGAGTTATGAGTCTGAGATTGGTTTGCTGTTGTTGCGGCTGGCACGATTTTATCATGCAAATCAGTGCTGACTGATAGTTGAAAGTTGATTAGCAACCTCCCAAATGGGCAACAAATCACACCCAAGTGTGAGAGCATCATGCTTCCACAGCAATATGGAGCTTTTATTTATTTATTTTCTTGCTCCACAAATAGTCATTTACTGTATATTGAATTGTAAATTAAATGTAATTTGCATTCCTCAGCTGCCCGTCCAGGTTAGGTTGTGTTGACTCTTACAATTGGGAGATTAAAGCTGTGTCTATTTTTGTAGGGAACTATCAAAATGCAGGCGGTCCTCCTTGACAGTTCTACTCTTCTCACTGGTTTAGTACTCATTGATTCAGCATGTCCCACCACAAAGAGCACAGCTTCACATTGTGACTCTGCCTGAGGAATGTCCCGAGCCATCAGGCCACACAGACTCAGTCATCTTCTCCCTGCTCTAATGGCTCAGAGTCTTCTGGACATTCCCAGTACTGAGTGCCATTCCTTTGTAGCTGTTACTATAAAACAAAAAGATGGTGAAATGGAAGCATTTCCTCTTTGTTATGCCTCTAATATTTAAACTTATGTCCTATAACTTTACAGACTGCCACAATGATGTCATGAAAATTGTGGAACATGCCTGCAAACACAATGTGTGTTTGATACCATATGGAGGTGGGTCATCAAATCATATCGGTGCCTCTTTACCCATTATGTATTTATATACATGCCGCTAGATGCATATTCATATTTAATGTTTTCTCATGCTGCAGAATTATGAAGTGCAGGTTTGATTATATTATGCAATAGCCTGAAAACTTTGAATAGCCTCCCAGTACTACTGTTCTTGTTGAATGTTTAATGATATTTGATCATCTCACATTATGCGAGTAGATGTTGTGCAGAATTTCATGTCTTGTTGTGGGATTTGATGTGTACCGGAGCAACAGGAAAAAAAGAAAATGAGGGTTTGAAGCTACAGTGCATGGGACCTAGGGATGTTTATTAGCTAAAATGAAATATACCATTTATAACCATCTGTTCATTAGTGTGTATAATTACCTGCAACAACAAATCACTGTTTTCATACTCATAGAATTCTTTAGTCACTTCGTAATGATTGCACTGTATATATTGTTTGTTTACTGCAGACATTTAAACATATTGCTGTGCCCCTGTCAGTGTTTTCTGAAAGGAGAAGTCAAATTTCTAAGCTGCAGTTTTTGCACGAGTGGTCATAACAGACAGGAATGTCTGTACAAACATTTTACCTGTCGGTTTTTGTCTCCTTTTCTCAGGAGGGACAAGTGTGTCAAGTGCTCTGGAGTGCCCTCAAGAGGAAGCCCGCTGCATTGTTTCTTTAGATACCTCACAGATGGTAGGCCATAAAAGACTGATGTTTGTCCACGTCAAATATGTCTGTAATTTAATAAGGAAAGCACAACCTGATGCACAGTCATAAGAAATGTGATGCAGTGTACCTACGGGGGGCAAAAAAACAAACATTTTAGTGAAAACGGAGGCTACCATGTACCTTAACAGTTACATAAGTTTTATAAAATTTAGTTCTGAATAAGAACAAAAATGTGAAAACTTTATGAGTAAATGCATATAATAATTGCAGACGTTCATGCTGGTTATATGGTCACAAATATAGGTTTACCATGACATGTTAGTGGAGCCGTAAAACAGATATTTGTGACTGTATAACAGCATGAACGTCCGCAAATCATCAGACACAAGGGGGTTATTCCCTTTCTAATGGTTTATTTTTCTGTAGGTAATTTGGTCGGCGAGGCTTACCGTCAAGCCAAGGCGGCGTCGGTCCAACAGCTGTCAGGGCGCGGAGTAATCGATCAAACGTGAAAATCCATCAAATGTGAAACAGTAATTCTGTAACAGAATCCATATCAATACTTTCGTATGGTAGCTTAAATTCACCCATTTCGGCGGCGGTATGTGACTTTCTCTTGCTGTCAGCTAACAGCTAGCAGACGCGCACAGCCGGTGTTCTGTCGAATTGTATCTCATCGCATAAATCGACAGTTCCACGTCCCGACTCGATTGCGCATGCATGCACAGTTGCATGGAGGACAGGAATGGCATTCAACTGGGGTGACATCTCATCAGAACAGCGGTCAGGATGCGGATTAATACATCTAAATGTAAAACAGTCAAATATTTTGACACCGTTACCCAGATAATATACGGTCTGAAATCTCACACGCTTAACCAATCAGATTCATTGAGGAAAAAAATGTAATTGGATTAGAATGAAAAATTTACACATTGTAATTAATACAGTGAAGTCTTTTGATGTAGGAACATTTGGAGATTGTATATTAAATGCTGGCCAAGCAGTAATGGAGGTCAATGCCACAGACACCAGTGGTTAGATTTCTGTGTGACTGGTCAGAGGTAGGAGCCTCTGGAAGAAGCATATGAAAACAGTGGTACCGGTAGAACAATGGTGTCCAAAGACATTCCATACAGGGCCAAGGCACTGCAGGGTTTCTTTGCAACCACTGACTCCACCAGGTGGTTTCAATGATGAACTCATCCCATCTGCTCAACATGATGTTAATCAGTGAAATCACCTGGCGGAGTCAGTGGTCGTAAAGAAAACCTGCACCCTCTTGGCCCTTTCTGGAACGTCTTTGGATACCACTGGGTTAGAACATAAACTTCACTACCCCTTGAGAATAACTGACAAAAAATGTGAAATGGTATCTTTGAGATAAGGGGTATGGCATCTGCCCTGTAACCCAGATGAGAGGTTTATGTACACTTGGAGCGGGTTGTTCAGTTGAGTTTAAAGGGGAAGAAACAGGCAGTCATCTTTTTCCCTTTCACGCTTATGCACACGGTTACCTTCAGTATGTGAATGTTTGGTTGGAAAGACAAGTTTGTAATTATAGGTGTACTGATTAACAATACAAATCAAAAATTAATTTTAAAAGTTATTGATACAAACCCCTAAATTGCTGTAATTTGTTTTTAAATGTAATAAATCTGTTAAATTAAACTTGTCACTTCTGCTTCCCCATTTTCAAACTTTCAAAAATTCATAACATGGCAGGATTCTTTTGCTAGACTGGTCACAGGACTGTTCAAAACAATATCAACTTGTACAATAATGATAGGAGGTATAACGGTCAAATATACCTGTTTGACCTTTATGTTCAGTTCACGGATTTTTATATATATATATATATATATATATATATATATATATATATATATATAGTAACACCGGTTCAAAATGGAAAAGCTATGCAATGTGAACAACTGTTAGCTTCTTCTAGGTTTCTTCTACTGTGCGTGATGCTGCCCCCAGTGGTGAACAGGGGCTGCATTGCCGTAGCAAAAAAAACCTGAAGAAGGTCCCTAGTTTTTCATGTATTTGAAGACAAGCAGTGCCACTTTTGGCTTATGCTACTTTATCATGGACAGTGGATGTTAGAGAAATGTATCAGATTGTTCAATAATAATAATAAATTGTTCATCGTATAAGGGAACAATAACGTGCCTGTTCCTAACATAAGTTCCGCAAGTGTGCATAAACTAGAAGGAATATTTAGTGTAACAGAATACACATCAACAGGTTTGGTGTTGGCATAACACATACAGCTGTGCTTTTCTATGTTGTCGAGTCCTGCAATTGTATAATGGGTCATTATTTTCTTGGATGACCACAATAAAGCATGACAGAATTTATGTTGTCATAAACTGTGTTTGTCAGCATGTTTACACAGAATATTTATGACCTCATGAGTCATATTTTGTTTGTTTGTGGTGTCCACCCACCACAGAACCGTATCCTGTGGATAGACGAGAAAAATTTAACGGCCCATGTGGAAGCTGGCATCGTCGGACAGGATTTGGAGAGATTGGTGAGTTGGGCTCATTCATATTCATCCACCAGTAAGAGTTTACTGTAACATACTGTGCAAGTGATAAAGCTGTGTGCCTATTTGCACAGCGTTTGCCATGCTCAATCACCTTGTTTTCAATGCTCAGAAGGTCTGACATGTTCAGTAAAGAGTTTCACGCAGGAGTTGAGTGCTGAAGGGTAGAGATTAGAGAGTTAGGTGCCGGTCATGAGCAGATGGCGCCATCAACCTAATTCAGAAAAATGGCGAAGGAGCGAGCATTTGATGTAGAGGAACACGTGGGCTGCATTTAAAGCAGACTTCACCTCTGTATTTAGTCGGGACCATTTTGATGGAGCAGATGGTCATGCATTATAAACTGCCTTCCAGGGTAGTGCTGTGATAAAACTTTACCCATGTGTAGTGATGAGTTTTTCTGGTGGGGTTTGCTGCAGCACTTTGAGGTGCTTTTTTATTATTATTTTTATTATTATTCCTATTAAATGTTCCACCTAGAGACACAGTCTTTCTGCAGTGGGTTGCCTTGAGGAGAATACGTGTTCTTAATGATCAACACATTCTCAAACTCTGTGGGTTGGTGCATCTTATAGTTTGCTCCTGAGGTCTTGTTTGTGTGACACTCAACAACCCCCCAAAGCGATAAGTCTCTGCTGTGATGCACAAGATGCCAATTATGCAGTATGGTGTTTTTCTGTCACTTAAATTTTTACTTGTTTTTTTTTTTTTCAAATCTGTTAAAGTGAGAAAAATCTATACATTTTATACGTTGTCACTGATCCAGTTGACCACTGGTCAATGCATAGATTTTTCTTTGTGTTTTCATTTTTCTCTTCTGCTTCCCGGGTGTGTATTTAGACTGTTGTAAAAATGTGATATTAAGCAGCCACAATAACAGCATTGAAACACTTTTATTTGTTTTTGCTTCTATTAAAACACTCTTATGAGGTGCAACAACAAATTGCCCCCCCCCCCCCCCTTTTTTTTGGCAGCTTAATGAGAGTGGCTATTGTACCGGACATGAGCCCGATTCCATGGAGTTCAGCTCCCTGGGTGGATGGGTGGCAACTAGAGCATCAGGAATGAAGAAGAACATCTACGGCAACATTGAAGACCTGGTGGGTCGTCTTCTTGCTAATATTGCTGATGACTAAGGAATGACATTATACAGTTTTTCAAGAAACAACAAGAAAAATAAGCAAATGGGGAGTGACAAGAGGTCATAGGTTATTCAGTAACTCAAACATAAATAAGGCATAAATAAGGAATAAAATGGAAATAAGATGCACAAATGTACTCCGTATACACAGATATACAATTGTATGTAATTGACCTATGTAAATTCAGACTTGAAGTAAATTAACCATTTTCTCTACACTTTTTTCCCCAGCTCGATTGTAATCATACGGAGAAGGTCACCTGCTCAAGGGCATGCAAGTGTTTAACAATCTTGATAAAAAGACTAGCTGTAGGGCAGTTTTTGTGTTGCCAGCATTTTGTAACGGCCTTCTTACTAGCTGTTAGAAAAATGTACCAATCCTCCTTACTTACCCCATCTGCAATATTACCCAAAAATAAAGAAATAAATATTGTACAAATGTTGAAAACTAGGATTTCTTTTTTTAATTATTGCTGCTACCTCATCTTAGAAAGTTAAAATTGAGGACAAGTGAAAAACATGTGCATGGTCAACCAAAATCCTGCCACTCCCAACAATTTAGTTGAGTACCTGCCTTTTTTTTTTTTTTTTTTCTTTTGATGTCTGTTTTGGGATTCAGGGATATTCAGGCATAACGGCCATGAAAATGGTTAAACTGTGATTCTGTTGCGTGAACCATCAAACGTTTGCTCTGCTGGCTTCTTTAAGCCTTAATGATTAATTAAACATAGCTGCGCAGTTGTTAAATGTGAAACTATAGATGGTTTTCAGTCACGTGACCAATTTGCTCCAGTCTCTATCGTGGATTACTACGTGGCTGGTGCGTGAAAGAAAGTAGAGAGAATGAAAGATCATTACGAGGCTTTAAACCCTCGAGATAAAGCTGTTTATTGTGATCGATGTGTAACAGTTGGTTCAGTGGATCCGTATGTTGTACCGGATTGTGAATTTAATAACGATGTAATGAAGTGTCCGGCACTTTCACAGCGTAAGCTTACTATGGCCAGAACCAAGCAGACCACCCGTGAATCCACCAGAGGAAAAGCTCAGAGGAAGCAGCTCGCTATCAAAGCCGCCTGGAAGAGCGCTCTGGCTACCTTCGGCATAAAGAAGCCTCACCGTTACAGGCCCGGCACCGTGGTGCTGCGAGAGATCCGCCGGTACCAGCAATCCACCGAGCTGCAGATCTACAAGCTGCCACCCAGGTCAGCCTTGCTGGCCTCCTGCAGAGCATCACAGTGGAGGTCTGAAAGCGGCGGTCGATCTCGAAGTCCTGAGCGATTTCTCTCACCAGGCGCTGGAATCAGCAACTCGGTGGATTTCTGGTAGCGGCGGATCTCTCTCAGCGCCAAGTAGTCGGAACGCTCTTCCAGGCGAGTTTAGATTTAGGGGCGGTCTGCTTGGTTCTGGCTATATTAAAGCTTCTTTCAGATCTGCTCTGCCTATTCTGCTGAGCCAGGACTCTCTGTGTCGCTTAGAAAGCTCGTAACACTCCACTGCTTGATGCACAATAACTGCTGGTAGCCTGTAAAATGAGTGACCTGCCTCATTTTTATCACCTCTGTTTGAACAACCGACAACAGCACAAAAGTTAACCATTGTTGAAGCTTCTGTAATTGTTCGCCAACTGCACGTAGCGTATCACAGCAGCCACCGCGTCGTAATCCACAATGGCCGCGGGGCGCAAAATCACGTGACCGATCCGTCACATGAAAACCCTCTATAAGTGGGGTCTGTCTGCTTGTGAATGACAGCTGGTGCAGGCACTACACCGTGAGGGAGACCACGTGTACATCGGATGTAGAACTACTGTGTCTGTCACTGAGGCCCTTCTATCTCCCGAGGGAGTTTGGGAATATAATTATTTGCGTTATGTTCCACCCAGCGGGAATGCAGCAAGAGCAGCAAGCCTTATAGCCGAATGCATTCATAAACAGCTGCAACGTACACCGGCAGCTCCAGTGTCTGTTTTAGGAGACTTTAATGATTGCAAACTAGAACCATCCCTCCCTGGTTTTCAACAATATGTAAAATGTGACACACGTGGAAACAAAGTGTTGGACAAATGCTATGGCAATGTGAAAAATGGTTACACTGCCAAATCAAAGCCCCTGCTCTTAAATTCGGACCATAATACTGTCCAGCTGATCCCGCTTTATAAGACCGCTCTCAAAAGGAGCAAGCCACAAACAAAAAGTGACTTTATGGGACAGAGACAATATGGAGACGCTTAAAGGATCTTTTCTTTGCACTAATTGGGAAATATTCCATGAAATGGAAATAAATGAAGCCACCAAAACAATAACAGATTACATTAAATTTTGTGTAGACAGTGTTATGAGCAAGAAAGAAGTTACAGTGTATCCAAACAATAAGCCGTATATAACTAAACAGGTGAAAGAGTGTATCAACAGGAAAAAAAAAAATCATTTAAGAACAAAGACAGAATGAGTGTGAAAGCGGTACAAAGAGAACTTAATACATTGCTGGAAAAGGCCAGGATACTACACAGGGAAACTATTGAGAAGAACTTTAGAGAATCAGACACTAAAAGGCTGTGGGATAACATCAAGACAATAACAAACATGAACCCAGCTAAAAAGACACTTGCAACAAATGATGACCACAGAAAAGCAAATGAGCTAAATGACTTTTTTTTTTGAGGTTTGAAATACAAGATTTTTCGGATGATTGTAAGAATACTTTGGAGAACCTTCCTGCTGACCAAAATACCAGGATTGTAATTGACCCACGGAGAGTCCGATCAATCTTTAAGAAGGTGTCCACAAAAAAATCCACCGGTCGAGACGGTATCTCGGCAATGGTCATAAAAGCATGTGCAGACATGTGTCCTGTCTTCCAGCAGTCTGTAGACCTTCATACTGTACCAACTCTCTGGAAAAGATCCATTATTGTTCCAATTGCCAAAAAATCATGTTCATCTGAAAACAACAACTATAGGCCAATAGCTTTAACATCTGTTGTAAGCAAGTGCTTCGAAAAGATTATGCTATCTTGTCTCAATACGGACATCAGTCCTGTACTCGACCCATTCCAATTTGCTTATAGGCAGGGTAGAGGCACTGATGATGCCATCAACAGCTTAACCCACCTTTCACTTAAGCACTTCATATGCACGGATTTTACTGGTTGATTTCAGTTCAGCCTTTAATACATTACAACCATACCTGTTGCTGTCTAAGCTAAAAGAAATCAATGTCAACCCATTTTTAATTAGATGGTACCATTCTTTTTTTTAACTAATAGACTACAACAAGTCAGAGTTAACCGAGCTCTTTCGGTACTCAAACCATCAAGCACAGGTGTACCACAAGGCTGTGTTAGTTCTCCTGTCCTCTTCACTCTCTATAACAATAACTGTACAAATAACTATTGTAATAACTTTGTTTTTAAATTTTCTGATGACACAGCCATTTTGAGCCTACTGCACAAAGATTCAAGTCCAACAAAGTATTTCTCTGAAGTGAAACACTTTGTGCAGTGGTGTGATGACAACCACTTGGTTTTAAATGCTAACAAACCAAGGAAATGGTTCTGGACCCAAGGACTGTTGGGGACCATACTCCTGTGGTCATACATGGTACTCCTATTGACCAGGTCAGCTCATACAAGTGGCGGCACATAGACAACACTCTCAGCTGGACTGTACATGTGGATAGTCTGTGTTCTCGACTCCATCAGAGACTCTACTTCCTCAGCAGACTTCGTTTGTATGGAGTCAATCAAAAAATAATGTTGTTTTACCAGGCAGTTCTAGAGAGCCTAATCAGATATGGCATGACTGCCTGGTACGGCAACCTCTCTGTACAACTTAAAACAAAACTTAACAGACAAATTGACAATGCAATGAAGATAATTGGAAAGAAACAATATCAGTCCCTCAGTTCACTCTATGAAGAGTCTGTTCTGAAAGCAGCTCAGAGGATATTGACGGACACAGCTCATGTCCTCCACACAGAGTACACTCTCCTTCCCTCTGGGAGAAGATATAGAGTCCCTCGGAGCAGACTGAATAGACTCAAAACCTCATTCGTCCCCACGTCTATTAAATTGCTAAACAATAATGTCTAAAACTGGAATTGTGCAACACTTATGGTGTTTCTCTTGATTTCCTGTCATGTTAATTTGTTATAGATGTGGCTGTGTTTCTATTTGTATTTGTTTGTTTTCCTTTTGTAAAGGCACTTAGCATGAGTCCAAGACAAATTTCCCTAAGGGGATAATAAAGTGTATCGTATCGTAAGCCTTTTTCATGAAGTTTTATTTATTTATTTTGAAATCCACTTTGAAAGAGCAGACTCGCAAAATTCAGTAATGCAATATATATATATCACTGTACAAAAAGTGAAAAATACTGCAACACTAATTTCAGAACATACAAGGCAAAAAAAAAAGGTTTGTTTCCGGTTACACCTCATAGGGGAAGCGGAGGGAAGAGGGGTCATTTGGTCAGTTTTTATTTGTTTTCTTTATTTTATACACCCATCACCTTGGTAAATATCATCAGCTCATCTGTGTATACAATGCAGAGATGTTCTGGGTGTGCACAGCTTTAATGCATCATTTTCACAAAAAGACTCATTGAATTACAGTGTTGTCCAGCAGCGATTTCTGCTAATCGCTCACTGACCTGTATGCTCCCCCATCAGCAAACCTAGTAGTAGAGCTTTGGTTTGAATGATGGGTGGGGCACCTCAAACACTTGTTCATCTTATAATGCCCAGGGAAAAGGCCACACTGTCTTTAGTTCAGTTGCATAATACATGAATGCATTTTTGGACAATCGCAAGTGTCTTTCAGCACAGTTTGTACAGAAAGACTTATTCTAGCACATACCTAAACCAGTAGAAGCGTGGCTTCCATGTCAAATTGCTGTGCTAGCAAAAAAACACGCATTCAGATTGACCTTTAGTCACACCACCATGACCACCAAATAAAAAGAAGGTAACTTTTTTTAGGCCCAGTTATAAATGATCGTTCCTCACTTCCAAAGCAGCAGTGAGTTTCTTTCCACATCACACTTTCAGCAAAAATGGATGAGTTCAGTCTTCTTTTTGTTCCTTTAAGCTAACCCTAAAACTGGTTCATATCTATGTTGCTCTGTTTATCTGTCCCCTGCAAGTTTCTAAATTGTGTGTTGTCTGAATACTGTAGGTCATCCACATAAAGATGGTGACTCCTCAAGGTGTGATTGAAAAGAGCTGTCAGGGACCACGCATGTCCACAGGGCCAGACATTCACCACTTCATTATGGGCTCTGAAGGTTCGTTAAGTTTCTGGTTGAAATTTTATTACATAGGAAATGTGTGTGCGGTGGCATTTCCTGCATGTCTGTGTGTGTGTCCACAACTCTGTGATAGATATGTAACATCAGGACACTCATTTTGGCAAAAAAAAAAAAAAAGAAAAAAAATACAGCTTTGGTGCAGATGTAATTCGGGGGTGGTTTGGTTAGGGAACACAGCAAGTGTCCTCCCCAGCCCGTGCACAGTGCCCTGTCCTTGTGATGCCCACAGAGAATACTGCCATATGCCAACCTCCCCCCTACATAATGAGGAGGTGCAGACTCTTGGCATCGCCATGTTAAACAGCTGTGGATACCAACTTTATATTTGCCCTACAAAGCTCCGCAATCTGCTCGCTGGCTGGACTGAGATCACTAATGAAATCTCCATTTGGACTTATTAGACCTGATTTCATTCGATATCAGTTTTGCAAAGTAGCAGTCAGAGGTGGCTTGTGTGGGATTCAGAAGGCTGCAAAAATTATTAATATCATCATACGCATCCAGGCCTTTCAAAGTTGCTTTGTTCCTGTCCGGTTGACTTGTTTGATCCATTACATATGTGTCAGTATAGACTGGCATAAACCAGACATAGACAAGGGTTTTGCTGACATTTGCAACTTTGGTATGTTTTCTGTTTCATCAGTTTTAGTTAATAAATTACCTGGTATGACTCAGGATGTTGTTAATAATAAGAGTAGGATTTTTTATTATTATTATTATTATTATGCTTACACATGCACTTTTCCCCCAAAGTTAAAAACCAGTTGAGAGTGCAGAGACTTGCAGCACTGTGGTTTGTTCATTGTGTCTACAGCACTGGTTCTCAACCTGGTCCTCAAGTTCCACTTAACCTACTCATTTTTCATCTCTCCCTGCTCTGTCTATTCAAGAAAATTTACACCTTGTCAAAAAGATTGTGGAAGCGAGCTTCAGTTACCACCAAAAATATTTACAGCAATTATCAATTACTGTACCCAAAGACAATTAACACACCGCTGTAAACGTTTTACCTCGTTGCTCCGGTTTCATTCAGAACTGTATTTACACAATAATGTAAATGCTAAAATAACTCCTAGAAAATTTACAAAATTAGAATTTTATTTACAGTATGTAATAATTTTCTTCAACTGTATAGTGTGGAGAAAAAAACCTGGATGACTTTTTTTTTTTTTTGCTTTCAACAAGCTGATTACTTTGAAAACATTTCAGCGCTTCATCTCACTTATTGACGCATCATAAAACAGTCAAAATGTTTCATATTATAAGTCACTAGTAACTCCCCTAGTGTAGAATTTTTGTACAAAACATAACTTTTTTTTTTTTTAGTCTTATGCTGTTCCTAAGTATGATTTTGGCATGTGTGACAGCATTGCAGCATCTTCAAGAATAAGAAGTTAGTGTTTAATGAGGAGAGCTGAGTAAGTGGAGTTTGCAGTCTTTTTAAGTGCTAGAAGAGACCGGACCAGATCACGTCTTGCATACTTCTGGGGGGCCTAATGCATGAACTAAGAGGTGACGAGGCTGTTTGATCTCATTAGAGTAATCGGTCTCCTTATCCCACCAACTCCACCTTGTAGTGTGACATTAATCCACGACAACGAAGACCCACAGCAAAATGCTCATTGTCGCTCTGCATGTTAAGTGGAAAACATCCATTTTATTAGAAATGGCTGCGAGGTTCCCAACTTCTTATTCAGGACACAGCAGCCTGGTCTCCCTATCGCAGTAACCTTAAAAGCAGCCTGAATGCAAAGTGTTTTCTTCTTCTTTACTGCAGCCAAACCCACTTAAAGGGAAGGAGAGTATCTGTGGTGAATGGTTTCACTCCTCATATGTGAATCCTCTAAAACGATGTTGCTTTTAACAGACAGCGGCAGAAAAGAAATGGTTCAAGCTGCTCTTCCTTTTTGCTGCTTTTTCTTCTGACCTTGTTCTGGCTCCCCTTTATCCTGAGATCACGTGATTCTGGCTCCACCCTCTGTTTCTTTGACTCTCACTCTGTTGCGCTCTGTCCTTTTGTGACTCCACCCTTGTTCTCTTAGTGGCTTGTAACCCCATGCGAGCTATGAGTGGGAGGAGACTGAGGATCTGTGCCGAGGCACAATAGTCCAATGGGACGCAACATGTTTCATGTTGTGTCACATTAGATGGCTCATTAACAGCCACAACATCATGCTGCTAATGGCTGGTTATATTCAGGGTGGATCTCACCCAAAATGGAAACCCTCTAACAAACACACAAAGTATTTAGGCTGGTAGCAAAAGCAGTAAGTGTAGTGTAATTGTTTTAATGAGAGCTTTTTAAAAATTGGCCGTGTGTGAGAATGTGTTTGTGGGCCTGTGATAGACTAATGTTCTGTCCAGGGTGTAACCTGCCTCACACCCTGAGAGTGCTGGGATAGACTCCATGCAGCATCACTTCCGGGAATGTCCTCTTAAAGTAGTATAGCCGTCAGCACAGCTAACTTGCAATTGCCATACTGCATAGTGTGTACACAACATGTTGGCTTCAAAACAGACAGTGGAGAATAAGTGCATTGTTTATGGATGACACAGACAGACAAACGAACGGGCATGAAGTTTCACACACTTCCAAAAGATTTTAAGCATTGTGATGGATTGAGGAAACGTGTGTAACAAACAAAATTTTAATATAACTGTGTCCGTTTTTGTCCTGTACAAATCCTTCTCTCATTTGTTAAATGTGTTCCATGGCAGCTGATGTTCGGTAAGTCCATCTGAAAGTTTCTTTGAGGGGACATGAGATGGAGAGCTTTCCCAGTTTGTTTATAGTTTTGTCCTGCACTTGTTCGTTACCTTGCCAGTGAGCGTCTGTAGCATTAGTTTTATGTGTGTTGTCTTTTCCTCTTCTGTTCTCATCCGGAAGTGCGGCGCACCCACATTTGGTGATTGTGTCCACTCATTCCATCGGTATCCCAAATTCACTGGAGAGAGATAGATTAGATTCCCCCTTTTACCAGACAAATGATTTAAATCTGTAGTATTCATCTTACTCAATCCATCACATTGTGACTGCACCTTTAAGAGGAGAAAACGGTGATTACAAGCAATCAACTGGAGGGATGCAAGTCACGAAAACATTAGGAACCAGCCGGTGATGGAGCAAATTTGTAGTGATCACTTCAGCAAAGGTGTGTTCTATTACAAATGTTCTTTTATATCATTAATTTAATTTGTTGTTGTGAATAAGATGCACTGTTCATTAACACGTCTGCTTTCATTGTACCGCAGCAGCCCCACAAAAAACATATCTGTAGGCCCACAAGCTTTAGTGATTTTTACATTTGCTGTTGATCTAAATAAATCTGGACTCACAATCAAATGTGTAACGATTTGTCCCAATTCCAAATGCAGTTAGTCACGTCATGGCTCCATTTCATGTTGGAATTTTGTACATATCAGGCAGAGTTTTCAGGCCTGATTACATGTCAGCTTGGCGAGGTGGGGTTTTTTGTTTTTCTGACAGAGCTTCCACCTCTTAACACAGTCACATAGGTTAAAACACAAGACATAATGTTGTCTGTTACAAGAATTGTTGACGCCCTTACAGTTCAAGTGCTCACAACATTGAGCTGCTCAGCTATTCTGTGGACACCCGGTGTTGTATGCATGTGTGCAAGAATGTTACTTTCAGAATCCCCAAATTCTTTTATGTTGTAACCTAACGACATAATGGAACTCTTATATGTGGCGTAATTTAGCTTGTGTGCTGAATACACTGATTAGTTAGTAAGTAAGCTGACTAAATTCTTTGGTAATGTAATTTGCAGTTATGCTGCATGAGGTTGAATGACATTAAACTATGTTTGAGGTATTCTGTCCACCTCATTTACACACATGCACAAAAGACTAGACTTATAGCACTTTAACACTGCAACACCAGCACAAACTTCAACCTCGGCTGGTGAAGACTGCAGTTAATTCAACAATGTTTAAAGTCGAAACCAAAGGTTTTGTGCAGAAGAAGTGTTTATCAGAGGACTGCTGTATTGAGTGAAGGTTTCTTTTGTTCTGGTACCTCCTTGTGGTGAAGAGAGAGAAATGTACTTGTCACTGAAATATTAAGTCTGATGCAAATTCACTACATACTGTATGGTAACCCTGAAAAAGTAATTCTGAAATGCGTGTGTGATTTACAAGTCAGACAAGCTATTTTCTGCTGAGTTTGTATTGCTTGGTAGATATTATTATACAAGATATTAATGGTGAAGCAACACGAAGTAACATTCACTAAATTGCATTGAGTGAATTTATTGTGAAGAAAATTGATTTGTAAGCGTCAGTTGTTGATCTGGTTATTGACTAACAGAGAGGTACTTCAACAGGCAGTTTTTTTTTTTTTTTTTTTAATAGCAGCAGTACCAGTTTAATCATCAATGGCACTTTGGGTCTTTAAAGTCAGCTAGACAGGTTTTCAAGGTGAAATGTGATAACTGGCTTTTGGGAGATGAGACAGTACCCTGTGAAAGGGGTATAAAGTTTTTTTTTTTGTTGTTGGAGGGGAGTGGGGTTGTCTAGTTTGTTTGTTTGTTTTTCTCTCCCTTATCCCTTCTGCTCAAAATCCCTCAAATATAATTCCCCCATTTCCCCACAGGAACCCTGGGTGTTGTTACTGAAGTAACACTTAAAATACGCCCCATGCCAGAGTACCAGAAATACGGCTCAGTGGTATTCCCAAACTTCGAGCAGGGAGTTGCCTGTCTACGAGAGGTTGCCAAACAGGTAACATGGTAATCTAATTTATTAGATCCCACCATTGTTCTCCTTAGCTCAGGCCACCAACTTGTGTGTGCTAGTTTGAAATCAGTCCAAAGGACAGATGCATCCATCTGCAAATTATTATACCCCCATCCCATTTGTGGAAAACTGAGCTAGGAACTACAAAATGAAACAAAAATCTAAAAACTGCAATATTGGTATTACCGGTGACACCTAATGGAATTCTGTGGTTTTCCATATCTGCTGTTTACTTAAAAAAAAAATCCACAAGTTACTATTTAAAAATATGTAATTTTACAGAAAGAACACAAGATGTCATAGCAAATTGAAAACTGAGAAGGTTGTCTGAGCTGTTGTCCAATGTTAAATTTATATATTTACTTTTGTCACATATTGTGCATGATATGATATTTCTTAGTCTTTAAACTGTTTCCCTTAATTGTTGCTGTTCTCGTTAGTTTTATTTCAGCAAAAGATTAAATACATACACATCTGCAAAGGGAATTTAAATGGCAGGCGTTTCGACATGGTCAGGACTAATAAAGGCTGGTCTGCTTTGTCAAACCCCCCCACCCCCGTCTCTGTAGAGATGTGCGCCAGCATCTATACGGCTCATGGATAATGAACAATTTAAGTTTGGTAAGTAATCCAACATACTACTTATACCATTAGACGTGTATTGCTTGTGCATATTTGGGATTGCTTCCGAGATATTCTTTCAGATGTGTATTAAAATTACAGCCTGGCTGATATATTAGTTGGCTGATAATATCAGCAGATATGAGCCATTTATAAACACAGCGATTATTTTAATTTTGTCTAAGAAAAAAATGATTTTAATGAATAAAAAATGAAGAGTTCAGATGCAAAACCCAGTAAGTTGTTTTTTTTTTTTTTTTTTAAGGAAAAAAAAATGCGTTTGAAAATGGAAATTTAAAGGAAACCGTATTTGGAAATGCAGACTTTCATCAATAAAATGAAAACAGTTTGTTCAAATTCTTTCATATTTTGCACACTGATGGCCCCCTTGACAGCCAAGTACATGTTGGCCTCAACTAAAAATTTATGGTTTTGGAGATACTGGGTTTTGCATTTGAACCCTTCAAATGCAGAGAAACCCTTTGGCTGTTGGAAATGGTGTAATTTCATAGCTTGACCAGCAGAAGGTGCTTTGATAGCATTGTTTACAGGGTTAAGTGTGGCTGGGATCCCCATTACCCCTTGGTCAGATTAACTACAAGAGACTGAAGCAAAGTGACCATTCGTTTTCAATCAGAGTGGACCTTTCACAGCAACAAGAGGCAAGTGGTTGCTATGTCGCCAGCTAGACAGGGCCAGAATAGACAAGAACTTTGTTTTATGCAAAGGCTGTCCAGTGCGACACATCTGTCGATCCGGATAAAGGCAGTGTGACATACATTAGTTGGTTGTTTTGGTTAGTTATACTTATTTATAGTAAAGCTCAGATTTAAACTGCAAAATAACAAGCCTACGTTTCTTTGTCATGTGTTGAGAATGAAATGTTCAGAATACTAGTCATTTTTTAATTTATGTATCTGTATCGCAAACTTTTTTGTTTTACTTGCTAGTATCGGTATTGGCCCCCAGAAATCTTAAAGCAGTCGGGCTGTAGTTGAGATAACAGAAAAACAGAAAAATGCTATTCAAAATCTGTTATTTGTTGACTTGTTCCTGAATACAAAGTGTGTTGCAAGATGGGATATTTATGGTCTCTATAAGGAACTGAGAAAGTGGACTGCGATGAATGCACTGAGAAGACAATGAAGTATTTCTTAGTAATCTGGAAACTGGTGTCACAGAAACTGTGCTTGACTGACCCTCACAGCCCACTTGTTTTTCCTTGTTCCAAACCTGTTTCTTGTCCCATCGCAGTGATGACATGGCGCTGACAGGTGATTGTGCTGTGCATACTGGTGGGTCGGCTAATTTCAGCAGTTATCAGGCTCATCCTCCTACTAGGATGATGGACATTTCTGATGCCAGGGTTGTGTCAGCTGTCAACCATGGATTCTCAGTAACACTGCAAAGGTGGAGTGGAGTAACAGTTGAAGGCCGGTAAAGCTGCAGAGATCTGTGGGAATACAGCTGAACCCCTTCAGGCAGGTTGAGATAGCCTTGTACAGGTGTAGCAAGCAATCCTTGCTTTCACTACCAAGAGACTGGAAAATGGGACTTGTTTTGTCTCTCTGGAAAGTTGAGGATGATCACATTGATTGCAGTGACAAGAGGGGTATAAACACTATCTGTGCTTACAAGGGTCATTCTTAACAACCATTAGTCCTGGCTACTGGCTACTCATTGATCAGAATAGTCTGGCTCCATACTGAGAAAGTCAACCATCAGCTGCATCCTACAGTGTACCTGCAAGGTATTCACAGTGCTTCACTTTTTCCACATTCTGTTATGTTACAGCCTTATTCCAAAATGGAGTAAATCAATTTTTCCCCCTCAAAATTCTACTCACAACACCCCATAACGACATGATTTTTTTTTTTTTAATTTTGCAAATTTATTTAAAAAAAAATCACATAAGTATTCACACCCTTTGCTCAATACTTTGTTGATGCACCTTTGGCGCTCTGGAGCAGGTTTTCATCCAGGATGTCACTGTATATTGCTGCATTCACCTTTCCCTCAATCCTGACTAGTCTCCTAATTCCTGCTGCTGAAAAACATCCACACAGGGTGATGCTGCCACCACCATGCTGGGCTGTAGGGATGGTGCCTGGTTTTCTCTAAATATGACGCCTTGCATTCACGTCAAAGATCTTTGTATCATCAGACCATTTTGTTTCTCGTGGTCTGAGAGTCCTTCAGGTGCCTTTTGGCAAAATTCAGGTGGGCTGACGTGTGCCTTTTACTAAGGAGTGGATTCCGCCTGGCCGCTCTACCCTACAGACCTGACTGGTGCAGAGGTGGCGGTCCTTCTTCTGAAAGGTTCTCCTCTCTCCACAGAGGAATGCTGGAGCTCTGACAGAGTGACTATCGGGTTCTTGGTCACCTCCATGCCTAAGGCCGTTCTCCCCCAATCGCTCAGCCAGCTCTAGGAACGGTCCATGTGGATCAGATCGTCGTCCATTTATGGATGATGGTGGCCACTGTGCTCATTGGGACCTTCAAAGGAGCAGAAATGTTTCTGTACCCTTCCCCAGATTTGTGCCTCCAGACAGTCCTGTCTCATAGGTCTATAAACAATTCCTTTGACTTCTTGCTTGGTTTGTGCTCTGACATGCACTGTCAACTGTGGGACCTTGTATGTAGACAGGTGTGTGTCTTTCCAAACCATGTCCAATCAACTGAATTTACCCCAGGTGGACTCCAATTAAGGTGTAGAAACATCTCAAGGATGATCAGTTGAAATAAGATGTACCTGAGCTCAATTTTGAGCTTTTTGGCAAAGGCTGTGAATACTTATGTACACGTGGTTTCTTAGTTGATTTTTTTTTTTTTTTTTTTTTTAATAAACTTGCAAAAAAATCTCAACCTTTTTCACGTTATTATGGGGTATTCTGTGTAGACTTTTATGGGGAAAAATTAATTTCGTCCATTTTGGAATGAGCACTGTAGCTTCGTGTTTTCATTGAATACATATGTGAATGTTGGCAGTGCTCTTACTGTTATTTATTTTTATAAACACTAGTGGCGATTTTCAGTGTTTGATTCAGTTGATTGCTCTTTACTTGACTACCGATGTAGTACCAGTCAGATGCAATGGCAGTCCTGTTGTGTTGGCTGTAAACGGATCATCTTCCAGCAAATCCTGCCAAAAAATAATTTATTTTCTGTGGATTTGGCCTTTAAAGTGCAACATTCTCATGAAAGCTCCGAGTGGTTTGTGATGCTCTGCACCATCCAGACCTTTAAGTGACCCAGTTTTCATTTTGTTCACTGAATACATTTCCCCCCACTTCAGGATTTTGCTGCAACCTTTGGCTTTGAACATGAGTCACTTTGCATACTTTGAGCCAAAGTCTCAACAGCATAATCTTGGATTAATTTCAGCGTTGATGTTTTAATATGTTGTGAGCTTTTTCAGTAACATTTCCTTCCACCTACAGAACAAGAAAAGACAGTGAATTTACCTCCTGGAGAGCTGAATTGTTAAATTGATCATTACACAATACATGCCCAAAGAACTGAAGCAAGATGAAAAATGACCCTAGCAAAGTCCAGTTGGTTTATGTTTCTTAAGGTCTGGTGGAATGCATCAGGCATTGCTGGGGATCTTTTAGGTTTCCCCGTCTCCGGGGATCTCATTATTTCCCCCACATTTCCACTTTTCACAGAGTACGCACTTCTTAGCATAAAGTAGGCAAGATGAAGCAACCAGTTTTTTTTTTTTTTTTTTTTTTTTTTAAACTAATAACTAAAACTCACCACTCTGAGACCTTCTTGGTCTTATTAATGGCTTGTCCTCACTCTCAGAGTAAGACATAAAGTATAACTTGCCACACTGCCTGTCTTAATAGATGAGATGAAAATGTATTCAGTAACTGTGTTAATTGGGGGGGGGGGGGGCACTGACCAAGCATCAGTAAGCGAAAAGCAAAATTGTGCGTAGCATAGTTGTAATTTTGTCTTTGAGGATGTTGAGTATTTAATGAATATGATGACTGTGTGAGAGACCTGAAGACCTGCAATCAGATTTTGGAATGGAAACAATTAGGACATTAAGAGATGGTGAGCACAGTGGAAATAAATGAACTGTTAAGTCTCGATGACATCACCCGTGACTCCCCTGCTGTGATTGATAGCCATCCCATTGTCCCCAGCCCCTCATTTTTGCTTGTCCACAGGCGTTTTTCTGTGTCCGATCAGGAATAAATCAAAAACTGTAGGTGAGGAAGATTGATATTGCTCTGTCAACGCCACTTCCTGTCAGAAACCCCGTGATTTATTGTTGTTGTTGCCAGCAGCCACTGGTCGGTTCTAAAGTTATTTAAATGTTCTGGTTTATTTTTACTCCTTTTGTTTTGAAAGTCCAAGTAAAGCTGACTGGCTTGCCTTCTCAGAAGGTGCATGCATTTGGAATGATTGTGTGAAAAAGACTGAGCACTGGTTTTTCTCAGAAGGTGTCAGAACCCATTTCTGTGTTTTCACAGGCCACGCTCTGAAACCTCAAGTGTCCTCAGTTTTTATGTCCTTTTTAGATGGTTTGAAGAAATTTTACATCACCAAGGTAAAATTGATTGTGTATGAATATCAGTACATGGTTTGCTTGAACTTTTTAAGAAACAAGTCTCTTTTATCCTCAGTTCAAAGGGTTTGACCCCAACCGCTTGTGTGTGGCAACATTGCTGTTTGAGGGAGACCGTGAGAAAGTCTTGCAGCATGAGAAGCAAGTTTATGATATCGCTGCAAAATTTGGGTATGTAAGTGCACTCATTCCCATTTCTGTTAGCATCTCTGTGTTACTTCCTCCTCCCAATAAGGTTATAATTTCACCAAGCCCCAACCTCCAGTCTTCAAAAATGAAGCCATCTGGAAGAGGGGAAAAAGTTGCAGTTCCTTGAATGGCTGCTTGAGGCTGGCTCCTAAAGTGAGCAGATTCCCACAGAAGCCCATGTTAAAAAGTTGAATATCAGTGGAGAAATGGACATGTTTACAGCCTGCTACTAAAACTGTTTTTTTTTTTCTCTCCAAGTAGTTTCACACAGTGGGGAAAATAAGTATTTGACCCCCTGTCAGTTTTGCAGGTTTTCCCACCTACAAAGAATGGAGAGGTCTGTAATTTTTATCGTAGGTACACTTCAACTGTGAGAGACAGAATCTAAAAAAAAAATCCAGAAAATCACATTGTATGATTTTTAAATAATTAATTTGCATTTTATTGCATAAAACAAGTATTTGACCCCCTAGAAAAACAGACCTTAACAATTGGTACTGAAACATTTGTCTGCCATTACAGAGGTCAGACGTTTCCTGTAGTTCTTGACCAAGTTTTCACACACTGCAACAGGGATTTTGGTCCACTCCTCCATACAGATCTTCCCCATATCTTTCAGGTTTGGAGTTTCAGCTCCCTCCAAAGATTTTTCTATAGAGTTCAGGTCTGGAGACTGGCCAGGCCACTCCAGGACCTTAAAATGTTTCTTACAGAGCCCCTCCTTAGTTGCCCTGGCTGTGTGTTTGGGGTCATTGTCATGCTGGAAGACCCAGCCATGACCCATCTTCAGTGCTCTTACTGAGGGAAGCAGGTTGTTTGCCAAAATCTTGCAATACATGACCCCATCCATCCTTCCTTCAATACAGTGCAGTCGTCCTGTCCCCTTTGCAGAAGAGCACCCCCAGAGTATGATGTTTCCACTCCCATGCTTCATGGTTGGGATGATTTTCTTGGGGTTGTTCTCATCCTCTAAACATGGTAAGTGGAGTTGATTCCAGAAAGCTCTATTTTGGTCTCATCTGACCACATGACTTCTCCCATGCCTCCTCTGGATCATCCAGATGGTCACTGGTGAACTTCAAACAGGCCTGGACATGTGCCGGCTTGAGCAGGGTGACCTTGCTGCCCTGCAGGATTTTCAACCATGACAGCATCATGTTACTAATGTAATCTTTGTGACTGTGTTCCCAGCTCTCTTCAGGTCATTGACCAGGTTCTCCTGTGTAGTTCTGAGCTTTCTCAGAATCATCCTTACCCCACAAAGTGAGATCTGGCATGGAATCCCAGACCGAGGGAGATTGACAGTCATCTTGTGTTTCTTCCACTTTCTAATAAATAATCATAACAGTTGTTGTCTTCTACCAAGCTGCTTGCCTGTTGTCCTATAGCCCATCCCAGCCTTGTGCAGGTCTACAGTTTTGTCCCTGGTGTCCTTAGACAGCTCTTTAGTCTTGGCTATGGTGGACAGGTTGGAGTGTGATTGATTGAGTGTGTGAACAGGTGTCTTTTATACAGGTAACAAGTTCAAACAGGTGCAATTAATACAGTTGAAGAGTGCAGAATAAGAGGGCTTCTTAAAGAAAAATTAACAGGTCTGTGTGAGCAATTCATAATTCATTTGCAATAAAATGCAGATGAATTATTTAAAAATCATACAATGTGATTTTCTGTTTTTTTTTTTTTTTTATTCTGTCACTCACAGTTGAAATGTACCTGCGATAAAAATTACAGACCTCTCCATTCTTTGTAGATGGGAAAAGCTACAAAACTGACAGGGGGTCAAATACTTATTTTCCCCACTGTGTATGTATGTATGTATGTGTGTGTCTGTGTGTCTGTGTGTCTGTGTGTCTGTGTGTCTGTGTGTATGTGTGTGTGTGTGTGTGTGTGTGTGTGTGTGTGTGTGTGTGTGTGTGTGTGTGTCTGTGTGTGTGTGTGTGTCTGTGTGTGTCTGTGTGTCTGTGTGTGTGTGTGTGTCTGTGTGTGTCTGTGTGTGTCTGTGTGTGTCTGTGTGCGTCTGTGTGTGTCTGTGTGCGCGTGTGTGTCTGTGTGCGCGTGTGTGTCTGTGTGCGCGTGTGTGTCTGTGTGCGCGCGTGTGTGTCTGTGTGCGCGCGTGTGTGTCTGTGTGCGCGCGTGTGTGCGCGCGTGTGTGTCTGTGTGTCTGTGCGTGTGTACGTGTTTGTGTGTGTGTGTACGTGCGCGCGTGTGCGTGTGTACGTGTACGTGTGTGTACGTGCGTGTGTGTGTGTACGTGTGTGTGTACGTGCGTGTGTGTGTGTACGTGCGTGTGTGTACGTGCGTGTGTATGTGTACGTGCGTGTGTGTGTACGTGTGTGTGTGTGTACGTGTGTGTGTGTGTACGTGTGTGTGTGTGTACGTGTGTGTGTGTGTACGTGCGTGTGTGTGTGTGCGTGCGTGTGTGTGCGTGCGCGCGTGTGTGTGTGTGCGCGCACGTGTGTGTGCGTGCGCGCGTGTGTGCGCGCGTGTGTGTGTATGTGTGTGTGTGTGTGTGTGCGTGTGTGTATGTGTGTGTGTGTGCGTGTGTGTATGTATGTGTGTGTGTGCGTGTATGTATGTATGTGTGTGTGTGCGTGTATGTATGTATGCGTGTGTGTGCGTGTGTGTGCGTGTATGTATGTATGCGTGTGTGTGCGTGTGTGTGTGTGTGCGTGTATGTATGTGTGCATGTATGTGTGCGTGTATGTGTGTGTGTGTGTATATGTGCGTGTGTGT